>NC_069070.1:49814117-50416370 GCF_025698485.1 Gossypium arboreum | reverse complement strand
GTTTGGAAGAGATCTAGAAGGAGATTTGGCTAAGTTTGCATCAAGACTAAGGTATGTATGAGGTTGTGTTAGGAGTTTCATGCATGTTTTGGTTGCTAACTTGATGTGCATGTTAGCCATGGCTCAAATCTTTGTTAAGCCATGGAAATGGTATTTGGCCAAAGTTGTTATGGTGATAAAGCCATTGCATGCTAAGTGTGAAGCTTGATGATGATGCATGCAATGATGGATTGTCTACTCTTGAGTAAGATTTTGAGCTTTCTTTTGTTTTATCATGATTGAAGTTGAAAAGGAGCATGATTGTCATATTCGCCATGATGCATTCATGAGCATGGTTCATGCTTCTTGCATGTTAGTTAAAATTTGTGTTTTGGATGGCTATGGACACCTTGAAATTCGCCATGCTCATATATGTATATATATGTTTGCACATGATGTTTTGGTTATGAAGGAAGTGATGAATAAGTTTGTTTGACGAAGAAGATGTTGAAGAATAATTGTGAAATTGCAAGCACAAATCGGCCTAGCACACATATAAGTGCTTGATGCTATATTATAAGTTTTGAGTCACAATATGAAAAGCATTAACTAGTAAAATGCATGCTGTTTTGTGAGGTATTAAGTGCATAATTGGCCTCAACATGTACATGAATATTCGGCCTTGGGTAGCCTATTGAAGGCCTTAGCATTTCCTTGATGCTCAAATAAATTGTATTGAATTGCTTGATGTAGTATAAAATGTGCATGACCATTGTGTATTCAAGTTAAAGAGTGGCCATATGACCATTTAAATTCCTTGTCATATTCGCCATAAGCTAGCACAATGAGGTTTTAATAAATTGAATTTGTTTGAATTAGCTCAAGAGCTAAGAGGTCCACAATTGGACAAGGGGAAGGAAAAAGTGATCGAATAGCCGTAAAAGCCGTTCGACAACATCCGAGGTAAGTCCTCAAGAAGTGACCTTACTTGAATTATGTGAGATGAAATATGGATGTGTATGATTATTGATTATGTGTGTATGAGTATTTGAATTCCACCGGGCTAAGTCCCGGCGAATATGCTAATGATTATAATTGTGTTTGAGCCTTAGTAAGGAAAATGAAATATGTATGTCCAATGATTATTGATGTATGTGTGCATGAGAAATTGAATGATATCCGGGCTAAGCCCAAGACAATTATGCTGAAAATTATATCCGGTTAAGACCAAGGCAATTGTGCTAGTAGCTATATCCGGGCTAAGACCGAAGGCATTCGTGCAAGTTGTTAAATCCGGGCTAAGACCAAGGCATTTGTGCAAATCGTGATATCCGGGTTAAGTCCGTGAGGCCTTGGTGCGGGTTATCATAACCGGGCTATGTCCCAAGGCGATTGAACGAGTAGCGGCGTCCGGTTAAACTCGAAGGTATGTGATTTGAAAATTATAAGCTTGCTGGAAAATTTCAGCTAATGCACTTGTGAAATTTCCCAATGACAAGGTAAGTGCGGTGTGTGCTTTAGCGCTAGGAGTAAGAGCGTATGAATATCCGCTCCTATGATGGAGCGAGTTATCGGCCTTAATGAAGCCGTTATTTGTGTATGAACATAAGTGTTGGGATGGTGAAGTAAGCACGATTATGTGAATGTGCATTAATGAAATGATGCATTTGGTTATGTGAATGTATTGCTTTAATTAGAGTTGATTATATTCCTTGAGACTTACTAAGCATAAAAATGCTTACCCGTTGCTTTGGCTCTCGGTTTTCTAGATTTCGCTCAAGCAATCGGATTTGGGATTGTTGAAGTCGAAGTCATCCACACTATCAAGCCTCCATTTTGGTATAAATTATTGGTTGAACTTGAGATGGCATGTATAGGACTACCTCATGTTTGTTAAATATGTTGTAATGTAAGTATGTACGGCCATGCTAAAATGGCTCAAAAAGGAAGCATGAACTTAGACTAATTGTGGTTTGTATATATATATATTTGGTGTCATGATGTGGCTATGGCTTGGAAATAGGAATGTTGGTCATATGATCAGCCATTGGTATGGTTAAAATGATCATATATGAACCTATGTATGGCAAGACTAGTTGATTCATGGAGACTACCAAATAGGTAAGCCCTACCTTAAAACAGATGCTGCCAGCTGCAGTGGCGTGAATGTGAAAAATCACCAAAATTCATAGGAATGGAATTAAATAGTGAATAAGCTATGTAAATGAACCTTGATGAGTCTATTTTCTTATGGAAGAAACGAAATGGTCATAGGAGTTACAGGTTAAGAGATATTAAAGCTATTGTGAGACAGGGCCAGAATGGTTTCTGGGTTCCCTGTCGCAACTTTAAAAATTCACTATAAATTATCCAAAAGAATTAGGAGACATACCTTATATGTACAGATTCCATTTTGAGTCTAGTTTCATTAGAAACAAACGGCACCAGCATTAAAGCCCTGCACAGAGAGATATTCAAGTTATACCGCACGAAGGTCAGAGCAGTCGATCCCTGTAACATGGGTGACTTTAACTAATAAACTGTACCAATTGGCCCGACCAAAATTCTAGAAATAAACCCATGGATGGATATATGAGTCTAAATTCAGGAAAATTTACGAAACCAGTTTCCGAGTTTTGAAACTCGAGATATGATTTTAAGGCGACAGTGACGCAGTTTTTCCAGCCTGACTGGAAATGTCCAATGGATGGGCAAAACAAGTGAACTTAGCTTGCTAACCCTCGTGTCCGACACGGCGATGGTCTCGGGTTCGGGTGTTACAATTTTATTGGTATCGAGCCGGTTTAGTCGATTCTAGGACTACCGTGATGTGTTTGGGGTCTAGCTATACATGCCATTAAATGATGAATCGATAGTGTGGTGATTTCGACAATTTGACTTTGTGTTTGTTATTAGAATGGATCCGATCCCAACCGAAGCGATAGCTGATGGTGTGAGAGTGTGGCGCTGCTCGCACAAGGGACAGTACCGACGGACTCTCAACCTATGGCCAGCAATCCGAATGATGAGGCTAGGCAAGCCTTTTATAGTGTGATGAACGAATGGTTTAATCAATACATTCGAACTAACACTACTGTTCCACAACCTCCATTCCCGACAAATGCAACCCCAAGACCCACAATACCTCCGTGGATCGACCAAATAAGGTCAAGTAAGCCCCGATCGATAGGATTCAAAACATGGGGCCACTGAATTTAAGGCTACGGATGATGATGATGCCGAAGCGAGCTGAATTTTGGTTGGATAACACTATCCGGTGCTCGATGAGCTATCCTGACACCGATGAGTGTTTAAAGTGTACCATCTCCTTGCTACGTGAGTCCGCCTACTATTGGTGGAGTACTCGACTTCGTGGTGCCTAGAGAGCAAGTGACTTGGGAATTCTTTCAAACCGAGTTCAAAAAAGTATATTAGTCGAGATTCATCGACCAAAAGCGAAGGAATTTCTTGATCTTAAGCAAGGTTCTATGTCCGTTATCGACTACGAACGAAAGTTTGTGAGGCTTAGCCAGACGCGAGAATGCATTTCGTCCGAAGCTATTATGTGTAAACGCCGAGGATGGGCTGAATGATGATATAAGGATGTTCGTTGGCATTCTCGAGATACGAGAGTTCGTAGTACTTGTTGAGCGAGCTTGTAAAGCCAAAGAGCTTAGAAAGGAGAAACAAAAAGTTGATGTGGGAACCGGAGAATTCCGAAAGAGGTCCTCGGGAAAGTCTCTTCAACAGGCATCGAAGAGATTTCGAGATGATGTGAGCCGGTCTAGAGGCGTTTCGGGCTTTTCTAGACGAGGACGCGATCGACCCCGTGACCACACGAGTCACCTCGATCGCCGGTGGTGGAAATGATCGCCGAGAGAGGCGGAGTGCCCACATTGTGGCAAATGGCATTCGGGAGCTGTTGGTTTCGTGATCGCTCCGCTATAAGTGTGGATCGGCCGACCACTTTATGAAGGATTGCCCGAGGATGCATGAATGTAATGTAAGTCGAGTGCAAACCCGGTGCTACCATTGCTCGAGGTAGGCCACCTAGAAATATGGGCAATGTCGATGGCGGTCGAGAGGATCTAGAGATGCTACCATCGATTTGAGGCTCGTGCTCTGCTAGGACTTATGCCATCGCGCACGCCGAGGATGCTGCCTCTCCGGATGTTATTACCGTACTTTCACTCTTTTCAATACAAATGTGATTGCTTTGATTGACCCCGGTTCTACTCATTCATATATATGAAACCTTAGCATCCAAAGAAGACTTTGCCCATTGAGTCTCATCGAGTTTGTAATTCGGTGTCAAACCCCTTGGGTCATTACGTGCTTGTCAACAAAGTGTGCAAGAAAAGTCCCTAGTGTTCCGAGGTTCTTGTTTTCCGCGGACTTGATGCTTTTGCCGTTCGATGAGTTCGATGTTATTCTTGGTTTGGATTGGTTGACCATGCACGATGCGGTTGTAAATTGCAAGAGCAAGACTATCGATTTGAGGAGCGCGAATAACAAGATAATACGGGTTGAGTCTACGGACTTAAAGGAGTTGCCACCGTAATATCGTGATGTTGGCCTAGAAATATGTAAGAAAAGGGTGCGGCGTACCTTGCGTCGTGCTTTCGATGACAAGGAATCGAAAAGAAACCCGAATCTGTGCCGTGGTTTGTGAATACCGAATGTTTTCCCGAAGAATTGCCGCTTACCACTGTTCGGAAGTAGAATTTGGCATCGAATTGGTACCGGTACCACTCCAATTTCGATAGCTCTGTGTCGTATGGCATTAACGGAGTTAAAAGAATTGAAGGTCCAATTGCAAGAATTAACGGATAGAGGTTTCGCCGACCGAGTTTTTCTCCATGGGCGCACCGGTATTGTTTGTGAAAAGAAGGACGGAAGCATGAGGTTTTGCATCGACTATCGTCAACTCAATAAAGTGACGATAAAGAATAAATATCTGTTGCCACGAATTGACGATTTGTTTGATCAATTAAAGGGAGCCTTGGTGTTTTCAAAGATAGATTTGAGGTCGGGTACTATCGGTTGAGGGTCCGAGAATCGGACATACCCAAAACCGCTTTTAGAGCGAGGTACGGTCACTCTGAATTCTTGGTGATGTCGTTTGGGCTCACTAATGCCTCTGCGGTGTTTATGGATTTAATGAATAGAATTTTCAGGCCATACTTGGATCGGTTCGTAGTTGTATTTATCGATGACATTTAGGTCAATTCGAGAGATGAAACCGAACACCGAGGCTAGTGTTGCAAATCTTACGAGATAAGCGATTATCGCAAAGTTTGGTAAATGTGAATTTTGGTGAAAGAGGTTAGCTTTTTTTTGGGGCACGTGGTGTCCGTGATCGGTGTCGAGGATGGACTGAACAAAATTTCGCCATAGTCAATTGGAAACCTCAGGAATGTTACCGAATTTAGGAGCTTTTGGGGCTTGCGGATACTATCGACGATTTGTGAAAGGTTTTTCGATGATAGCTGCGCCGATGACGAAACTACTCCAAAAGATGTTGAGTTCGAGTGGTCGGAACGCTTGTCAAGAAAGTTTCGATCGACTAAAAACTTGTTTAACCGAGGCCCCAATGCTAAGTACAAATGAGTCCGGTAAAGAGTTTGTCATATCTGATGGCGCATCCTTGCTTGGGTTAGGTTGTGTGTTGATGCAAGAAGGTCGAGTTGTGGCTTTCGCGTCGAGACAACTAAAGCCGCATAAGAGAAACTATCCGACCCATGACCTTGAACTAGCAGCCCATAATGTTCGCCTTGAAGATATGGCGGCATTACTTGTTTGGAGAAAGGTGTCATATTTATTCGGACCACAAGAGTCTAAAATATTTGATGACTCGGAAAGATTTAAACCTGCGACAAAGGCGTTGGCTTGAGTTGTTGAAAGACTATGAACTCATCATTGATTATCACCCGGAAAGGCCAACGCGGTGGTGATGCTTTAAGTCGCAAAGGCACCGTGCGCTTTGAGAGCGATGGATGCTCATTTATCCGTTTCACCCGAGGAGGTGCTAGTAGTCGAATTAGAGGCCAAACCGTTATTGATTCATCAAATACTTGAATCTCGAAGGTCGACGCTGAATTGGTCGCTAAGCGAGCGAATGTGTTTCGGATGAAGAATCGAATTTCAGATTGACGACAATGACCGCTTGACGTTCAAGGGTCGATTATGTATTCCAAGGAATTGAACTTGTTTGATGATTTTGAGCGAGGCTCACGATGAGTCGAATGTCAATCCACCCGGTAGTACTAAAATGTACAATGACACAAACGCCAATTTTGGTGGCTCGGTATGAAATGAGACATTTCGAATTTGTTTCAAGGTGTACGATATGTCAACAAGTGAAAGCGGAACATCAAGTGCCATCGGGATTACTTGACCAATCATGATACGAATAGAAATGGGATCGAGTGACAATGGATTTTATATCCGGATTACCGGTGTCGGCAAGTAAGAAAGATGCGATTTGGGTCATTGTTGATAGATCGACCAAGTCGCTCATTTTATCCTGTCATACGGATTTTTCGCTCGATAAATTGGCGAAATTATCGTCTCCCAAATTATTCGATTGCATGGGGTGCCTATTTCTATCGTGTCGGATAGAGACCCAAGATTACATCGCTATTTTGGAAGAAATTGCAAGAGGCTTTGGGTACCAAGTTGCATTTCAAGACCGCCTTTCACCCCCAAACCAAGGGTCAATCCGGCGGATAATTCAGATACTTGAGGATATGTTAAGATGTTGCGTCCTCGAGTTTAGTGGTTCATGGGAGCGGTATTTGCCGTTGATTGAATTCGCTTACAACAACAGCTTTCAATCAAGTATTAAGATGGCACCCTACGAGGCCTTGTACGATCGTAAATGCCGTACACCATTGTTTTGGACCGAGCTTGGTGAAAGTAAGATTTTCGGGTGGATTTGATTAGAGATGCTGAATGAAAGTGAAAGTAATCCGTGAAAGTCTCAAGATAGCCTCCGATCGTCGAGAAGTCGTCTGCGAACTGAAGCGTAAGGATATCGAGTATCGGTGGGTGATAAAGTGTTTCTCAAGGTATCGCCTTGGAAAAAGATACTCGATTCACCGTAAGGGCAAGTTGAGCCCGAGGTTCATTGGGCCATCTGAGATATCCGGCGAGTCGATCCAATGGCATATCGTTTGATTTTGCCCCCTGAACTCGAAAAGGTTCACGATGTCTTTCACGTTTCGATGCTTCGACGCTATAGATCCGATCCATCGCACGTGATTAGTCCATCAGAAATTGAAATTCAAGCTAATATGAGTTATGAGGAAGAACCGATTCGTATCCTATCACGAGAAGTGAAAGAGTTATAAAACAAGCGGGTTCCGCTAGTAAAAGTGTTATGGCTCAAGCACGGGATAAAAGATGCTACTTGGGAGACCGAGAACTCTATGAAAGAGCGATATCCAAACCTATTTACCGGTAAGATTTTCGGGGACGAAAATTTCTTAAGTGGGGGAGAGTTGTGACAGCCCAAAATTGACCCTAGTCGGAAGGTGGTCTCGGGACCACAAAACCGAGGCATAAAAATAATTAAAAATTTATTTTGATGCCTATAACATGTGTGTGCTCATGTATGACATTTTATGATGATTGATTTAGTGTTATAAGGGTGAATTCCACAAGAAAGGACTTAGTAATGAACTTTGAAAGTATGATAGGGAAATGTGTGATGACTAATTAAAGCATGCATGCAAAATAATGGACTTGCATGTCAAATTCCCCTTTTATAGGTGGTGGCGGCCATGACAAGGAGGATGGGCTAAACATGTCATGAAACATGTTTTGTTGGTGCATTAGGGTGAAATAATAAACAAAGGTGTATGGGTGATAAAAAATGAAAAAAATGTGTGTGAGTGTGGTAATCCCCCATTGCCGTGAGTTGTAGAGAAGGAAAGAAAAATTTTTTCATCCTTTCTTTGAGCCAAAACTAAGGAAGAAGGAGGATTTTTGCTTCATGCTTGGTTTGGAAGAGATCTAGAAGGAGATTTGGCTAAGTTTGCATCAAGACTAAGGTATGTATGAGGTTGTGTTAGGAGTTTCATGCATGTTTTGGTTGCTAACTTGATGTGCATGTTAGCCATGGCTCAAATCTTTGTTAAGCCATGGAAATGGTATTTGGCCAAAGTTGTTATGGTGATAAAGCCATTGCATGCTAAGTGTGAAGCTTGATGATGATGCATGCAATGATGGATTGTCTACTCTTGAGTAAGATTTTGAGCTTTCTTTTGTTTTATCATGATTGAAGTTGAAAAGGAGCATGATTGTCATATTCGCCATGATGCATTCATGAGCATGGTTCATGCTTCTTGCATGTTAGTTAAAATTTGTGTTTTGGATGGCTATGGACACCTTGAAATTCGCCATGCTCATATATGTATATATATGTTTGCACATGATGTTTTGGTTATGAAGGAAGTGATGAATAAGTTTGTTTGACGAAGAAGATGTTGAAGAATAATTGTGAAATTGCAAGCACAAATCGGCCTAGCACACATATAAGTGCTTGATGCTATATTATAAGTTTTGAGCCACAATATGAAAAGCATTAACTAGTAAAATGCATGCTGTTTTTGTGAGGTATTAAGTGCATAATTGGCCTCAACATGTACATGAATATTCGGCCTTGGGTAGCCTATTGAAGGCCTTAGCATTTCCTTGATGCTCAAATAAATTGTATTGAATTGCTTGATGTAGTATAAAATGTGCATGACCATTGTGTATTCAAGTTAAAGAGTGGCCATATGACCATTTAAATTCCTTGTCATATTCGCCATAAGCTAGCACAATGAGGTTTTAATAAATTGAATTTGTTTGAATTAGCTCAAGAGCTAAGAGGTCCACAATTGGACAAGGGGAAGGAAAAAGTGATCGAATAGCCGTAAAAGCCGTTCGACAACATCCGAGGTAAGTCCTCAAGAAGTGACCTTACTTGAATTATGTGAGATGAAATATGGATGTGTATGATTATTGATTATGTGTGTATGAGTATTTGAATTCCACCGGGCTAAGTCCCGGCGAATATGCTAATGATTATAATTGTGTTTGAGCCTTAGTAAGGAAAATGAAATATGTATGTCCAATGATTATTGATGTATGTGTGCATGAGAAATTGAATGATATCCGGCTAAGCCCCAAGACAATTATGCTGAAAATTATATCCGGGTTAAGACCAAGGCAATTGTGCTAGTAGCTATATCCGGCTAAGACCGAAGGCATTCGTGCAAGTTGTTAAATCGGGCTAAGACCAAGGCATTTGTGCAAATCGTGATATCCGGGTTAAGTCCGTAGGCCTTGGTGCGGGTTATCATAACCGGGCTATGTCCCGAAGGCGATTGAACGAGTAGCGACGTCCGGTTAAACTCCGAAGGTATGTGATTTGAAAATTATAAGCTTGCTGGAAAATTTCAGCTAATGCACTTGTGAAATTTCCCAATGACAAGGTAAGTGCGGTGTGTGCTTTGCGCGCTAGGAGTAAGAGCGTATGAATATCCGCTCCTATGATGGAGCGAGTTATCGGCCTTAATGAAGCCGTTATTTGTGTATGAACATAAGTGTTGGGATGGTGAAGTAAATGCGATTATGTGAATGTGCATTAATGAAATGATGCATTTGGTTATGTGAATGTATTGCTTTAATTAGAGTTGATTATATTCCTTGAGACTTACTAAGCATAAAAATGCTTACCCCGTTGCTTTGGCTCTCAGTTTTCTAGATTTCGCTCGAAGCAATCGGATTTGGGATTGTTGAAGTCAAGTCATCCACACTATCAAGCCTCCATTTTGGTATAAATTATTGGTTGAACTTGAGATGGCATGTATAGGACTACCTCATGTTTGTTAAATATGTTGTAATGTAAGTATGTACGGCCATGCGAAAATGGCTCGAAAAAGGAAGCATGAACTTAGACTAATTGTGGTTTGTATATATATATATTTGGTGTCATGATGTGGCTATGGCTTGGAAATAGGAATGTTGGTCATATGATCAGCCATTGGTATGGTTAAAATGATCATATATGAACCTATGTATGGCAAGACTAGTTGATTCATGGAGACTACCAAATAGGTAAGCCCTACCTTAAAAACAGATGCTGCCAGCTGCAGTGGCGTGAATGTGAAAAATCACCAAAATTCATAGGAATGGAATTAAATAGTGAATAAGCTATGTAAATGAACCTTGATGAGTCTATTTTCTTATGGAAGAAACGAAATGGTCATAGGAGTTACAGGTTAAGAGATATTAAAGCTATTGTGAGACAGGGCCAGAATGGTTTCTGGGTTCCCTGTCGCAACTTTAAAAATTCACTATAAATTATCCAAAAAGAATTAGGAGACATACCTTATATGTACAGATTCCATTTTGAGTCTAGTTTCATTAGAAACAAACGGCACCAGCATTAAAGCCCTGCACAGAGAGATATTCAAGTTATACCGCACGAAGGTCAGAGCAGTCGATCCCTGTAACATGGGTGACTTTAACTAATAAACTGTACCAATTGGCCCGACCAAAAATTCTAGAAATAAACCCATGGATGGATATATGAGTCTAAATTCAGGGAAAATTTACGAAACCAGTTTCCGAGTTTTGAAACTCGAGATATGATTTTTAAGGCGACAGTGACGCAGTTTTTCCAGCCTGACTGGAAATGTCCAATGGATGGGCAAAACAAGTGAACTTAGCTTGCTAACCCCTCGTGTCCGACACCGGCGATGGTCTCGGGTTCGGGGTGTTACAATCTGTTTGATCAATTAAAGGGGTCTATAGTGTTTTTAAAGACAAACTTGAGATCAGGCCATTATCAGTTGCGAGTTAAAGACTCCGATGTGCCAAAGACTACTTTCTAAACGAGATAGTACCTGGATCGGTCTATGGTTTATTTTCATAGATGACATTTTGATTTACTCTTGTGATGAAACCGAGCATGCCGAACATCTGAGACTTGTGTTACGACATTACGAAATAAACAGTTGTATTTAAAGTTCAATAAATGTGATTTCTGGTTACACGAAATTAGTTTTCTGGGCCATGCTGTAACAATATCGGGTATTTGGGTTGGTCCAAGTAGAATTTTAGTTATACTTGATTCAAAACCTCCGAGAAATGTTTTCGAAGTCTGAAGTTTTCTGGAACATGCAACCCCAATGACAAAAATTTTACGGAAAGATATTAAGTTTGAGTGGACAGAAAAGTGTCAGAAAAGATTCGATCAGTGAAAGCCCTTTTAACTGAAGCTCCAGTACTAGTTTAGCCAAAATTGGATTTGTGATGCTCAGAAAGTGGATGGCGATTTGTTAGCGAAATGAGCCCATCGTAATTCGAACATGGTTTTAGAATTTAGAGTTGATATTGAGGGTTGTTGGAGGTTCAGAAACCGATTATGTGTCCTAAGAAATTCAGAGTTGATTAAGATGATTTTGAAAGAAGCTTACAGCAGTCGGTTATCTGTTCACCGGATAGTATGAAAATGTTTAGTTTGTCAGCAAGTAAAAGCCGAGCATCAAGTACCTACTGAATTGTTACAGTTGATTACGACATTTGAATGGAAATGGGACTGAGTTACGATGGATTTTATATCTGATTTACCATTAACATCGAGTAAGAAACACATAATGAAAGAATATGACCTGAATCTATTCATCGGTAAGATTTTCAGGGACAAAAATCCCTAAGGGGGGAGAGTTATAATAGCCTGATTTAGACCCTAATCGAAACGGTGGTTTCGAGACCACGAATTCCAGTCCAAAAAATATTTAAAAATTATTTTCTGTGTTTATTTTGTGTAAATTTATATTTGTGAAATTTTCGTGATTTAATTTCGTCGTTTGAGTGTCCGATTAAATAAAAGGACTTAATCGCGTAAATTAAAAAATTGGGTAGTTTAATCTATAAGGGCCAAAATGCTATTGGCTTTTAAAATGGAAGCCTTGATGTTGTAATTAGCCCATATATTATTAAGTGGACGGCAATAGGTTATATTATAAGGTTTTGATATATATTAAATAAGTTTACTTTAATAAATTAATATTATAAACTATTATAATATAATATATATCATAAAAGTAAAAAAAGAATCCAAAATCATATTATGTTCTTTGACCGAAACCAAAATAAGAAAGAAAAAAAAGAAAAGAAAACCTAGTTAGGCCATTCTCAAGCTCGATCAAGGTACGTGCTTAGCTCGGTTTTTGATAATTTATACGTTTTTGAGATCGTTACTTAGTAATCTTTAAGACCCATGCTTTAATTTTTGATTTTGATGAATATTTTGAGTTGTGCCATTGTTGAGAGCTTGTGATTTTTGTTGTTTGATGATGAAATATGAAAGATATGGTTTAGATTAACATATTTTGTATTGGAGTTTTTGATGATTTTGAGTAATTAGGACTAAATCGCAAAAATAATAATTTGAGGGACTAAAATGTAAAATAGATGAAAAATATGGGCTTGTATGAACACTAGGAGTATTCAGCCAAACATGGGTATCTTGAAATTTTGAATATTTTGTGTTTTGTGCAATAGGGACTAAATTGTAAAAAGTGTAAATGTTAGGGGTAAAATGATAATTTGCCCATTTATGTGTTTTTGGACTAAATTGAATGAAAATATATTTGAGTGAGCTTAATTTGAATATGTTTGGATCAAGAATCAAAGAAATAAGATTTGGATCGGGGGAAAACGAAAGTCGTCGACTGGCTGTCCCTTCCGTTTTATATCGTCTGAGGTAAGTTTATAAGTAAATAAAAGTTGTTAAATTTCAATATATGTGATTAATAGATAGTTATATTTATTAAAAGTAAATTACAATTCGATATTGAAAATGGAAATAATCTATGTTTGATAATAAGTGATGAATAAGTTTAGAATTAAAGGTGATGACATGAATTATATATGTTAAAATGTTGGTTGTTTGTATATTAAATTACAAGTCTATATTCGGCTAAATGAAATATGTAAGTGACATTTAAATGTGAAACATGGTTAAATGTGTATATATATGTATTCGATTATTTAATGATAATGTGATTTTGGTTATGAACGATAATTTTGCTAATGAACTTATGTACAATTTGGTCGATTTTAAAGTTAATACCTGGAAGTATATGTGGCATCGATATGTGACTCCGATATATATGAGCGAGTAAGTCGATGTTTAATATGTTGGCATCGATATGTAACTCCGATATATATGTGCGAGTAAGTCCACGTTTAATAAGTTGGCATCGATATTTGACTCCAATATATGTGTGCGAGTAAAACCACGTTTAATATGTTTGCATCGATATGTGACTCCGATATATGTGTGCGAGTAAGACCACGTTTAATACGTTGGCATCGATATATGACTCCGATATATGTGTACAAGTAAGACCCTGTCTGGGGCAGTGGCATTGATATGTGATTACATGTAAGACCATGTCTGGGACGTTGGAAATATACAGCATATGTGATTATACGAGTGTCCTATCCAATTCCGAATGGTTCAACAGGCAATACTAAGTTAAGATCGAATGAAAAATTGAGTTAAAAGGTTCAGGTATGTATTCATACTAAGTTATGAAATTATGGTAAGTTAGATACTTGAGTCAGTGATAGAAATGTTAGTTGTCATTGTGAATTACATATATGCATATGTAAAAGTATACATTTGGTTGAACAATGTATTCATGATGCAAATAAAAGTATATGTGTATATGAAAATTATAATTTGTTAAATGTTTAGTATATGCGATCTTGTAAATTTGATTTAAGTATATTCGTATATGAATGAGTATATTCGGCCAAGGGTTTATAAGTGACCTTAGAAGTGAAAAATAATTATGATATTAACTACACGAGTATTTATTTTATTTAGATTTGATGCATAGTTATATGTTTGATAAATGCATATTTTTACAAGTTTGAAAATGTATATGAATATAATATAATGATTCCATTTTGTTATAATGAAATATAAATGTTATTGAGTTACTTAATTTCTTATGAATTACTATGCTATGAAAGCTTACAGTGTGTGTTTATGTTTGTCTTTGTTTTATAGATTTTGGAATCTAATTACGAGCTCGGGGATCGTCGGCAAAGTCTGTCACACTATCGACCGTTTTTGGTATTTTATAAGTTTAAACTTGAATCTATAGCATGTATAGGCTAGATTATATTTAGTTAAGTTTGAATTTGAATATGTATTAAGCAATGCGAATATGGCTTGTTTAATTTATTAGGTTCGATTTTAAGGTTTGATCAAATTTTGGTTATAATTGATATGGTTGGAGTTTATTTTGGTATGCATATTTTATGATATGTATGATTTGTGTTTTGGTGATATGTTTGTGATGCTGATTGTAAGATTGAAAAAGAAATGTGTTAATGATGAATCGTAATCGGCCATGAAAGTAGCTCATTTTGGATGTATGTTTTGTGGAATATTTTGTAAGGTGATTGGTTAAAAAATTTGGCTTAAGTGAGGTTAATAGGGTTGATAAATATGGATAGGTATGATGTTTAAGTATAAGTAAGTTTCGGTTTTGATATATATGTGTGAAGTGGCTGGCACTTTTGGTAAGGGTTGTCTAAGTATGGTTTTGGTTTAAATTTATTTTGAAAATATCGAGCATGCTATATGTGAATGATATATTTGACATAATGATGATGATATAGTCATATGATTTAATATGATTAAATAGGTGAAATGTTGTGTTAAGTATGTATGGTGAGATTTAATATGTTTGTTCGAGTATGATTTAAATTAATACAATTATATGAGTATAGATTTGTGATAAGTAAAAGGAATATTTGATTTTAATATATTTCTTGTTATGCGATATAAATATGAATGTATATTTAACATGACGTGTGGATGCTATAATATAGAATAATATATATATGTGAAATATGACTGATACATATAGTAATAGGGTGAGGTTATGCCAAAGAATATGTAAATGGTATATTTGGTTTGAATGAAATTATCAATATATATTTTGAATAGTGAATGTTCAGCTGTGTAATGGAATAGAAATAAATATAAGTTTATTACCTTTAATCATTGTCTATAAATAAGATGTTAAGCATAATGAATAATGACTGTGTTTAGATTTGGCAAACAAGGTGAATTAACTTTCGTTGGTTGTATAATAATTGAGGTATCATGTATTTGATGAAAAGTTGGATTGCTTTGGTTATATGGATTTATATATAAACTTAGCTGAAAATATGGCTATTAAATTAGTTTGTAACACCCTGAACCCGAGACCATCGCCGGTGTCGGACACGAGGGGTTAACAAGCCAAGTTCACATGTTTTGCCCACCAGTTTGACATTTCCAGTCAGGCTGGAAAACTGCGTCACCGTCGCCTTAAAAATCATATCTCGAGTTTCAAAACTCAGAAACTGGTTTCGTAAATTTTCCCTGAATATAGACTCATATATCCATCCATGGATTTATTTCTAGAATTTTTGGTCAGGCCAATTGGTACAGTTTATTAGTTAAAGTCACCCATGTTACAGGGATCGACTGCTCTGACCTTTGTGCGTTATAACTTGAATATCTCTCTGTACAGGGCTTTAATACTGGTGCCGTTTGTTTCTAATGAAACTAGACTCAAAATGGAATCTGTAAATATAAGACATGACTCCTAATTCTTTCTGAATAATTTATAGTAAATTTTTAAAGTTGCGACAGGGGACCCAGAAACCGTTCTGGCCCTGTCTCACAATAGCTTTGATATCTCTTAACATGTAACTCCTATGACCATTTCGTTTCTTCCATATGAAAATAGACTCATCAAGGTTCATTTACATAGCTTATTCACTATTTAATACCATTTCTACAAATTTTTGTGATTTTTCACATTCACGTCACTGCAGCTGGCAGCATCTGTTTTTAAGGTAGGTCTTACCTATTTAGTAGTCTCCATGAACCAACTAGTCTTGCCATACATAGGTTCATATATGATCATTTTAACCATACCAATGGCTGATCATGTGACCAACACTCCCATTTCCAATCCATAATCACATCATGACACCATATATATACATACAAACCACAAATAGTCTAAGTTCATGCTTCCTTTTTACGAGCCATTTTCGCATGGCCGTATACATATACATCACCACATTTTTAAACGAACAAGGGGTAGTCCTATACATGCCATTTCAAAGTTCAAACAAAATTTATACCAAAATAGAGGCGTTGATAGTGTGGATGACTTGACTTTATTGATCCCGAATCCGATTGCTATCGGCGAAATCTATAAAACAGAGCCAAAGCAACGGGTAAGCATTTTTATGCTTAGTAAGTCTCAAGGAATATAATCAACTCTAATTACAGCAATACATTCACATAGCCAAATGCATCATTTCATTAATACACATTCTTACTTCACACTTCATCATTATATACTTTCACAAAGTATCAATCAATTCAATAACTGAAATTCATTAGTCGATTGAGCGAATGTTGCTCAAACATGTCGACTTTCCAATGCACATATAAACGTACCTTATTCTTTGGGCTTCTCGAGTGTACTAATTGAATTTATTACAGCAACCAACACTCATCTCCAGCCCAAGATTCTTCGAATATAACCGGATATAACCACGTGCACAAATGCCTTGGTCTTAGCCGGATAGAATGTCTCGCACGAATGCCTTTGGGTCTTAGCCGGATGTAGCCACTAGCACAATTGCCTTCGGGTCTTAACCCGGATATAATTTCCAGCATAATTGTCTTCGGGGCTTAGCCCAGATATCATTCAATTTCTCATGCACACATACATCAATAATCATTGGACATACATATTTCATTCTCGTTACTAAGGCTCAAACACAATTATAATCACTAGCATGATCGCCTTCGGACTTAGCCCGGTATTATTCAATACTCATACACACATAAATCAATAATCAATACATCCATATTTCATTCCACATAATTCAAGTAAGGTCACTTCTTGAGGACTTACCTCGGATGTTGTCGAACAGCTTTTACGGCTATTCGATCACTTTTTCCTTCCCCTTGTCCAATTGTGGCCCTCTTAGCTCTTGAGCTAATTCAAACAAATTCAATTTATTAAAACCTCATTGTGCTAGCTTATGGCGAATATGACAAGGAGTTTAAATGGTCATATGGCCACTCTTTAGCTTGAATACACAATGGTCATGCACATTTTATACTACATCAAGCAATTCAATACAATTTATTCGAGCATCAAGGAAAAGCTAAGGCCTTCAATAGGCTACCCAAGGCCGAATATTCATGTACATGTTGAGGCCAATTATGCACTTAATACCTCACAAAAACAGCATGCATTTTACTAGTTAATGCTTTGCATATTGTAGCTCAAAACTTATAATATAGCATCAAGCACTCATATGTGTGCTAGGCCGAATGTGCTTGCAATTTCACAATCATTCTTCAACATCTTCTTCTTTAAACAACCATATTCATCACTTAGTTCATAACCAAAACATCATGTGCAAACATATATATACATATATGAGCATGGCAATTTCAAGGTGTCCATAGCCATCCAAAACACAAATTTTAACTAACATGCAAGAAGCATGAACCATGCTCATGAATGCATCATGGCGAATATGACAATCATGCCCTTTTCAACTTCAATCATGATTAAACAAAAGAAAACTCAAAATCTTACTCAAAAGTAGACAATCCATCATTGCATGCATCATCATCAAGCTTCACACTTAGCATGCAATGGCTTTATCACCATAACAACTTTGGCCAAATACCATTTCCATGGCATAACAAAGATTTGAGCCATGGCTAACATGCACATCAAGTTAGCAACCAAAACATGCATGAAACTCCTAACACAACCTCATACATACCTTAATCTTGATGCAAACTTAGCCAAATCTCCTTCTAGATCTCTTCCAAACCAAGCATGAAGCAAAATCCTCCTTCTTCCTTAGTTTTGGCTCAAAGAAAGGATGAACAAAATTTTTCTTTCTTTCTCTACAACTCACGGCAATGGGGGGAATACCACACTCACACACATTTTTTTTTCATTCTTTTCTTACCCATACACCTTTGTTTATTATTTCTCCCTAATGCACCAACAAAACATGTTTCATGACATGTTTTGCCCATCCTCTCTGCCATGGCCGGCCACTTCATGTTGGGGGAAATTTGACATGCAAATCCCTTATTTTTGCATGCATGAGCAACTAGTCATCACACATTTCCCCATCATACTTTCAAAGTTCACTACTAGGTCCTTTCTAGTGAAATTCGCATTTATAACACTAAATCGAAACATCAAAAATGTCACACACAAATTAACACATATCATAGGCATCAAAATCAATTTTAAATTATTTTTATGCCTCGGTTTTGTGGTCCCGAAACCACATCCCGACTAGGGTCAATTTTGGGTTGTCACATAGTTTGAGTATGACATTTGTTAATTTAATTGATATGTGCTAGTAGCATGTCAAAATTTGAGTTGGTATGCTATATATATGCTGGATGAATAATTAATATTATATATATATATATATATATATATATAAAATGATGTGATGGTGTGAAGGATAAAATAAAATGTTTGATTATTCAGCCAGGTAATTTGGCAAATGTTTTATATGTATAAAGTGATAGAGCATAATAGAAGTAGACAACAAAACAAGGCATATGTGTTTGCTTCTTATATTTATGTTTGGTTAAAGATTTAACAAATGACCATATGAATAGTAACTTTGTTTTTAATAAAGTTGCATGTATGTCTGATCTAAGTGATTAATAATGAGATGTTTATTTCTATTTGCCTATATCCGACCATTTGATAATGATTATAGTTGTATGTTATCTAATTTATGTGTAACCTGTAAATTTGGTTTGATTTAATATATGTCCGGTTGTGATAATTTAAGATGAATAATTTCTATGTGTATTTATAATTATCCGAAAGTTGTGTTTAGTTAGTAATACTTTGTAATCCTTTCCGGCGACGGTTACGGGTTAGGGGTGTTACAGGCAAATACTGTTCCCACATTCCTTCAAACTCAAGAATGCAACATCTCAACATATCCTCGAGTACCTGAATAATCCGCTCGGATTGACCATCCATTTGCGGATGGAAAACAGTGCTAAAGTGTAATTTAGTACCTAGTGCATCTTGTAGTTTCTTCCAAAACCGCAATGTAAACCTCTGATATCTATCTGAAACAATAGAAATAGGCACACCATGCAATCTCACAATATTGAAAATGTATAACTCAGCCAACTTATCTAGTGAGTAATCAGATCGAACAGGAATAAAATGAGTTGATTTTGTCAATCGATCTACTACGACCCAAATAGCATCTTTCTTTCTCGGAGATAGGGGTAAACCCAAAACAAAATCCATTGTTACTCGATCCCATTTCCATTCTAAAACCATAATCGGTTGTAACAAACTAGATGGCAGCTGATGTTCAGCTTTAACTTGCTGACAAATCAAACATGTCGAAACAAATTTAGAGATATCTCTTTTCATCCCATACCACCAATAATGTTGTTTCAGATCATTATACATTTTCATACTACCTGGATGCACAGATAACCGACTGTTATTAAATTCACTCAAAATCATCTGAATTAACTCTGGATTTCTCGGGACACAAATTCTATCTCGGAATCTCAGAAACTTATCTTTATCAACTCTGAATTCTGAATTAGACTCTACATCACACTGAGCTCGTTTAGCTAAAATTTCATTATCAATCTTCTAAGCTTCGACAATCTGCTGTAAAAACAAAGGTCTTGCTTTTAACTCCGCTAAAACTGAACCATCATTGGACAAAACCAAATGAGCATTCATCGCAAGAAGAGCAAATAAAGATTTTCGACTCAAAGCATCAACAACAACATTTGCCTTAACCGGATGATAATCTATCACAAGTTCATAGTCTTTTAGTAGTTCTAACCATCTTCTTTGTCACAGATTCAAATCTTTTTGATTCATCAGATATTTTAAACTTTTATGATTAGAATATACATGACATTTCTCACCGAACAGATAGTGGCACCAAATCTTTAGAGCAAACACAATTGTAGCTAACTCAAGATCGTGTGTCAGATAGTTCTTTTCGTGTGGCTTCAACTGTCTTGAAGCATAAGCAATGACTTTCGCTTCTTGCATCAAAACACATCCCAGACCGATCAATGAAGCATCACTGTAAATCACAAATTCTCTAACCGATTCAGGTTGTACCAATACCAGAGCTTAAGTCAACAAAGTTTTTAACTGATCAAAGCTACTCTGACATTTTTCAGACCATTCAAACTTCACATCTTTTTCAAGCAGCTTTGTTAATGGAGTTGCAATCATAGAAAAGCCTTTTACGAACCTTCTATAATAACCGGTAGGTCCCAGAAAACTATGGACTTCAGAGAGATTTCTCAGAGGTTTCCAATCCAGAATAGTCGAAATCGTGCTTGAATCAACTTGAATACCAGATGCTGATACAATATGACCCAGAAAACCAACTTCTCGCAACCAGAATTAACATTTACTAAACTTTGCATATAACTATTTATCTTGTATAATCTGTAGCACTAATCTTAGATGCTCGGCATGTTCAAATTCATCACGTGAATAAATCAATATATCATCAATGAATACAATAAATCAATATATTATCAATGAATACAACAACAAATTGATCTAGATACGGTCTAAAAATTCTATTCATCAAATCCATAAAGATAGTAGGTGCATTAGTTAATCCGAAAGGCGTAACTAAGAATTCATAGTGGCCATACCTCGTTCTGAAAGCAGTTTTCAGAATGTCTGAGTCTTTTACTCATAACTGATAATAGCCTGATCTCAAATCTATTTTTGAAAATATAGCAGCTCCTTTCAACTGATCAAATAAATCATCAATTCGAGGCAGAGGATACTTATTCTTGATAGTTACTTTATTCAACTGACGATAATCTATACCCATTCTCATTGTATCGTCTTTCTTTTTCACGAATAGAACCAGAGCACCCCAAGGTGAGAAACTCGGTCTAACAAACCCTCTATCAGCTAATTCTTGCAACTAAGACTTTAATTCTTTTAATTCGGTCGGAGCCATTCTATACAAAGCTATCAAAATCGGAGTAGTACCAGGTACCAATTCAATGCCAAATTCTACTTCTCTAACTAGAGGTAAAATAGGAAGTTCATTAAGAAACACATCAGGGAACTCACAGACAACAAGCACAGATTCAACTTTCTTTTTTGACATTCTCGAATCAATCACATAAGCAAAATAGGCTTCACAACCCTTTCTCACAATATTCAAAGCTTTCATCGAAGATATTACAGCAGATAATCCATTCAAATCACTAGATTCAATTCTAACTATTTCATCATTTTTGCATATCAAATCAATAGTTTTTCGTTTTCAGTTCAATAACAGCATCATGCAAAGTTAACCAATCCATACCCAGAATTACATCAAATTCATCGAAAGGTAACAGCATCAGATTAGCTGGAAAACAAATGTCTCGAAACAATAACAGAAAATTCTTGTAGACTTTATCAACCAAAACACATTTGCCTAGGGGGTTCGAAACTCTAATTACAAATTCAGTAGACTCTACAGGCAAAGTCTTACTGTTAACTAAGTTCATACATATATACGAATGTGTTGATCCAGGATCTATCAAAGCAATCATAGAAGTATCATAAAGAGGAAATGTACCAGTAATCACATCTGGCGACGAAGCTTCCTCATGAACTCGAATAGTATAGGCTCTAGAAGGTGCATGAGCCTAAGATCTAACAGTTGTGTCTTTGTCCCTCTCTGACTGCCACTTATATTTACCATATTTCTGGGAGGTCTACCACGAGAAGCATTGCCACTCTGTCTCAAATTTTTTACACTTTCTTGCTTGACAGATTTAGGGCAATCGGGGATAAAATGATCTAACGATCCACATCTAAAACAAGCCCGATCATATAGTCTAAAATTACTGAGATGTCTTTTACCACAATGCTTGCACTCAAGGTGATCAGATTTAGCATTTCCAACACTGGCAATAGATGTAGCTGGAGCTTTGAAGCTCGAATGCAATCTTGTACGATCTCTATTCGAATGTCCCACATTGGCCTTTGAACGGCTACTAACATCTCGAAGTTTCTTTGACGCAGATTGAAATGACTTGCCCGATGATCTCTTTCGCACTTCTTTGGCTTCATAATTAACTTTTCTTTTATCTTTCCTGAGATATTCAGCTTTACATGCTCGTTCAAAGAGCACAACAAATTCTTTAATTTCCAGAATCCCGACTAACAGACGAATATCTTCGTTTAAGCCATTCTCGAATCTTTTGCACATTATTGCTTCCATTGATACATATTCACGAGCATATTGACTTAATCTTACAAATTCCCATTCGTATTCTGTGACAGACATATGGCCTTGTTTAAGCTCAAGAAACTCTTTACGTTTCTGATCGATGAATCTCTGACTGATATATTTCTTCCAAAATTCAGCTTGAAAGAAATCCCAAGTAACTCATTCACTCAGAACCACAGATGTCAAAGTCTTCCACCAATGGTACGCCGTATCTCTCAGAAGTCAAACGGCACATTTTATACATTCCTTAAGATTCAAAGACAATTCATCAAACACTCCGATATAGTTCTCTAACCAGAACACGACCTTTTCAGCACCATCATTCATTGTAGCTCAAAGCTCTTCTACCCCATACTTTCTAATCTTATCTATCGGAGGCATACTTATCTTAACCGGATTCACTGATTGCATAACAGGAGCTTGTGGCGAATTAACCGGGGGTGGAGGTTGTTTTACAGCCAGATTGGTTCTAATATATTGGCTAAACCAATTGTTCATCATTTGATAAAAGGCTTGTCTAGCCTCACCATCACGATTACTCGTAGCCGGTCTAGAATAGGATGGCGCCGAGCCTTGCATGGGAGCAGGTGCATTGCTATCGACATCATCTGCTACGGCTCTTTCGGGATCCATTTGCTATATAAAAGCACATTTCAGTGTCAGGATTCATCATACTATCGTAGTTCATAAATATGGCATGTATAGCTAGACTCACATACGCTGTGGTAGTCCAAGAACCGACTAAACTATAGCTCTGATACCAATAAAATATAACACCCCTAACCCATATCCATTGTCGAATTAGGGTTAAAGGCATTACCAGACAAATCGAAACATTTAATTTTCATTTTATAAACATCAAAGCATCAGAGATCAACATCAATATAGAGTCCCTTATATAGGTCACGAGACCTTAAACATAGTCAGAAAGGAGTCGGGGCTAAACTGAACACATACAAATTTTTTCAAAACTTAAACATTTTCAAAGAAGTATAGGTCACACGCCTGTGTAAACAGGCCGTGTGCCTTACACGGCATTAGACACGCTCGTGTGTCTAGGCTGTGTCGAAACAGGGAGTACAAATTGACTTGCTTATACGGCCACAAGACACGCCTATGTGCCTTGGCTGTGGTCGAATCTGACTTCGGCCACACGACTAGCCACATGCCCGTGTGCCTTGACCGTGCTCGAGCTTGACTTACAATTGTAAGGTACCCTAGGGACACACGACCGTGCCACATAGCCATGTGTCGCACACGGCTGAGACACATGCCTATATCTCTACCCATGTGGACAAAAATAGGCCATTTGAATAGCCAATTTGCCACCCCAATTTGGGTCAACATACAAACACCAAACCAAACATATATGCACAACCATTTCGGCCAATATCTATACCAAACCATACAACATTCATGCCATAACATTATCAAACATTTACATGCTTATAAACTCAACTCAATTGTGCCAAAACATAAGATCAAATCATATCAAACCATATGGTTTCATAATCTCTAAACTCATGACCAAATCTCATACTAAAACTTGCCAAACTTACCATTTCTCTTAGCCATTCATGAACACATAAAATAGATCATTTTGCATCACATTTCATATACCAAAATCAAAACATAAACACAACCATATCAAGCCATATCACATATCTAAATATAAACATTACAAATCCTATCCAAAGTAGTTCTAGCTTATACATGCCATACTTCACTATATACATTTTCAAAAGGTACCAAAATGAGATTCGATAGTGTGGTGACGATCCTCGATGATTCTCGAGCTCACAGTAGCTTTGATATCTAAAAAAAAACAATGTAAACACACACAAAGTAAGCTTTTAAAAGCTTAGTAAGCCATATTCGAATAAATTTATCATTTAAAGCATATAAACATCATCAATTACTTATAATTTGGAGCCAAATACCAACACAAACCTCATATTCATATACCTGGATCATAGATCATCATTTGCACATATACTTACCTTTCATTTTCAAATATAGTACACAATTCAAACGTACCTGAATCGGATACATATTCACTTATTCATTCATTTTCTCGGAATGCCCGTTCAACCGTTCGGAAACCTAAGGATACGCGGATAGCTCAGAGAACATATACAATGCCAACTTCCCAGACATGGTCTTACATGTAATCAAACATCGATGCCACTGTCCCAAACAGGGTCTTACATGAAATCAGATACGATGCCGATGTCCCAGACATGGTCTTACATGTAAAATAGAAGTTCATGCCAACATCCTAGACATGGTCTTACACGAAATCACATAATGCAATCCTATGTCATGACATATGTATCCTAACTATTCCTAGAGTTCGTACGGAGCTTTTCAGATGTCAAAACTTTGTCGATACTTTCTCTAATAGCACATATTGAGCTTGAATATTCATTCATCACAATTCAATATCATATGAACAATAATAATTCAACTCAAACACGTTTATTGTATATTGACTTACCTCGTACGGATTTGGATGGATGAAATCGGTTACTCAACAACTTTCAACTTCCCTCGATCTAAAACCGTTTTCTTTAATTTTTGATCTATATAAATTCAAATTTAACTTATTCAATCATAAATTCATTCAAAACAATCCATAAACACATATTTAGGGCAATTTACAAACTAGCCCTCACATTTTTACATTTTTACACTTTAGTTCCTAATTCACAAAATCCCAAAATACAAATAATTTGCATATACTCATGCTTGGCCGAATATTCATAGCTCTAATACAAGTCCACACATTTCATTTATTTCATACTTTAGTCCCTCAAAATAACATTTTTACAATTTAGCCCAAATTACTCAAAATCATCAAAAATCCAAAGACAAAACATATAAACCCAACATCAAACTTTCATATTTCTTCAATTAACAACATAAAGCTCACGAATTTATCCACGGCACATTTCAAAATCATCATCAAAATCAGAAATTGAGGCATGGGCTTGTTAGCATACGAAACAATGATTACAATAACATAGAAATTATCAAAAACCGAACAAAATCCATACCTTAAACAAGGAATTCAATGGTCGAACCCTAGGAAGCTTTTTCTCTTTTATTTTGCTCATCAAATTTCGGAAAAATGGATGTTAATGGCCATTTTCATGCTTTTGATTTTATTTTAATTAACATATTAATTAAATTCCCATTTTACCCTTTAGTATAAAACTATTAAAACATAAATATTAAGGTCATACATGTCCATTAACCTTATAAATGGCATAATAACCACATAAGAACCTCTCAAATAATAAGTCAAATCAATTAGGCACTTTTAACATATAGCAGGAACGTTTACATTTTACACGATTAAGTCCTTTTTTTCAAAATTAAGCACACAAACATTCAAATTTCTATACGAGACTTTCACACATGCTCATTCACATATCAGAAACACGAAAAATAATATTTAAATCTTTTTCTAACTAGATATATGGTCCTGAAACTACTATTCCGACTAGGTTCTAAACTGAACTGTTACAATGTGCCCTAAGAATCCAACTTCTCAAAACTCACTCTTACTAAACTTAGCATACAACTGCTTGTCTCTTAAGGTTTACAAAACCATTCTCAAATGTTCGGCATGCTTAGGCTCATCATGAGAATAAATCAGTATATCATCAATGAAAACAACCACAAATTTATCCAAGTATGGTTAGAAAATACGATTCATTAGATACATAAAAACCACGGTAGCATTCGTTAAACCAAAAGGCATAACGAAAAATTTAGAGTGACCATATCTCATCTGAAATGCAGTCTTTGGTACATCCAAATCTTTAACTCTCAACTGGTAGTAACCAGACCTCAAGTCTATCTTTGAAAATACCGTGGCTCCCTTCAATTGGTCAAACAAGTCATTGATTCTTGGTAAGGGGTACTTGTTCTTTATGGTTACCTTATTGAGTTGTCGGTAGTCTATGGAAAATCTCATTGAACCATCTTTCTTTTTCAGAAATAGCATCGATGCGCCCCACAGAGAATGACTGGGTCTCGCGAAACCTTTATCCGTTAACTCTTGTAAATGGACTTTTAACTTCTTAACTCCGTTGGAGCCATCCTATACGGAGCAATAGAAATGGGCACCGTACCTGGAACTAAATCGATACCAAATTCAATTTCCCTAATTGGAGGTAATCCAGGCAATTGTTTCGAGAACACATCTAGATATTCGCATACTACCGTTACTGCCTCAATTTTCAGCTTAGACTCCTTCATATTCAATACAAAGGCAAGATAGGCTTCATAACCCTTTTTCAGACATCGCTGAGCAGTCATAGAAGAAATCACTATAGGCAAGCTATTCGATTCATCAGATATAACCCGAAGAGTATCACCACTTTCACATTTCAATTCAATGATTTCCTTCCACTGTTTACTACTACATCATGCATGGTCAACCAATCCATACCATTGTTATATCAAATTCATCAAGCGGCAAAAGCATGAGATTAGCTGGAAAATAATGACCTCTAATCATTAAAAGGCAATTCTTACATACTTTGTCAACTATCACATGCTTGCCTAGGAGGTTTGACACTTTTATCACGAATTTTGTAGACTCAAAGGGCATATTCATGCTAGACACCAATTTCTCACATACATAGTAGACCCGGATCAATCAAAGTAACAATAGAAGTATCATAGAGACAAAAAGTACCCGTAATCACATAAGGGGATGAAGCCTCTTTGCGAGTGCGAATGGCATAAGTCCTCGCAGGTGGTCTACCCTCGGGCCTCACAGCTAGTTCCCTAGGTGCACTCTTACTACTCATTCCACTTCTTAAATTCTTCTGTGGTCTACCTCTAGAGGTAGCATTGCCTGATCTTGCACTCTGAAATTTTTCCTTTTCAACCCTCTCAGGACAATCCTTGATAAAATGATCATGAGAACCACACTTGAAACATGCTTGGCTATTCATCCAACATTCACCGGGGTGATGTGTGCCACAATGTTGACATTTAGATCTATTAGGCTGAACGTTACTCATACTCGCTATCGAAGTAGTCTGAGGCTTATGACTCGAATACTGTTTCCCGTGGTTCCTGATCGAAAACCCAGCTGAAACACTTGATCGAGTATTAAACTCTCTCGGTTTCTTAGTTAAAAACTGAAATGGTTTACCCATCTGTCTCTTTTTCGAATCTCGAGACTCTAACTCAGCTTTTCCCTTCTCTTTAGTCAATTCCTCGACTTTACAAGCTCTCTCTACAAGCACAACAAATTCTCTCAGTTCAAGAACACCTACCAACAATCAGATGTCTTCGTTTAATCCATCTTCAAATTATTTGAACATGATGGCCTCAGTCGATACACATTCTCGAGCGTATTTGCTCAGTTTCACAAATTCGCGCCCGTCATTCGGCCCTGTTTTAACTCGAGGAATTCCTTCTTTTTCTGATTAATAAATCTTTGGCTAATCTACTTCTTACTAAATTCTTCTTGGAAGAGTTCCCAGTTAACTCTCTCCCTTGGTACCACCGACACAAGGGTGTTCCACCACTAATAAGCCGAGTCTCTCAAGAGGGACACAACACACTTCATGCATTCCTCAGGTGTACATGATAACTCATCAAACACCCTAATGGTATTCTTGAGCTAGAACTCTGCCCTTTCAGGGTCATCATCTTTACTAGCTCAGGACTCTCCGGCTCCTTGTTTCCTAATCTTATCAACTAAAGGTCTATTTAGTCTTGCAAAGTCCATACCTTGAGGTGCTATGGGGATAGGTTGAGGAATAGGTGGGGGTGGAGGGGGTTGAGCGTTCGGGTTCGTTCAAACGAACTCCGTATACTAGGCGTCCATCATATGGAGAAAGGCTTCTTTGTGTCCTTCTCCTCGACTAAGTGTAAGAGGTCTACTATCAGACTGCGCTGCCCCTTCAGCGGGTGTAGGCGCGTTACTTTGAACATCATCTGCCACTGCTCTGTCGGGATCAATTTACTATATAAAAAGACATTTCAAAATCGTCAGGAGTTGTCACACTATCATAATATATATATATATATGGCATGTATAACTAGACTTATATACATGCTACATGAGAATTGACCACACCGTTTCTCTGATACCATTAAATGTGACACCCTTTGGCCGTACCCAACACCAATACAGGGTTAAAGGCATTACCAGACTAAGACATAAACATCCATTCAAAATCGAGCCATAAAATTTTGTTCAATTTTAAAAATTTTCAATTTCATGCAAATTGTCCCTTATAAGGGCCTACGAGGCCCAAAGCATACGTTGGAAGCGGCTCGGGACTAAACTAAGAACTTTAGAAAACTTTTAGAAAACTTAGAAAACATTCCTTATTTCGAGAGTCACACGCTAGTGTAGGTAGGCCGTGTGGTCATACACGCCCGTGTAGCTTGGGACATGCCCCTATCCTCAACCCGTGTAAATCTCTCACTATGATGTCATCAACCAAAATAAGATCACACGGCCAAATCACACATCCGTGCACACGGCCAAATCACACATCCGTGTATACGGCCAAATCACACATCCGTGTGCTTAGGCCATGTGGCAAATTAAATTCTAAAAATCAGGTACAGACTTCACACGGCCTAGGCACACGCTCATGTCCTAAGGTCGTGCCCTTCACACGGTAGAGACACACGCCCGTGTCTCTGCTCGTGTGTTTACTACTGAGCATTATGTTTTGCATTAATTAGGGTGCAGGGGACTCACGGTCAGATCCCACGCCCATGGGGCAAACTATGTGTCACACAGGGCCTAGACAAACGCCCGTGTGTCTACCCGTGTGGACAAATTTGAGGCTATTTTCCAAGCCATTTGTCACCCTTAAATGCTCATTCACTCATTCATCTTTGATGGCATGCAACATAGTATATCTAGTCACTTTCGACACTTATAAACATGATTAATCCAAGCCTTTGATATGTCAACATATCACCTATCCAAAACATCATGCTTTCATATGGCATTCCACACCAATTTCATATTCATTCATCATGCTAAACCTACTTTCAATTTAATCAATTATACCATAGTTTTGGTCATACTTATTAGCCATAATTCATTCATTTAGCACATGTGCCATTCACCACATAGCTCATCCATAAGTAATCACATCAAGCACAATATGTTGTATGCATGCATAATTGATTAGGGTTACAACCCAAATAATCAATATGAATCATATCACATGGCCATATCCAAAATGAATCAAATATTTCCATAAGCCAACACATTTGACTAGACTAGTATGACATATAACAAAAAGACCAAGTCCCTATACATGCCATACTCAAAATGTTGAGACTAACTATACCCAAATGTTCAATTGATAGTGTGATTGAGCCTCCGGCGTCCTTCAATTCTTGAGCTAGCTTGGCGATACTATAATAAAATGGGAGAAGAGATGGGAGTAAGCATAAAGCTTAGTAAGTTCACATGCAAATAAATAGCCACATGATCATATATATAAATACCAATGACATAACATAGTTTATTTAAGTATTATCATAATTTCATAGGCATAATTTACCCATTTTCAATCTTACCAAAAATTCATCACATACCGAGCTCATACATATGAGTCTTTTGTACATACTCGTACCAACTCGAATCACATTGTCATAATTCCTCATCATTGACTTACTTGTCGGTTAACTCATAAGTTTACCCATTGAACACTGAGAATACTATTGGATACATGGAAAGCTTGCACATAGTGCTTCAAACATAGCCACATGCTACCTCATATCACAATCACACATTGCTCGCTCTTGAGCTAACTATGAGCCTACTCACACAAGCTGACAATCAAGACGTAACTACTCGGGTTGCTCACACAAGCTGACGGTACCCGCAACACATGTCGGGCGACCCAGCCACCGGTAGAGCATACAAGACTAGCACCTAGATTCACATAATCACATATACACATAATCTTATGAGCTCATATTCACATAGTTTCTAGTGACATGTCACTTGTATCCTAAACTATTCCTAAGGTTCAAACGGGATTTTCTCGACGTCTTATCTTTGCCGAACCCGTTCATAATCTTATTCTCGTTGACCATAGTATCATTCATACACTCACTGTAACAATTAAACATAGAATTTCATACATTAATAAAGCTTTAAAACATGATTCAACATTGCATTATTTACACATGAGCTTACCTCGGTACAAAATATGGACAATTAATTCGATTTAGTCTAAAATCTTGTTCTTTCCCTGATCTAGGTCCGGACACCATTTTTCTTGATCTATAATAGCAAATTTACCTCATTTAATCATCACATTATTAAAATCGATCCAAAATCTATATTCAGGAAAAATTACAGTTTTGCCCTTAAACTTTCACATATTTACAAATTAGTCCCTAGGCTCGCAAAATGAAATGTGTTCATTTTCTTTGTTACCCAAGCCTAGTCAAACCTATACTATGCTCATATCCCCCACATTTTCCTTTATTTCACCTTTTTACTACTCATTTTTACACCTTTTACAAACAAGTCCTTTTCATGCATTTCTATCAAAAATCACTTAGTAAAAGATGTTAAACACACATCAAACTTTCATATTCTTCCATTAAACATCAAAATAAAAACATTTCAGACATGGGTCAAATTTCATTCATGAACCCTAGCTCAAAATAATGGTAGAAATAGCTTGATTGGTTGATGACAACTTCAAAAATGTAAAGAACATTAAAAATTGGACTAGGATGCACTTACTTATGAGCTTGAAAGATGAACAAAACCTAGCTATGGTGACCCTTGAAATTTCGACATAAGTAAGAATAAGATGGACAAATTTTTCTTTTTTTTTCTCTTTTTATTCTTTTATTTACCAAAAGATAAAAATGTCCTTAAGGCCTTTCTTTCAAATTTTTCTTATTCATGCGCGGTTTTGTCCAAAATTTTAGAACTTGGTTAAATTGCTATTTAAGGACCTCTAATTAATAATCCAATGCAATTTCATGCTTGTAGCTTCTAGAACACAAGTGTTACAACTTATTCAATTTAGTTCTTAAAGCCAAATTAGACACATTAGGCATAGAATTTCTTTATGAAAATTTCACACAAACATGCAATCATGTCGTAGATCATCAAATAATCATAAAATAATTATTTTTATTTTGAATTTGTGGTCTCAAAACTACTTTTATAACTAGACCCTAATTCAAGATGTTACATAACCTATTATTAGTATGCTCATTAGTTTCACACAATCTATTTCCACAACCATTTGACTCCACCCTCGCATAGCCAGGGGGCACGACTGTGTGACCCCTATTTACAAAAATTTCTCATCCTTTTGTAATTTTTACAAGTTGATCCCTTATTTATGTTAGTATAGTTTTAAAGTTTCATAAGCTTAAATTAAACCCAATCTTGATTGTATTGCATGATATATATATGTTTATATGTGATTATTTAATATGGAATTGAAATTTGAATTATGAATTATGTGTATCTATTCTATAATCAACTGTAGCATCTTATCACTCGGGTCTGAACACTAGACCAGGTGAGGGTTGTTATATTTAGTGGTATCAGAGCTATAAGTTGCCCACTGTCAAACTAAATCAACCTCAAAATCAAGTCTGAGTTAGGATTTGGATGTTGATTATAAAATTTTATCCTTTATAATTAAAAAATGTCAGGAGAATCTAGAAATTATGTTGATTAGGATGTTCATAGTAGTCGCCACTCCGCTAAGAATGAAAATAGGGTCAAATTTGTAGCACCTAACATAGATTCAGCTGGTGCTCAACAATCTAGAGTTGATAGAAGAAAAAATGAGGGACAAGGCGATACGAATCTGCTTCATGCAATAACAAATGCTCTTCAGAAAGTGGCGGGAGCTACTCTTGCGGTGGTACCTTTGCCAGTAGTTCGACGGGCCCTGATTAAAAAATTACGGATATAACACTCCAAACCTAATCCTTAAGGAGGACCCAAGGATGGCGTGTCACAGCTTTAAAATCATTATCTTTTAAAACCAAATCTGGCGTAAATCTATTTATGCCAGAGTTTAAGCTAGTATGAAATATAAACTGTTTGTCATCCAAGGATAAATAAGATAATACACTTTGAAAACTAGAAATACTTTACTAAAGTTTCATTGGAATTATAAATTTATGATCATGTATAACACCTCTAACTCGTATCCATTGTTGGGTTAGGGTTACGGAGCATTACTATACAATCAAAACATCAAAACATAATATCATTCAATATTATGAAGAAATCATAAACAATTCATACATACAGATATTGTCTCTAAATTGAGCCCTCGAGGCCTAAGAAAAACCTTAGAAACAATTCAAGACTAATATTTGGAAAGTTTAAGAAATGTTTACAAAAAATTTGAAACAAGGGTCACATGGTTGCGTGCTTTACATGGTTGAGACACACGCCCGTGTCTCAAGCCATGTAACCTTCGAACTAGGGACACACGGCCATGTCCCAGCCCGTGTGCTAGGCCGTGTAACTCTCTGAGTTGCCTCACACACTCGTGTATTAGGCTATGTGCTAGGCTGTGTAACTCATTGACTTGCATGTAAAGGGACTCCCAGATGACATACGGTTGAGTCACACACCCATGTCCCAGGCTGTGTGGACATAAATTTGCCTAAAAACAAGCCATTTCCTATACCATTTTATGCATAACAATTTAAAAAAATTGTGAACACTTATAAGGCATCAAACCATACCGAAACATACATATATTGGTCATTCCGAAATTCCTAAATCAACTAACCAATATGCCATTCAAAGGCACCTCAAAAGAAATCATCAAAGCTTACCTAAACATGTCAACTTTACCTAATTTCAAACACCAATATCTAGTTCAATACTTTCCAAAACATGTGATAACTTGACCATAATCATAGCAATTCAAAACACACCATTTAAGCCATTCAAAACATGCAACTTTAGTTAGCCACAATGACGAAATTTAGCAAGGCATCAAATGTATCAACAAAGATAACTTACACAAATTATACATACCAAATCATCAACTAAACATTCAACTAAACACCATTACAAGTCCACTTATACATGCGATTATAACCTTGGCCAAAACATTCAAAAACTACCGATATATATGCTGGATAGTGTGATAAATCTCCGATGAGCTTCTAAACCGATTGAACTTCCGATAATCTATAAAACATTGGAAAGCAACTACGAAACCACTTAATGCTTAGTAAGTTCGTAGAAAATGAAACAAAACTTACCATTTCATTTACATAACAATAAGTATAAGCATAATATAACCCAAACCACAAGCGTGGCACAAGCCTATACATAATCGTCAATACATAAGTTAGTGCATTTATACGTAACTCATTTGAATTACCCATATGACAAGCCATATCCATATGAAAATACATCATTTAATTCATACATCCTTTTTATAAGCATATCATTGGATACTCGAGAAAGCAAACACAAATTGTGCTCAAACATATAACTGTAACCTTTCCTTTACATCATTGCTCTTACGAGTTATGAAATGTGCCTGTTCACACGAGCTATGGGTCAAAATTTAAGCTACACCATGTTCCTCACACAAGCTGTACAATATCCGCAACAAATGGAGGACCTTAGCAATCGGTAGGACATTCAAGACCAGCACCCAAAACATGAAATCCCTAATGACATGTCATTTGTATCCTACGAATTTCTAATGTTCAACATAACTGTCATACCATTGATTTGGATATAAATCATTCAATTAAATTATGAATACATAACAGCATACATTTGAGTAACATGAATATAGTAACCGTACATACGAACTTACCTTGACAAACAGAGTGTAGAATTTAAAATGAGCTAATCTGAAGCTTTCACTTTGCCTCGATCTAGGCCCGTACGTGGTCTATCTTGACCTAAATAGAAAATTTTCAATCCGTTTAATATCTCTAGTATTCAATTTAGTCAGCAATTCATATTTATGTAAAATTACTATTTTTCCCTTAAAATTTTAACTTTTCACAATTTAGTCCTTAAGCTCATACATTGAAATCTAATCATTTTAATCCCCTATTCAAGCTAACCAAAATATTCAGGGACTGAATCCAACTCAATCAAATCATCATTTCATAAAATTGTCATGAACTTTTACTTTTTTACAAACAAATCCCTAAATGTAAATTTCATCAAAAATCACTTTACAAAACTTGTTTATTCATCAACAAAGATTCATAATCTAAAATTTAACCTCAAGAACCATTCAAAAACATTCATGGCATGTCCCTCAATCTTTAACAGTTTTACAAATTGATCCTCGAGCTACTAGATTAAGCTAAAACAAGTTTAAAAACATAAAAATCATTAAAAATGGGGCCAAAAGCACATACCATGCAAGTGCTTAGACCAATCGGTTCTTAAAAGATAAAAAATGGCTACTTTTCCTTTAATTTTAGTGGTGAAAACCAATTGACAGATGATGCCATCTTTTCTTTATTTTAGTTTTAGTTTATTTATTAAATTACCAACTTAACCTTTACTATTAACTTTAAAATCCATTAAATCATGCCCATAATTGTCCATTACCCCTAAGAATGGCATATCTATCAGTTAAAACCACTTACTTTAATATTTTATAGCCATTTGAGCCTTTTAACTAATAGAACCCCACTTTTACATTTTTTACGATTTAGTCCTTTTCAGTTAATTAACCATGCAAACATTAAAATTCCTTAACGAAATTTTAATACGACCTCACTATAATCCCATAGACATTAAAACAATAACAAAATAATAATTTAGTTGTCAGATTTGTGGTCCCAAAGCACTGTTTTGATTTCACTATAAACGGGCTGCCACATCATGAGTTTAGATACAAAATACATTCTTCAAAATGTAAATGTCTTGACACCATCCCATGTCATGCATAATATAAAACATAAGAAGTTTCACAATGACAATAGTTCTCTAGTGTAGTTTTTAGAGATTCCTTTACTTCATCAGCAGGCCAAAGAAGGAAAGGTAGCTAAGTAAGTTCAAAAAACATAATGAGCTCTAGAGGAAAACATTGCAATAGTCACATATAATTCAGAAAACCTTTCCAACTCATCATAGTCACATAGTTCGCCAGTAGGCTAATACCAAACATAGATAGGTGATACACCAGACACTATTCCTATGTCGTGTACACTACGCCCATGTAATCACACAACCTCCTTCCTCATGTTAGCCACAAAACCTGGTCCATATTCAAATCCATATAATTCATTCATTCACTTTCCTATGAAATGAGTTTCTAATCTCGTTTGCAATAATGCTTTCCCTACCAGAGGCTACATGACCATTTTCATGTATTTTGATTTGCCAGTTCAATGCTAATTCCATTAAAGGCAACACCATGAATTCATTTCCATGTTTCAATTCAAATTGTTCATTTTAGAAGCGAAGGGGTAGTGGCTTAAACACGAACCAAACTAGACTAATCACAACATACATCCATCACTCTCACACAAATATTTCATTTTCACAGAATATGTATACTTATCTTAAACCCAAACATAAACAAAGGCATTACACATATGTAGCAAGAAGGAACTCACTAAAAAACAACTAGATTAAATTGCAAGACCTTTGCCCTTATCACAAGAACCTTCAAGGGTGTCTTGAGCTAGAATATAAATGGTTAAACTCATAAGATAATTGTACTAGAAAGCTAAACAAACTTACAAGAATTGTCATTATAAAAACCTAGATTCAAGAAGTTTCCTGATTTACACTCTAAACTAATGCTAAAGTGTACAGCTCTAATGATGTAAATAACCATGAAAATAACCTAAAGTTCATAGATATTTAACAGATGCTAAACAACGAAGGAGTTGGCCAAATACAGTAAACCCAAATCTTCAAGCATAATTTTGGTCTAAAGGTTTTCCGAGAGAAAGCTATTGAGAAAAAATTGATAAGAAAATATGGGTGTAAGAGAAACATAAAACTTGCTGAAGAAGCCAATACTAACCTTATACAACAATACACAAACGTTGGGTTTAGTGGATAAGTCTAGTTATCCCACCAAACCGCCTTGATTCCTGTGATTACGTACTTTCTCTGTCACCATAAATATGACTCATATCGACTACAGTAACTGAGTTCTCTTCTAACCAGTTCTCATTTGCCTAACTAAATTGTTCAACTAGAATAATAATATAATGATATAGTAAACAGTTCTTTCAAACTAAGGATTAACATTATCGTCTAATAGTTGGGGTGGCATATACTCTATAAGGGAGTCCGTCAGACCACTAAGCTAACCCAAAGGCACACTTATAGACTTACATACTTAGTCGCAATTAATACCTTCCCCACTCAGAACTTACTCTAAACACAATACTTTAACAAATAGTATTCGAATATGTAAACTCTAATTTATATAGAGTTTTATAGTTATTTTTAGCACCTTTTGACTTGAGAAATTATGAAATCCTGAGAATGTGATAGTTAATTAGGTGAATTTTGTTCATATTATGATAATGGGCATGATTTAATAATGTGTGCAATTTTATGCTTTTATGTATTAATTATGTACATAATTTTATTATTTTATGCTACATATTAATGTGTTATATTTAATTATACAGTGGGACCATGAAGTTTATATGATTTTAATTGTTGCATGGGCATGAGATTATTTCTACCCAAGTGGACGACAAAAGCATGTAATTTGAGTCATGAAGATGTTGCCTTGAACTAGTTAAAAATGGTATCACATGATGGACAAGTCTGACAACTTAATGGATCACAAAATCGTCCAAACAAAGGAAGAGAAGCCCATTTGACAGTGGTGTCTTGAGCAACCAAAAATCAATTTTAGGATAATTATTTGGAGGTTCCTATATTTAGAAAACATTTGAAAATTAGCACACCAAGTTTTCCTAAGAAATTGTCCACTCGTTGCTTGATTCAACCATGATCCGTCGCTGGATTACGGAGCATTACCGTACAATCAGAACATCAAAACATAATATCATTCAATATTATAAACATATCATAAATTAATCATACATATACATATTGTCCCTAAATCAAGCATTCGAGGCCTTATAAATACCTTAGAAACAATTCAAGACTAAATTTAAAACATTTGAAAAGTCTAAGAAAAAGTAACGAAAAATTGGAAACAGGGTTCACTTGGCCGTGTGGCCAAGCTATGGAACCTTCAAACTAGGGACACACACGGCTGTGTCCTAGCCTGTGTTCTCACTCATGTAACTTTTTTAGTAGGGTCACACGGTTGTGTCACATGCCTGTATGCCAGGTCATGTAACTCACTAACTTGTATACAAAGGAACCATTAGATGACACATAGCTATGTGTCACACAGGACTGAGCCATACGCCCCCGTATCAGGCTATGTGGACCTAAAATTCACCTAAAACAAGCTATTTCCTTTACCATTTCATACATAACCATTTTAAAAATTGTTAACACTTACAAGGCATCAAACCATACCTAAACATGCATATATTTTCTCTCAAAAAGACCTAATTCAACTAACCAATATTCCATACAAAGGCACCTTAAAAGCATTCATAAAAACTTACCTAAACATGTCAACTTACCTAATTTCAAGCATAAATACCTAGTTCAATACTTTCCAAAACATGTCATAACTTGACCATAATCAACCAAATTCAACATATACCATTTGAGATATTCAAAACATGCAACATAATATAGCCACAATGACACAAACTAGCAAGGGATCAAATATACCAACAAAGTTAACTTACACAACTTATACATACCAAATCATCAACCAGACATTAAACTAAGCACCATTATAAGTCCACCTATACATTTCATTATAACCTTGGCCAAAACATTCAAAAACTATCGATATATGTGTTGGCTAGTCTGATAGATCTCGATGAGCTTCCAAACCAATCGAGCTTCCAATAATCTATGAAACTTAGGAAAGAAATTATGTAAGCAATTAATTCTTAGTAAGTTCGTAGAAAACAAAACATAACTTACCATTTCATTCATATAACAATAAGTATAAGCATAATATAATCCAAACCAAAAGCTTGGCACAAGCTTATACATCATCATCAGTACACAACTTAGTGCATTTATATATAACTTATTTGAATTAACTATATGATAAGTCATTTTCATATGAAAATAAATCATTTGATTTATACATCCTTTGTATGAGCATATGCACAATTCCACTTGAAAACTTACCATTTCAAACCCTTTTCTTACTCGTTGAACCATCTAGAATATCATCGGATGCTCAGGAAAGCTAGCACGAAGTATGCTTAAACATATAACCGTAACCATTCCTTTACATCATTTCTCACACGATCTGTGAAATAGACATGCTCACACGATCTGTGGGTCAGAATGTGTGACAGCCCAAAATTGACCCTAGTTGGGAAGTGGTTTCGGGACCACTAAACCGAGTCACCGAAATGTTTGAACGTAATATTTATTGTCTAGAATATGTATTTACGAATGTGTAAAAATTTCAAGCTTCGGTTTAGTCGATTGCATGTGAATTCAGTTAGTAGGACTTGTATGTCACTTTTGAAAAATGATAGGCTAATCTATAAGGACCTAATAGTACATGTAGTCAAAAGGAGGACTTGCATGTCAAAATCCCCCAAGTGCTAGTGGCCGGCCATGACAAGGAAGCATGGGCAAGACATGTCATGAAACATGTTGGGTGAGTGTTTTATGTTGAAATAAATAAAATAAGGTGCATGAGTAATAAAAAAAGTGTGTGTGTGAAGGCTTTCCCTCCCTCCCCATTGCCGCAAGTGAGAAAGAAAACAAAAAAAAAAGCTTTGTTCATCTTTTTTTCCATCCTTTTGGCCGAAAATCTCAAGGGAGAAGAAAGGGGTCCTTGCTCATGGTTGGTTTGGAATAGGTTGGCCATCCTTGTAGCTAGATTAAGGTATGTTTAATATGGTGCCATGAGATTCATGCATGTTCTTAGTTGCTAGTTTTAGTTCTAATTAGTCCATGATTCAAAACCTTGCTATGTCATGGGGATGATAGTATGAAATGAAAATTTGAGATAAGTAAGGTTAAATTTGATTTGGTAAAATCGGCCATATGGGTGTATATGTTTGTAAAAATATATTTTCTTTGTTAACTCCTTACAATCGGTTGTAGGAGTAATATTGGCTTATAAGGTTGAGTTGATTCATGATGTTGTATGTTAGGATTAAAATACTTGAGACTAGATTAGCTTAATGGTGACCATGCATTCGACCTTGAAGCATTAAACAAATGTTGGTTGAGATTTTGATATTTTGAACAAAGATAGTTGTGAAATGGGGTGAAAACCATTAAGTTATACACATAAAAATCCAGCAAGAAGATTAAACTACTAAATGTATTCATTTTAGATCAAGACATCAAAGAGGAGAACCAAGCAAAGGCAAAGCAAAGATAATCGAGTAGTAGATTGGGAATCATTTCATCCGATATAAGGTAAGTCATTAAGCACTTATTTGTACTAATTTAAAGGGTCGTAATGTCCAAGTAATGATGCTGAATGGAATGGTAGAATATATATATAAACATGTATGTATGTGGTGATAAAAATATTGAATTGAAAGAAAAGAGGTGAGATGTATTGAATGATCGGTTTCGGCACTAAGTGTACGGGAGTAAACATTTATAATCACAAATTGGCACTAAGTGTGCGGGTTCAAATTATACAGCACTAAGTGTGCAAGTTTGATTATATAGCACTAAGTGTGCGAGTTCGACTATTAAGCACTAAGTGTGCGGGCTTATTGCACATCCTCTAATAAACGTACATGTTCTATGTGCGCGGCCTTACCGAGTCAATCATGGACAGCAGATGCGAGTAAACACCTTGAGCTCATGAGGAAAGGACATTTTATTTATATTTGGAATTTTGGTTTGGTAAGTCTTGATCTATGTGGTGATTATGCTCGAAAATAAATGCATGCAATGTCATATGGCGTAATGTATGAAATATCAAGTAGGGCTTGGTATGTGACCAAACCGAAATGCCTAAAGAATTATAGTACCGTTTGGGGTGTGGATGGAGGATTTTAATCCGCATTAATTATTTTCTTTTATGGTATATTATTACTGAACGGCAATATAATGCTTATAGCTTCTCGAGTTATATACTCACCCGGTGTTTGCTTGTCGCCATTTTAGGTTTCTGGACTCGTCCTTTTTGCGTGCTCGTGATCGTCATTGGAGTCATCACACCGGCTATCAACTTTTGGTATTTTTTTTGTGTAGTCGGTTTAGGAGAATATTTTGGCATGTATAGTCTAATATGCTTTGTTGAACTTTGGTATGTAAACTTTTAGCCATGCGAAAATGGCATAAATGCTCGGTTGGATTTAGTTCTCCAATGTTAAGTCACAAGTCTTGGTAATTGATTTCCATGCCTTATGCCATGGTTGATTATTTTGGTGTTAAAATGCATGTTATGGCAATAGTGTAGTAGGGAGATGTTGGATAATGATTAGCCTCTGGTATGGCTAGTCATGATCATGATTTGTGACATGTATGATGAATCACTAGTTAGATCAAAGGGAAATCATGAAATAGGCATAGTTGCTTTAGTGACAGGTGCTGGCAGCAGCAGTAACGTGAGATTGAAAAATCACTAAAAATAGTAGGAATGATATTAAATAGTAAATAAATTATTTAAATTTACCTTGATGAATCTACTTTTATATAGAAGAAACGAAATGGTCATATGAGTTATAAGTTAACAGATATTAAAGTTCTTGTGAAACAGGGCCAGAACGGTTTCTGGATCCCCTGTCCCGACTTTGGAAAATCATTGTAAATTAACCAGAGATAATTAGGAGTCATGCCATATATGTGTAGATTCCTCTCTGAGTCTAGTTTCTATAGAAACAAACGGCATCAGTATTGAAGCCCTGTACAGGGAGATATCCAATTCGTAATGCACAAAGGTCAGGGTAGTCGATCCCTGCAACAGGGGAGACTTTAACTAATAAACTGTACTAATTGGCTCGACCAAAAATTCTAGAAAAAAATTTGTAGATGGAATTTTGAGTCTAGTTTTAGGGAAAAATTGCGAAACTGATTTTTGAGTTGCAAAACTCAAGTTATGAATTTTGGAGCGACTAGTACACAGATTGGCAGCTTGTCTGGAAACTCTCAATAAGTGGGTTGAAGTCTGTTAACACCTCGTGTTCGACTCCGGCGACGGTCTCGGGTTCGGGGTGTTACATTTTTATTGGTATCAGAGCTATGGTTTAGTCGGTTCTAGGACTACCATAGCGCGTATGAGTCTAGCTATACATGCCTTAATGTTAATGTTTAAATGTGTGATGACTTCTGACGGTTAAAATTTTTGTTTTGATTAGTAAATGGATCCCGGTGTAGAGAGAACCTTGGCGGATGACGTTGAAAGTGTAGCGGCTGCTCCTGCACAAGGGACGCCGCCTGTTGAACCTCAGGTCATCTGCGAATAATCAAGGTGAGGAGGCAAAACAAGCCTTTTTACCATGATGAATGAGTGGGTAGCCCAATACGCCCAACCAATCCTACTGTCCAACAATTCCCGAATTTAAATAATCCACCCAAGGGCTGTAATGCCATCGCCATCGATCCTATGAGGCCGAGTAAGCCACCAGAGACTTGATTAGAAAGCGGGGCTGAGGAGTTTAAGGCCATAGTTACCGATGATGCCGAAAGAGCCGAAGTTCGCTTGATAACACCATTCGGTGTTTGATGAACTGCATGCACACCCGATGAATGTCTAAAGTGTGCTATATCCTTGTTATAGACTCACTTACTATTGGTGGAGGACTTTGATCTCCATAGTCCCAAACGAAGCGAAGTTACTTGGGATTTCTTTCAAATGAATTTCGAAAGAAGTATATTAGTCAACGGTTCATCGATCAAAAGCGTAAGGAATTCTTGGAACTCAAGCAAGGCCGTATGATCAGACTAATACGAACATGAGTTCGTAAGACTTAGTCGGTATGCTCGGGAGTGTGTGGTCGATGAGGTTGCTATGTGCAAAAGATTTGAAGAAGGATTGAATGAAGATTTAAAACTACTAGTGGGTATTTTGGAGATAAAGGAGTTCGTGATTGGTCGAACGAGCACGCAAGGCGGAAGAACTTGGAAAGGAGAAGAAGAAGGCTGAATTTGAAGCTAAAGACTATCGTAAGAGATCGATGGGTAAAGCTCCGTTCTCGATCAAAGAAGTTCGTGGAGGACACTAATAAATCGAGGACGATCAAGGGAATTTCCATTAGAGCACGACCATCGACGGACTCCCGAGCTACTTGGTGGCTAGTGTGGGCAATAATCATCAAGAGAGACCTGAATGCCCCCAATGTGGAAGACGACACCTAGGTGAATGTTGGGGTAAGTCCATTAACCGGCTCATTTATGGATGTGGTTCAAGGACCACTTCATTAGAGATTGCACGAGCTAGATGAGAAGAATAAGATGCAAGGTGCAAGATCGAGTGGGCGACAGCTAGAGGTAGACCCCCGAGGATTTCAGGAGGTAGGGGTGGTAATCAGAGGGGAGCCACTGATACGGCTGTTCGATCCGAGACCCGTGCTCCTACTAGAGCATATGCCATCCGCGCACGAGAGGAGGCATCCTCCTCTGACGTTATCACTGGTACTTTTACTCTCTTTGATACTAGTGTGATTGCATTGATTGACCCCGGCTCTACTCATTCATATGTATGTGAAACTTTAGCATCCAGTAAGACTCTACCTGTTGAGTCTACTGAGTTCGTAATTTGAGTGTCAAACCCTTTGGGTCAATACGTACTCGTTGATAAAGTGTGCAAGAGATGCCCCCTAATAATTCGAGAATCCTGTTTTCCGGCCGATCTGATGCTTCTACCATTTGATGAATTCGATGTTATTCTTGGTATGGATTGGCTGACCGTACATGATGTAGTGGTGGACTGCAAAAGGAAAACCATTGATTTGAGGAGTGCAAATAATGAGGTAGTCCGAGTCGAGTCTACTGATTTAAAAGGAGTGCCAAATATAATATCTTCTATGACCGCTCGGAGATATGTGAAAAAGGGTGTGAAACATACCTTGCGTATGTGTTTGAAAGTAAAGAGACGGAAAAGAAACTCGAATCGGTACCGGTGGTTTGTGAGTATTCGATGTTTTTCGGAGGAGTTACGGATTGCCACCGGTTAGAAGTGGAATTCGCATCGGTTGTACCGGTACTACGCCGATCTCAATAGCTCCGTGTCGTATGGCATTAACGAGTTAAAGGAATTGAAGGTCCAATTGCAAGAATTGACGGATAGAGGTTTCGCCGACCGAGTTTTTTCTCCATGGGGCGCACCAGATTGTTTGTGAAAAGAAGGACGGAAGCATGAGGTTGTGCATCGACTATCGTCAACTCAATAAAGTGACGATAAAGAATAAATATCCGTTGCCACAAATTGACGATTTGTTTGATCAATTAAAGGGAGCCTCGGTGTTTTCAAAGATAGATTTGAGGTCGGGTACTATCGGTTGAGGGTCCGAGAATCGGACATACCCAAAACCGCTTTTAGAACGAGGTACGGTCACTACTAATTCTTGGTGATGCCGTTTGGGATCACTAATGCCCTGCGGTGTTTATGGATTTAATGAATAGAATTTTCAGCCATACTTGGATCGGTTCGTAGTTGTATTTATCGATGACATTTTGGTCTATTCGAGAGATGAAACCGAACATGTTTGAACACCGAGGCTAGTGTTGCAAATCTTACGAGATAAGCGAGTTATACGCAAAGTTCAAGAAATGTGAATTTTGGTTGAAAGAGGTTAGCTTTTTGGGCACGTGGTGTCCGTGATCGGTGTCGGGTGGACCCGAACAAAATTTCGCCATAGTCGATTGGAAACCACCAAGGAATGTTACCGAAGTTAGGAGCTTTTTGGGGCTTGCCGGTTATTACCGACGATTTGTAAAGGTTTCTCGACGATAGCCACGCCAATGACGGTTACTCCAAAAGGATGTTAAGTTCGAATGGACGGAGAAATGTCGAAAAGTTTCGATCAACTGAAAGCTTATTTGATGAAGCCCCAATTCTAGTGCAACCGAATCGGACAAAGAGTTTGTCATTTATAGTGACGCATCCCTACTTGGGTTGGGTTGCGATTGATGCAAGAAGGGCGAGTTGTGGCCTATCGCGCCGAGACAATTAAAGCCACATGAGAAAAATTATCCGACCCATGATCTCGAATTGGTCGCCATCGTATTCGCCTTAAAGATATGGCGACATTACTTATTTGGTGAGAAGTGCAATGTGTATTCGGATCACAAAAGTCTCAAATATTTGATGACTCAAAGAGACTTAAATCTGCGACAAAGACATTGGCTCGAGTTGTTAAAGGATTATGAGTTGGTCATTGACTATCACCCGGAAAGGCTAATGTGGTTGCGGATGCCTTAAGTCGAAATCACTATTTGCGTTGAAGCGATGAATGTACACTTGTCTGCTTCTACCCGACAATGTGTTAGTAGCTGAATTGAAAGCCAAACCATTATTGACACGTCAAATTCGTGAAGCTCAGAAAGTCGACGATGAGTTGGTTGCAAAACGGGATGAGTGTGTTCCGAACAAGGAATCGGAATTTCAGATTGACGACCATGATTGCTTGACGTTCAAGGGTCGATTATGTATTCCAAGGAATTCAGAACTTGTTTCGATGATTTTGAATGAGGCTCACAGTAGTCGAATGTCAATCCACCCGGGGAGTACGAAAATGTACAACGACCTGAGACACCAGTTTTGGTGGCATGGTATGAAACGAGACATTTCCAACTTTGTTTCGAAGTGCTTAGTATGTCAACAAGTAAAGGCGGAACATCAAGTGCCCACGGGTTTGCTTCAGCCAATCATGATGCCTGAATGGAAATGGGAACGAGTCACGATGGATTTTGTATCTGGCTTGCCAGTGTCGGCAAGCAAGAAAGATGCAATTTGGGTCGTCGTTGATAGATTGACTAAGTCGGCTCACTTTATCCCCGTACGTACGGATTTTTCATTGGATAAGCTAGCTGAATTGTATGTGTCTCAGATTGTGAGATTACACGGGTACTTGATTTCTATTGTGTCGGACGGAGATCCGAGATTCACCTCACGATTTTGGAAGAAATTGCAAGAAGCTTTGGGTACCAAGTCGCATTTTAGCACCGCTTTTCATCCCCAAACCGATGGTCAATCCGGCGGATAATTCAGATACTTGAGGATATGTTGAGATGTTGCATCCTCGAGTTTAATGGTTCATGGGAACGGTATTTACCCTTGATTGAATTCGCACAACAATAGTTTTCAGTCAAGCATTAAGATGGCGCCTTACGAGGCTTTGTATGGTCGTAAATGCCGTACACCATTGTTTTGGACCGAGCTCGGTGAAAGCAAAATTTTCGGTGGATTTGATTAGAGATGCCGAGCAAAAGTTCGAGTAATTCGTGAAAGTTTGAAGGTCGCTTGAATCGTCGTAAGTCGTCGCGGATTTAAAACGAAGAGATATTGAGTATCGTGGGAGACAAAGTGTTTCTTAAGGTATCACCGGAAAAGATACTCGATTTGGCCGTAAGGGCAAATTGAGTCCGAGATTCATTGGGCCATATGAGATCTCCGAACGAGTCGGCCCGATGGCGTATAGGTTGCTTTTACCCCGAACTCGAAAGGATCCACAACGTTTTCCATGTTTCGATGCTTGACGTTACCGATCCGATCCTTCGCATGTAATAAACCCTCCGAGATTGAAATTCAAGCCGATATGAGTTATGAAGAAGAACCGATTCAGTATCCTAGCTCGTGAAGTGAAGGAGTTGCGAAACAAAAGGGTTCCGTTAGTAAAAGTGTTATGGCTCAAACACGGATGGAAGAAGCTACTTGGGAACCCGAGAATTCTATGAAAGAGCGTTACCCAATCTGCTTACGGTAAGATTTTCGGGACGAAAATTCCTTAAGTGGGGAGAGTTGTGACAGCCCAAAATTGACCCTAGTCGGAAGTGGTTTGGGACCACTAAACCGAGTCACCGAAATGTTTGAACGTAATATTTATTGTCTAGAATATGTATTTACTGAATGTGTAAAAATTTCAAGCTTCGGTTTAGTCGATTGCATGTGAATTCAGTTAGTAGGACTTGTATGTCACTTTTGAAAATGATAGGCTAATCTATAAGGACCTAATAGTACATGTAGTCAAAGGGAGGACTTGCATGTCAAAATCCCCCAAGTGCTAGTGGCCGCCATGACAAGGAAGCATGGGCAAGACATGTCATGAAACATGTTGGGTGAGTGTTTTATGTTGAAATAAATAAAATAAGGTGCATGAGTAATAAAAAAAAAGTGTGTGTGTGAGGCTTTCCCTCCCTCCCCATTGCCGCAAGTGAGAAAGAAAAACAAAAAAAAAAGCTTTGTTCATCTTTTTTTCCATCCTTTTGGCCGAAAATCTCAAGGGAGAAGAAAGGGGTCCTTGCTCATGGTTGGTTTGGAATAGGTTGGCCATCCTTGTAGCTAGATTAAGGTATGTTTAATATGGTGCCATGAGATTCATGCATGTTCTTAGTTGCTAGTTTTAGTTCTAATTAGTCCATGATTCAAAACCTTGCTATGTCATGGGGATGATAGTATGAAATGAAAATTTGAGATAAGTAAGGTTAAATTTGATTTGGTAAAATCGGCCATATGGGTGTATATGTTTGTAAAAATATATTTTCTTTGTTAACTCCTTACAATCAGTTGTAGGAGTAATATTGGCTTATAAGGTTGAGTTGATTCATGATGTTGTATGTTAGGATTAAAATACTTGAGACTAGATTAGCTTAATGGTGACCATGCATTCGGCCTTGAAGCATTAAACAAATGTTGGTTGAGATTTTGATATTTTGAACAAAGATAGTTGTGAAATGGGGTGAAAACCATTAAGTTATACACATAAAAATCCAGCAAGAAGATTAAACTACTAAATGTATTCATTTTAGATCAAGACATCAAAGAGGAGAACCAAGCAAAGGCAAAGCAAAGATAATCGAGTAGTAGATTGGGAATCATTTCATCCGATATAAGGTAAGTCATTAAGCACTTATTTGTACTAATTTAAAGGGTCGTAATGTCCAAGTAATGATGCTGAATGGAATGGTAGAATATATATATATAAACATGTATGGATGTGGTGATAAAATATTGAATTGAAAGAAAAGAGGTGAGATGTATTGAATGATCGGTTTGGCACTAAGTGTGCGGTGTAAACATTTATAATCACAAATTGGCACTAAGTGTGCGGGTTCAAATTATACAGCACTAAGTGTGCAAGTTTGATTATATAGCACTAAGTGTGCGAGTTCGACTATTAAGCACTAAGTGTGCGGCTTATTGCACATCCTCTAATAAACGTACATGTTCTATGTGCGCGGCCTTACCGAGTCAATCATGGACAGCGGTACGAGTAAACACCTTGAGCTCATGAGGAATGGACATTTTATTTATATTTGGAATTTTGGTTTGGTAAGTCTTGATCTATGTGGTGATTATGCTCGAAAATAAATGCATGCAATGTCATATGGCGTAATGTATGAAATATCAAGTAGGGCTTGGTATGTGACCAAACCAAATGCCTAAAGAATTATAGTACCGTTTGGGGTGTGGATGGAGGATTTTAATCCGCATTAATTATTTTCTTTTATGGTATATTATTACTGAACGGCAATATAATGCTTATGGCTTCTTGAGTTATATACTCACCCGGTGTTTGCTTGTCGCCATTTTAGGTTTCTGGACTCGTCCTTTTTGCGTGCTCGTGATCGTCATTGGAGTCATCACACCGGCTATCAACTTTTGGTATTTTTTTGTGTAGTCGGTTTAGGAGAACATTTTGGCATGTATAGGCTAATATGCTTTGTTGAACTTTGGTATGTAAACTTTTAGCCATGCGAAAATGGCATAAATGCTCGGTTGGATTTAGTTCTCCAATGTTAAGTCACAAGTCTTGGTAATTCGATTTCCATGCCTTATGCCATGGTTGATTATTTTGGTGTTAAAATGCATGTTATGGCAATAGTGTAGTAGGGAGATGTTGGATAATGATTAGCCTCTGGTATGGCTAGTCATGATCATGATTTGTGACATGTATGATGAATCACTAGTTAGATCAAAGGAAATCATGAAATAGGCATAGTTGCTTTAGTGACAGGTGCTGGCAGCAGCAGTAACGTGAGATTGAAAAATCACTAAAATAGTAGGAATGGTATTAAATAGTAAATAAATTATGTAAATGTACCTTGATGAATCTACTTTTATATAGAAGAAACGAAATGGTCATATGAGTTATAAGTTAACAGATATTAAAGTTCTTGTGAAACAGGGCCAGAACGGTTTCTGGATCCCTGTCCCGACTTTGGAAAATCATTGTAAATTAACCAGAGATAATTAGGAGTCATGCCATATATGTGTAGATTCCTCTCTGAGTCTAGTTTCTATAGAAACAAACGGCATCAGTATTGAAGCCCTGTACAGGGAGATATCCAATTCGTAATGCACAAAGGTCAGGGTAGTCGATCCCTGCAACAGGGGAGACTTTAACTAATAAACTGTACTAATTGGCTCGACCAAAAATTCTAGAAAAAATATGTAGATGGAATTATGAGTCAAGTTTCAGGGAAAAATTGCGAAACTGATTTTCGAGTTGCAAAACTCAAGTTATGAATTTTGGAGCGACTAGTACACAGATTGGCAGCTTGTCTGGAAACTCTCAATAAGTGGGTTGAAGTCTGTTAACACCTCGTGTTCGACTCCGGCGACGGTCTCGGGTTCGGGGTGTTACAGAATGTATGCTACACAATACTGCTCACACGAGCTGTAGAGTATCCGCAACAAATGCAGGACCTCAGCCATCTATAGGACATTCAAGACCAGCACCCAAAACATAAAATTCCTAATGACATGTCATTTGTATCCTACGAATTCCTAAGGTTCAACTTGGACTCGATAACCGTCATTGCATTATTTTATTTATACATCGATCAATTCACATGATAAATAACATATTAACATACGATATGAAATAGCATTAAAAAGAAAACTATTCACATGAAATGACCTCAACAACTATAAGCATGAAGGTTAAATCAAGCTATTCCGAAGCTTTAGCTTTGCTTCGATCTAGGTCCATATGTGGTCTATCTTGATATAAATAGACAATTTCAATCCATATAATACTTATAGAATTCAATTCAGTCCATATTTCATATTTATTCAAAATTACTATTTTTCCCTTAACATTTTAACTTTTTCACAAATTAACCCTTTAACCTCGTAAATTGAATTTTAATCCTCCAATCAAGCTAACTGAATTTCTTAAGGACTTAATCCAACCCAAACAATTCATGATTTCATAAATTTTTCATGAACTTTTACTATACTTTTTTATCTATCAACAAGGACTCATAATCTACCATCAAAAAATAAAAACACCATTCAAAAACATTCATGGCATGACTCTCAATCTTTGACAGTTTTACAAATTGACCCCCGGGGTAGCTAGATTCAGCTAAAACGACTTCAAAAACATAAAAATCATTAAAAATGGGATGAAAAACACTCACCATAGACTAATCTAAGATTTGCTGAACAAGCAATCATCCATAGAGGTTTTAATCTCTCAAAATTGATTTAGGTTTATGAAATTAAAAGATGATACCTATTTTTCTTTTCTTTTGTTTTAACCTTAATTACCTAATTACCAGTTTAACATTTAAAAAATTAAATAATTTCCTTAAAACCATGTCCATAAACATCCCTTATCTCCTCAATTGGTCTATTTACCATCCAAGTCCTTTAGATTAAGGTTTCTTAGTCATTTGACCCTTTTACTAATGGAACTATACTTTTACACTTTTTTATGATTTAGTCCTTTTCACATAACTAATCATAATACGACCTTAATAATATCCCTTAGACATTAAAATAATAATAAAATAAAATTTTGTCAAATTTGTTGTCCTGAAGCCACTGTTCTGATATCACTAAAAACAGGTTGTTACAACTATCTCCTTAAAGGAATTTTCATCCCCAAAAATCTTACCAAAAAATTGGTATTGCACTTTCATAGCTTCTTCTAGTTCATATGTAGCCTCTTCTATTCCATGTCGTTGCCAGAGAACTTTAACTAAAGATATAATTTTATTTCTCAATTCTTTAACTTCCTGAGCTAGAATTCTAATCAGTTCTTCACTGTATGTCATATCAGACTGAACCTCAACATCAACTGGGGATATCAAGTGTGAAGGATTTGATCGATATCACCGTAACAACGATACATGGATTACATTATGAATCTTTTCTAACTCTGTCAACAAAGCCAATTGGTAAGCTACTGGCCTAGTCCTTTCAATAATCTTGTATGGTCCACTAAACAGTAGACTAAGCTTTCCTTTTTGGCCAAATCAAAGAACTTTCTTCCAAGGCGATACTTTTAGATATACTTGGTCGCTGACTTGAAATTCAATATCTTTTCTTTTCAAACCTGCGTAAGATTTTTGTGGATCCGAAGTTGCTTTCAAACTGTCACATATCACTTTCACCTTTTCTTCGGTTTCTCAAATCAAATCAACACCGAATAAATTTTTCTCACTCAGCTCAGTCTAGTATAATGGAGTTCAAAATTTTTGACCATACAAAGCTTCACACAATGCCATTTTAATGCTTGTCTGATAATTATTATTATATGTAAATTCAACCAATGATAGAAATCTCTCCTAGTTACCTTCGAACTCTAAATCACAACATTGAAGCATATCTTCAGGTATCTAAATTACTCGTTCAAATTGTCCATCGGTCTATGGATGAAATGCTGTAGTAAAATATATCTGAGTACCTAGAGCTTCATGTAACTTGCTCCAGAATTTAGATGTAAACCGTGTATCCCTGTCAGTGATAATAAAAACTGGCACACCGTGTAATATAACAATCTCGAAAACATATAACTTTGTCAACCTCTCAAGTGAAACATCCATATGCACTGGAATGAAATGCACAGATTTCATCAAATGATCTGTAAGGACCCACACAACATCTTTTTTTTTTTTTAGAGATAGAGGAAATCATGATACAAAATCCATCGTAACGCAGTCCCATTTCCACTCTGGAATCATCATAGGTTGTAATAAACCAGAAGGTACCTGAAGCTCAACTTTAACTTGCTGATAAATTAAGCATTTTGGTAGGAACTCTGAAATCTCCCATTTCATACTTTGCCACCAGTACATCTGTTTCAAATCGCTGTACATTTTATTACTACCAGGATGAATTGACAAGCAACTACTGTGAGCTTCCTGTAAAATCTTTTGAATGATACTGGAATTTCTCGAAACACAAATTTTATTTTTGAAGTACAAACTGTCATCTGAACCAAGATGAAAATTTAAATTAGATGTCAACTCAATCTATTTCCATTTTGCGATCAATTCAGCATCACTTTTCTGAGCCTTACAAATCTGTTCCAAAAAATGTCAGTCTAGCTTTTAACTAAGCTAAAATTGAACCGTTATCAATCAATGTCAACTGTGTGTTCAATGCTCGTAAAGAAAATAGAGATTTTCTACTCAAAGTATCAACAACGACAATCGATAATCGATACATAGTCGCATTGACCCGTCCTTTTTCTTAACAAACAACATAGGAGCACCCTAAAGAGAAAAACTGGGCCAAGCAAAGCCCTTATTTGTCAACTCTTGCAACTTTGCTTTCAACTTTTTTAATTCAGTAGGTTCCATTCTATAAGGATCTATCGATATCAAAGATGCTCCTGACATCAATTCAATAGCAAACTCAACCTCTCTGATCAGTGGTAACCTTGGTAATTCTTTTGGAAATACATCTGTGAACTCACAAACAATTGGAACTGGTTCCAAATTTAATTCTAAAAATTTGAAATCAAATATATAAGCGAGATACGCTTCACAGCCTATTCTAACATATTTATGTGCCGTCATAACTGAAATAACATTAGATGTACCATCTAGTTTATCTGATTCAATTCGGATCATTTCACCATTCTGACATTATAACACCATGTCTTTTCATTTACAGTTCACAATAGCATCATGCAGAGTTAACCAGTCCATATCAAGAATCACATCAAATTCATCAAAGGGTAATAACATCAAATTACCTGGAAAGTTGTAACCTCGAATCATCAAAAGACAATTTTTACAGACTTTATCGACTAAAACATACTAACCTGGAGGGTTCGTTACTTTAACCACAAATGTAGTAGACTCAAAAGGTATTTTCTTATGTGACACTAAAGTTGTGCATACATATGAGTGCGTTGACCCCGAGTCAATCAAAGCATTAACATTAGTATCAAATGTAGAAAATGTATTAGTGATCACATCAGGTGCTGAAGCTTCCTCTTGAACATGAATCAAATAAGCCCTAGCTGTTGTCCATGCCTCAAATCTAACATAGAGTGCTTCGTCCCACCTCGACTACTACCGGCATTTTTAGTGTTCCAGGGTGGTCTCCCTCTAGCAACCGTGTTGCCCGAATGAGTATTCTGAGTCTTTTCTTTATCAGACCTTTCAAGGAAATCTCTAAGATAATGATCATAAGAACCAAATTTAAAACACGAACCATCTTTCAATTTGCATTCACCAAAGTGTTGTCTTTTACACTGCTGACATTCAGGCTTGTTGTTCCTGACACTGCCCACACTCTCTATAAACGTAGCCTGAGGTTTCGAACTCTAATGTTTTTTTTCCTCTATCTCTTCCAAAATAACCCACCGAAGCTGATGAACAACTATGAAATTCATTTTCTTGAATCACGAGCCTTAGAATTGGCTTTTCTCTTCACTTTGCTAAGTTCTTCAGCCTTGTGTGCTTTATCAACCAGAATCACGAATTCTTTCAAGTCAAGAATCCCGACTAGCAACTTAATGTCCTCATTTAGACCGTCTTCAAACCATGTACACATGACATCCTCAGATGGTATACACTCTCGATCATATTTGCTGAGTTGTACAAATTACTTCTCTTACTTGGCCACCATCATTCGGCCTTGTTTCAATTCAAGAAATTCTTGCGTTTCTTATCGAGGAATCTCTGACCTTCATATTTCTTTCTAAACTTTGTCTAGAAGAATTCTCAATTTACAAGATCCCTCGATACTACCACGATCAATGTGTTCCACCACTGATAAGCTGAGTCTTTCAACAAAGAAACAACACACTCTAAACATTCGATCGGTGTCATAAAAAACTCTTACAGTGTTTTCTAATCAAAACTCGACTTTCTCTAGATCGTCTTTGGTTGTACCATGAAACTCTTCAACCCCATATTTTGAATCTTATCAACTGGAGGCTTGCTTACTTGCATTGGTTCTAAACCCTAAGGAACTACGGGGATCGGTTGGGGTACAAGTGGGAGTGGAAGTCATTGAGCCATTGGGTTCATTCTCGTAAACTCTATAAATAGCTTTGACATTATCTGGAAGAAGCCTTCTTTAGCCTCTCCTCTCTTGCCCTCAGATACGGGCCTACTAGTTGCCCCGTGAGTGGAGGCTTACGCATTACTTTCTACTTCATTGGAATCAGCTTAGTTGGATGACATTTTATCTATACGGAAGCATAGTTCAATTTGAGTCAGGAGTTATCATACTATCACAGTTATATAACGGCATGTATTTCTAGAATCCATACATGCTACATTCAATCCAAGAATTGACTAAACTACAGCTTTGATACTACTAAATGTAACACCCTAACCCATATCAGTTGCCAGATTAGGGTTATAGAGCATTATCGTATAATCAGAACATCAAAACATAATATCATTCAATATCATAAACATATCATAAACCAATCATACATACACATACTGTCCCTAGATTGAGCCTTCGAGGCCGTAAAAATACCTTAGAAACAATTCAAGACTAAATTGAAAACATTTGGAAAGTCTCAGAAAATGTTACAAAAATTCAGAAACAGGGGTCACACGGCTGTGTGCCTAAGACGGCTGAGACACACGCCCATGTCTAAGGCCGTATGACATGTAACACCCCTTAACTATATTCAAAGCCAAAATAGGGTTCTGGAGCATTACCGGATTTATAAAATAATTAAAAAATCACTTTGCATACATTTTCACATTTCATACAATTATCATTTAATCTCAATCAATATGACTCTAATACGAGCCTACGAGGCCCTAAACATACAATGAGAGTGGTTCGGGACTAAATTGATAACTTTGAAAAATCATAGAACACATAGAAAACTTTTCTCAAAATAGAGGACACACACCCGTGTGGTCCAGCTGTGTGTCTCACTCGGCCAACAGACACGCCCGTGTCACAAGCTGTGTGAACATTCGAAATGGAAGCATAAGGTCGTGTCCAAGCCTGTGTCTGACCTCGTGTAACTCTTTGACTTAAGTCACACGGGCAACACACACGCCCATGTGGCTAGCCCGTGTGCCCTAAAATTGGCCATACATGCCCGTGTGCCAGGCCGTGTACTAAGCCGTGCCAATCCTGAAGGGTATACTGACTTATACCACACGGCCATGTCACACGCCCGTGTGTGAGGCCATGTGGAGCATACTGACTTGATTTCAATTCCAACACTAGGGGACACATGGCCGTGTAACATGACTGTATGTCGCACACGACTGAGACACGCACCCACTTCTCTGCCTGTGTGGAAAAAAATAGGCTACTTACCAAGCCAATTTGTCACCCAAACTTAGGCACACCTACACAACTTATATGGAACAAAACATAGAATCAATAAACATATAATTCAATTCCAAATCAAGAATTTATACCATTTCCAACACTAACCAATACAAAACATAAATACTACATTATGCCATATAAGTTCATACCAATACCCAAAATCTCAAATCATCAATATGGGTACATTCAAACATGCATAATTTCACCTAATATCCCAAACATATCATTCATCAAACATGGACTATTTCATACTCCAAATACTAATTCAAAATGTAACACCCCTCACTCGTATTCCATATCGAAATAGGGTTACAGAGCATTACCAGACTTACAACACATTTAAACATTCAATTATTCACATTTCATGTAAACATTAATTAAACTCAAGCATAATGTCCCTATGACGAGCCTTCAAGGCCTTAAACATACTTTGAGAGTGGTTCAGGACTAACCCAATAGCTCAAGAAACTTTCACGAAACTTAGAAAAATTTTCTCAAAAAAGGGGACACACGCTCTTGTGGCCAGGCCCTGTGTCTCATACGGCCACCAGACATGCCTGTGTCACAGGCTGTGTAGACATTTGAAATGGGAGCACATGGTCGTGTCCCAGCCCATGTCCTATCCCATGTCCAAACAAGTGAGCTTACTGACTTGGGTCACACGGCCAACACATACACCTGTGTGGCTAGCCCGTGTGCCCTAAAAATGGCCATACACGCCCGTGTGCCAAATCGTGTGCTAGGCCTTGCCAAACCTGTAGGATGTACTGACTTATTCCACGCAGCCAAGTCACACGTCCGTGTGTGAGGCCGTGTAAGCATACTGACTTGTTTTTTAAAACCACACCAGGGGACACATGGCCATGTACTTAACCATGTGTTACACACGGCTGAGACAACGCCCGTTTCTCCACCCGTATGGACAAAAATAGCATATTTACCAAGCCAATTTGCCACCCAAATTTGCATGTACCGACACAACCCAACTAGCACCAATTCAAAGCATAAATGAACATCTAATTTAGCCACAATCAAGACTAATTCATACCATTTCCAATACTAACAACCAACATGATTATAACTTATGTTTTACTCAATCAAAACATACCAAAACACATATACAAATCAACAAACCAAGGCTTTACCAAACATTTATCATTTTGCACCAATTCACAAGCATAATTCAAATCTAATATCAATTATATAACATTTACTATATCAATATCCACAAGCCTCATAATATAATCCATTCACATATCCATCCATGAACTCAAAATATCAACCATATATGCACATATATGTACATAACCAAATTCACCAAATTAAGCCATATCTCATGGCTATATTTACAAATCAAACATAAACTTTTACAATGCCAATTCATATGGCCAAATTCATTAACAAATTATAACCAAAATCATTAACAGCCCATATTCAAAATGACTCTAAATACCTATACATGCCATATATTTAAATACCAAAGTTCATAGGTACCAAAAGATAGGTGGATAGTGTGAAGCGATCTCCGACGATCCCCGAATCCGAGCTAGCTTTGTATTCACTATAAAACATAGAAAATTAAATGATGTAAGCTATAAAGCTTAGTAAGCTCGTATGAAATAAACTTAAAGCAACCATATAATCATAATTCAATAATTTGGATACACCAATATTTATCTTACATTAGCTAACAACCCTTTCAAATACTCATTCACAAAAGTATATACTTTCATCATCATTTCTTCGATTCAATGCTAAAATGGTTTATCCACATACCTGTACTGTCTCGGATCAGTTTCACATACATTCTCGACTTTCATTTACCTGTTGAACCATTCAAAAAGTAGAAGTGGGAGACTCAAGGTCTCACACAATAAGTACTTACACCATGGCTCGTAGCCAAATCAATGTAACTTATCTCTGAAGTACTGATATCATGGCCAGAAGCCAAATTAGCCGATATGCATGGCCCGAAGCCAAATCGGTATAACTTGCACACAAAGTTCTATATCGTGGCCCGAAGCTAACTCAATGCATCCCCTAATGACATGTCACTTGTGACAGCCCTAAAGTGACCCTAGTCGGAAAGCGGTTTCAGGACCACTAAACCGAGTCACCAAATTATTTGAATATGATAATTATTGTCTAAAATATGTGAATATGAATGTGTGAAAGTTTTAAGCTTCGATTTAGTTAATTGCATGTGAATTTAGTTAATAGGACTTATGTGTGACACTTTTGAAATGTGATAGGTTAATCTATAAGGATCTATTAGTGCATGTAATCAAAAGGGTGGACTTGCATGTCAATTTACCCACTTAATTGGTAGTGACCGGCCATGACAATGAGGGTGGACAAAATGTGATGGGTAAAACATGTCATAAACATGTTATGTTAGTGTTTTATGGGAGGAATGATAAAATAAGGAGCATGGGTAATAAAATAATAGTGGTTAGTAGGAGGAGAAAGAGAAAAAGAAAAAAAAATGAGCTAGGCTACTCCTCCATTGCTGTGACTTGAGGAAGGAAGAAGAAGAGGATTTTCTTGCTTCATGTTCGGTTGGTTGGTGTTTAGGAGGAGGTATGTTTGATGTTGTTCCATGAGATTCATGCATGTTTTTAGTTGTTAGCTTGAGTTCTACCTAGCCCATGGTTTAAATCTTTGCATGTGATGGAGATGATATTTGGCCATGGGTGTTGTCTTCTTGGTTGGTGTTTGATGTTGTGGTGATAAGGCATGAAGATGAGTTAAGTTTCGGCTAAGGTGGATTTGTGTTGATGTCATTTGCATGCTAAATGTGAAGCTTTGTAATGATACATGTGATGGTGGATTGATGACTCTTGGATTTTATTTTTATCATTTTTGAGTTAGACATTAAGTTCCTTGTTTAACCCATGACCAAAATTGAAATGGTATGGTGTCTTGATGCATTCGGCCATGGTAGGAAGTAGAAGAGAAATATGGTTGTTGTTCATGTTATTTGCATGAAAAATGGTAGTAAGGTGAAGTGCAAATGTTAGTATTTGATTACTTGTAACACCCCGTACCCGAGTTCGTTACCGGAATCGGACACAAGGTGCACACAGACTAAACTATTTTCACAGTCCATTTAGAAATTTCCAGACTAGCTGGTCACTGCATCACTGTCGCCTTAAAAATCATATCTTGAGTTTCAAAGCTCGAAAATTTGTTTCGTAATTTTTCCCTGAAACTAGACTCATATTTCCATCTACATATTTTTTTCTAGAATTTTTGGTCAAGCCAATTAGTACAGTTTATTAGTTAAAATCTCCCCTATTCCAGGGTTCGACTACACTGAACTTCGTGCGTTACGAATTGAATATCTCCTTGTACATAGCTTTAATACTGATGCCGTTTATTTTTATAGAAACTAGACTCAGAGAGGAATCTATACATATATGGCATGACTCCTAATTATCTCTGGTTAATTTACAATGAATTTTCAAAGTTGGAACAGGGGATCCAGAAACCGTTCTGGCCCTGTTTCACGAGAACTTTAATATCTCTTAACATATAACTCATATGACCGTTTCGTTTCTTCCATATGAAATTAGATTCATCAAAGTTAATTTACATAATTTATTCACTATTTAATATCATTCCTACTATTTTTAGTGATTTTTCACATCCACATCACTGCTGCTGTCAGCATCTGCCTTTAAGGTAGGCTTTCCCTATTTCATGATTTCCATGATTCAATTGGCTCTTTTTGCATACATAGCACAAATTGTGATCATGATTAACCATTCCAATGGCTAATCGTTTCAAAACAATTCCATACCTCATAATGATCACCATACAAACGATTATGGTACTATGCTAAAACGATATATAGCCATTTTGCATGGCTATCCAAGTTTACACAAAACCGAAAGGTACATGACCTTCAACAAAAGGGTAGTCCTATACATGCCATTTCAAAGTTCAACCAAAATTGTACCAAAATGGGGGCTTTGATAGTGTGGGAGACTTCGACTTCCAAAAATCTCGAGTCCGATAGCTGACGAGCCAAAATCTATAAACAAAGAAACAGAGAAAACGGAATAAGCAATTTATGCTTAGTAAGTTTGAGCAAGAAATTCCAGCACAACAAAAGCATAGCATTCATAAAGCTAACGGATAATTTCATATGGTAGCCCATGGTATATAGTCACTTAGCACAAAGCCCATGGTATGAAATTCCAGCACAACAAAAGCATAGCATTCATAAAGCTAACGGATTTATTAACTCGCACGAATGCCTTCGGATCCTAGTCCGGATATAGTCACTTAGCACAAAGCCTTCGGGACTTAGCCCGGACATCATTCGAATAACCGAGCACAATTATCAATAAATTATGACACATTCGTATTTCATTTTCATTAGCAAAACTCAAACACAAGGCACTTTTCACACTTGCAATTTCGGCTCAATAGCCACACACAAAGAGCATGATTTTAATTTGCTTTAAACATGATCTAATCAATTCGAATTTAAGCTCTATTACTCAAGAACTTACCTAGGATGTCGTCGAACGATTTCAATGGCTATTCGACCACTTTTCCTTCCCTTTGGCGGATCTAGTTCCCTTTGCTCTTGAGCTTAATTTAACAAATAAATCGATTTAATCATTTGAGCATCGGAAGAGGAATACAAGGTACTTAGCCAATATATATACTCATTAGGCATCAAAGTCGCATGTGTACGAAATCATGAATCGAACTCAACACATTAGTTAATATTCCTCTTAGCGAATTTTCTAAGCCAAGAATAGGCATCAATATGCTTGCCTCTAACCGAATGCATGCACACCAATTTCCCTCATGTGGCGAATATGCATGTCCATGTTGAGGCCAATTATACACTTAATACCACACAAAACAGCATACATTTTACTAACTAACGATTACATATCGTACCTCAATACACATCTCTCATTTACTTCATAACCAAACATCATCACAAGCAAATATACACCTTGAAATAGTATATATGTCATACCAATACATCATGTACAAACATATATACATATATATATGCTAGAGCCGAATCTCAAGTTGATTGTAACTAAACATGAACACAATTTCAAAACACAAATCTTACTTTCCATGCAATGAGCATAAATCACACTTTTGGATGTACCATGGCCGAATACATCACAACACCATAATTTTGGTCATGATTAAACAAAGAACTTAATGTCTTACTCAAAAATACTAAAAAGAAAGTCCAAGAGCCATCAATCCACCATCACATATATCATTAGCAAGCTTCATATTTAACATGCAGTGGCATTAACACAAAATCCACCTTGGCCAAATACCATCCCCATGATATAACAAAGGTTTGAACCATGGGCTAACAAGAGCATCAAGCTATCAACTAAAACATGCATGAATCTCATGGCACAACCTCAAACATACCTTAATCTTGATGCAAGTATAGCCAAACCTCTTCCTAATCCTCTTCCAAACCAAGCATGAAGCAAAATTCCTCCTTCCCTCTAGTATTTTCGGTCAAGAGAGAATGAAAATGGATGAACAAATTTTTTCCTTTCTCTTCCTCAATACACGGCAATGGGGCATGCATGAGACCATTTTTTCTTTTTCCATTTCTTTATTACCCATGCTCATTAATTTATTTTTTCACCCATGATTCACCAACAAAACATGTCTATGACATGTTTTGCCCATATTTCTTTGTCATGGCGGCCATCACTTGTAAAAAGAGGGTATTTGACATGCAAGGCCATTGTTTTGCATGCATGCTTTAATTAGTCATCACACATTCCCCATCATACTTTCAAAGTTTTCTACTAGGTCCTTTCTAGTGAAATTCAAATTTATAACTCTAAATTAAAGCATCAAAATGTCACACATGAGTTAACACATATTATAGGCATCAAAATAAATATCAAATTATTTTTATGCCTCGCTTTTTGTGGTCCCAAAACCACATTCCGACTAGGGTCGTTTTAAGGTCACACAACTCTCCCCATCAAGAAATTTTCGTCCCGAAAATCTTACCGTAAATAGATTTGGGTATCGCTCTTTCATAGAGTTCTCGGGTTCCCAAGTAGCTTCTTCTATTCCGTGTTTGAGCCATAATACTTTCACTAGCGAAACCCTTTTGTTTCGCAACTCTTTTACTTCACGAGCTAGGATACGAATCGGTTCTTCTTCATAACTCATATCGGCTTGAATTTCAACCTCTGATGGACTAATTACGTGCGATGGATCAGATCTATAGCGTCGAAGCATTGAAACATGGAAGACGTTGTGAATCTTTTCGAGTTCAGGGAGCAAAATCAAATGATACGCAACTGGGCCAACTCGTTCAGAGATTTCGTACGGCCCAATGAATCTCGGGCTCAACTTGCCCTTACGGCCGAATCTGAGTATCTTTTTCCAAGGCGAAACTTTAAGAAACACTTTATCTCCCACCTGATACTCAATGTCCTTTCGTTTCAAATCCGCGTACGATTTCTGACGATCTGTGGCCGCCTTCAGACTTTCACGGATTACCTTTACCTCCTGTTCAGCATCTTTAATCAAATCCACTCCGAAAATTTTGTTTTCACCGAGCTCGGTCCAAAAACAATGGTGTATGGCATTTACGCCCGTACAAAGCCTCGTAAGGCGCCATCTTAATACTTGATTGAAAACTATTTTTGTAAGCGAATTCAATCAAAGGTAGATATCGTTCCCATGAACCACCAATTCGAGGATGCAACATCTCAACATATCCTCAAGTATCTGAATTATCCGCCGGATTGACCATCGGTTTGAGGGTGAAAGGCGGTCTGAAATGCAACTTGGTACCCAAAGCTTCTTGCAATTTCTTCCAAAATCGCGAGGTGAACCTCGGATCTCTATCCGACACAATGTAAATCGGTACCCGTGTAATCTCACAACGAGAAACGTACAATTCAGCTAGTTTATCCAATGAAAAATCCGTGCATACGAGGGATAAAGTGAGCCGACTTAGTCGGTCTATCAACAACAACCCAAATCGCATCCTTCTTACTTGTCGACAATGGCGGTCCGGACACAAAGTCCATTGTGACTCGATCCCATTTCCACTCGGGTATCGTAATCGGCTGAAGTAATCCTGAAGGCACTTGATGTTCCGCTTTCACTTGTTGACATATTAAACATCTTCGTACTCCCCGGGTGGATTGCCATTCGGCTACAATGGGCTTCGTTCAGAATTATCGAAATAAGTTCCGAATTCTTTGGAACACACAGACGGCTTCTGAACCTCAAACAATTGTCATCATCAATTTGAAACTCTGATTCCTTGTTCGGAACACACTCAGCCCATTTTGCAACCAACTCATCGTCGACTTTCTGAGCTTCACGAATTTGATGAGTCAATAATGGTTTGGCCTTTAATTCGGCTACTAACACATTGTCGGGTAGAATAGACAAGTGTACATTCATTGCTCGTAAAGCAAACAGTGATTTCCGGCTCAAGGCGTCCGCAACCACATTAGCCTTTCCCGGGTGATAATCAATGACAAGCTCATAATCTTTTAACAACTCGAGCCAACGTCTTTGTCGCAGATTTAAGTCTCTTTGAGTCATCAAATATTTGAGACTTTTATGATCCGAATACACATGGCACTTCTCACCAAATAAGTAATGTCGCCATATCTTTAAAGCGAATACGATGGCGACCAATTCGAGATCATGGGTCGGATAATTTTTCTCATGTGGCTTTAATTGTCTCGACGCGATAGGCCACAACTTGACCTTCTTGCATCAAGATGCAACCTAACCCAAGTAGGAGGCGTCACTATAGATGACAAACTCTTTGCCGATTCGGGCAGTATACTAATCAAGCTTCCGTCAAATGAGTTTTCAATTGGTCGAAACTTTTCGACACTTTTCCGTCCATTCAAACTTGACATCTTTCGAAGCGCCACATGGTTGTGGCTATCATCGAGAATCCTTTTACAAACCGTCGGTAGTAACCGCAAGTCCCAAAAAGCTCGAATCTCGATAATATTTCTCGGAGGCTTCCAGTTAAGTATGGCTGAAATTTTACTTGGGTTGACTCGAATACCGTCTGAGATACCACATGGCCCAAGAAGCTAACCTCGCTTAACCAGAACTCACACTTGCTGAACTTAGCATATAGCTGCTTATCCTGTAAAATTTGCAACACTAATCTCAGGTGCTCCGCATGTTCGGTCTCATCTCTTGAATAGACCAAGATGTCGTCAATGAACACAACTACGAACTGATCCAAATACGGTCTGAAGATCCGATTCATCAAATCCATAAATACCGCAGGGGCATTAGTGAGCCCAAACGGCATCACTAGGAACTCGTAGTGACCATATCTTGTTCTGAAGGCAATTTTGGGTATATCCGAATCTCGGATTCGCAACTGATAATAGCCCGATCTCAAATCTATTTTTGAGAACACCGAGGCTCCTTCGATTGATCGAAAAAATCATCGATCTGTGATAACGGATATTTGTTCTTTATTGTCACCTTATTAAGCTGACGATAGTCGATGCACAACCTCATGGTTCCGTCTTTCTTTTTCACAAACAACACTGGTGCACCCCAAGGTGAAAAACTCGGGCGAGCAAAACCTCTATCCACCAACTCTTGCAACTGAGCTTTCAACTCCTTTAATTCCGTTGGTGCCATACGATAAGGAGCTATCGAAATCGGTGTGGTCCCAGGTACAAGCTCAATACCAAACTCTATCTCCCGAACAGGTGGCAAACCCGGTAATTCTTTGGGAAAAACATCTGGGTAATCACAAACCACTAGCACAGATTCGGGTTTTATTTCTAACTCCTTATCATCAAGTACATACGCAAGGTATGCTTCGCACCCCTTTCTTACATATTTTTGGGCCAACATTGATGATATTACAGCTAGCAACCCCTTTAAGTCCGTAGACTCAACTCGGATCATCTCGTTATTTGCGCACCTCAAATCAATAGTCTTGCTTTTGCAATTCACAACCGTATCATGCACGGTCAACCAATCCAACCCAAGAATAACATCAAATTCATCGAACGGCAAAAGCATCATGTCCGCCGAAAAACAGAACCTCAATTACTAGGGACATTTCTTACACACTTTGTCGACCAAAGCGTAACGACCCAAGGATTTGACACCGAATTACGAACTCGAGAGACTCAATAGGTAAAGTCTTCTTTGGATGCTAAGGTTTCGCATATATAAGAATGAGTAGAACCGGGGTCAATCAAAGCAATCACATTAGTATCAAAGAGAGTGAAAGTACCGGTAATAACATCCGGAGAGGAAGCATCCTCGGCGTCGCGTATAGCATAAGCCCTAGCGGAGCGCGAGCCTCGAATCTGGTCGTAACATCTCTAGATCCTCTCGACCACCACTAGCATTGCCCGTATTTCTAGACGGTCTACCTCGAGCGATGGTAGCACCCGATTTCCCACTCGATCTACATTCTGCTCGCACAACCTCGGGCAATCTTTAATGAAGTGGTCAATCGATCCGCACTTGTAACAGAGTGGTCACGGAATCTACAACTTCCGAATGCCATTTGCCACAATCTGGCACTCAGTTCTCTCTCGACGATCATTTCCACCATCAAGCGATCGAAGTGACTCGTGTGGTCACAGGGGTCGATCGCGATTTCGTCTAGAAAAGCACGAAGTGTCTCTAGACCGCCTAAGCCATCTCTAAATTTCTTTGATGACTGTGGGAAGGGCTTCCCAAGACCTCTTCTGAAACTCCCTTGCTCCCACTTCACTTTTCTTTTCTCCATATTGAGCTCCTCGGCTTTGCACGCTCGACAAGAGCCACAAACTCTCGATTTCCAAATGCCAACATATAGCTTTATATCATCATTCATCCATCTTCGTTTACACATCACGACTTCAAGAAATGCATTCCGTCGCGTGATCTTGGTGAGCCTCACAAATTTTCGTTCATAGTCGAATCGACATGGAACCTTGTTTAAGTTCGAAATTCCTTCCGCTTTTGATCCATAAATCTCGATGATATACTTTTTCCAAACTCGGTTTGGAAAAACTCCCAAGTTACTTGCTCTCGGGGCAACAAGTCGAGTACACCACCAATAGTAGGCGTAATCACGTAGCAAGGAGATAGTACACTTTAGGCATTCATCGGTGTACAAGATAGCTCATCGAGTGCGGATAGTGTTGTCCAACCAAAATTCAGCTTGCTCGGCATCGTCGCTATCCGTAGCTTTAAATTCGGTAGCCCCATGTTTTGGATTCATCAACGAGGGCTTATTCGACCTTATTTGGTCGATTCTGGAGGCATTGTAGGTGCGGGGTCGTATGAGTCGGGAATGGAGGTTGTGGAACAGTAGTGTTAGTTCGAATGTATTGGTTGAACCAATCATTCATCACGCTATAAAAGCTTGCCTAGCCTCATCATTCGGATTGCTAGCAACAGGTTGAGAGTCCGCCGCGCTGTCCCTTGTGCAGAGCAGCGCCACACTCTCCACATCATCATTATCGCTTCGATTGGGATCGGGATCCATTACTATAATTAAACACAAATTCAAGCGTCGAAATCACCACACTATCAATTAATCACATAATGGCATGTATAGCTAGACCCAAACGTATTACGGTAGTCCTAGAATCGACTAAACCGTAGCTCTGATACCAATAAAATTGTAACACCCGTGCGAGTCCGTTCTGGGAATCGAACACAAGGTGCACAGACTTAACTATTTTCACAGTCCATTTAGAAATTTCCAGACTAGCTGGTCACTGCATCACTGTCGCCTTAAAAATCATATCTTGAGTTTCAAAGCTCGAAAATTTGTTTCGTAATTTTTTCCTGAAACTAGACTCATATTTCCATCTACGGATTTTTTTCTAGAATTTTTGGTCAAGCCAATTAGTACAGTTTATTAGTTAAAGTCTCCCCTATTCCAGGGTTCGACTACACTGACCTTCGTGCATTACGAATTGAATATCTACTTGTACAGGGCTTTAATACTGATTCCGTTTGTTTCTATAGAAACTAGACTTAGAGAGGAATCTATAAATATATGGAATGACTCCTAATTATCTCTGGTTAATTTACAATGAATTTCCAAAGTCGGAACAGGGGATCCAGAAACCGTTCTAGCCCTGTTTCACGAGAACTTTAATATCTCTTAACATATAACTCATATGACCGTTTCGTTTCTTCCATATGAAATTAGATTCATCAAAGTTCATTTACATAATTTATTCACTATTTCATACCATTCCTACTGTTTTTAGTGATTTTTCACATCCACATCACTGCTGCTGTCAGCATCTGCCTTTAAGGTAGGCTTTCCCTATTTCATGATTTCCATGATTCAATTGGCCCTTTTTGCATACATAGCACAAAGTGTGATCATGATTAACCATTCCAATGGCTAATCGTTTCAAAACAATTCCATACCTCATAATGATCAACATACAAACGATTATGGTACTATGCTAAAACGATATAAGCCATTTTCGCATGGCTATCCAAGTTTACACAAAACCGAAAGGTACATGACCTTCAACAAAAGGGTAGTCCTATACATGCCATTTCAAAGTTCAACCAAAATTGTACCAAAATGGGGCTTTGATAGTGTGGGAGACTTGACTTCCAAAAATCTCGAGTCCGATGGTGACGAGCCAAAATCTATAAACAAAGAAACAGAGAAAACGGAATAAGCAATTTATGCTTAGTAAGTTTGGGCAAGAAATTCCAGCACAACAAAAGCATAGCATTCATAAAGCTAACGGATAATTTCATATGCACAAATTCTCAATATCCTACTCATTTCATATTCCAACCCCTATGTTCATACATAAGGGATCATCTTAGCCAAATACCGGAAACTCATTACTCGACTGAGCGAATATTATTCGAAGGGAATTAACTAATTCAAGCACATACGAACATACCTCATTGCTGGAATTTTTCAAGCGTATTAACTGAAAATTTTACAGCAAGATCGCTCATTCTCGAATCACGTACCTTGAAATTTAACCGGATATAACGACTCGCTCAAATGCCTTCGGACGAAGCCGGTTATAGTGACTCGCATTTAATGCCTTGGGACTTAACCCGGTTTAGTAACTTGCACAAATGCCTTGAGCTTAGCCCGGATTTATTAACTCGCACGAATGCCTTCGGATCCTAGTCCGGATATAGTCACTTAGCACAAAGCCTTCGGGACTTAGCCCGACATCATTCAATAACCGAGCACAATTATCAATAAATTATGACACATTCAGTATTTCATTTTCATTAGCAAAACTCAAACACAAGGCACTTTTCACACTTGCAATTTCGGCTCAATAGCCACACACAAAGAGCATGATTTTAATTTGCTTTAAACATGATCTAATCAATTCAGAATTTAAGCTCTATTACTCAAGAACTTACCTAGGATGTCGTCGAACGATTTCAATGGCTATTCGACCACTTTTTCCTTCCCTTTGGCGGATCTAGTTCCCCTTTGCTCTTGAGCTTAATTTAACAAATAAATCGATTTAATCATTTGAGCATCGGAAGAGGAATACAAGGTACTTAGCCAATATATATACTCATTAGGCATCAAAGTCGCATGTGTACGAAATCATGAATCGAACTCAACACATTAGTTAATATTCCTCTTAGCCAATTTTCTAAGCCAAGAATAGGCATCAATATGCTTGCCTCTAACCGAATGCATGCACACCAATTTCCCCTCATGTGGCGAATATGCATGTCCATGTTGAGGCCAATTATACACTTAATACCACACAAAACAGCATACATTTTACTAACTAACGCATTACATATCGTACCTCAATACACATCTCTCATTTACTTCATAACCAAACATCATCACAAGCAAATATACACCTTGAAATAGTATATATGTCATACCAATACATCATGTACAAACATATATACATATATATATGCTAGAGCCGAATCTCAAGTTGATTGTAACTAAACATGAACACAATTTCAAAACACAAATCTTACTTTCCATGCAATGAGCATAAATCACACTTTTGGATGTACCATGGCGAATACATCACAACACCATAATTTTGGTAATGATTAAACAAAGAATTTAATGTCTTACTCAAAATACTAAAAAGAAAGTCCAAGAGCCATCAATCCACCATCACATATATCATTAGCAAGCTTCATATTTAACATGCAATGGCATTAACACAAAATCCACCTTGGCCAAATACCATCCCCATGATATAACAAAGGTTTGAACCATGGGCTAACTAGAGCATCAAGCTATCAACTAAAAACATGCATGAATCTCATGGCACAACCTCAAACATACCTTAATCTTGATGCAAGTATAGCCAAACCTCTTCCTAATCCTCTTCCAAACCAAGCATGAAGCAAAATTCCTCCTTCCCTCTAGTATTTTCGGTCAAGAGAGAATGAAAAATGGATGAACAAATTTTTTCTTTTCTCTTCCTCAATACACGACAATGGGGCATGCATGAGACCATTTTTTCTTTTTCCATTTCTTTATTACCCATGCTCATTAATTTATTTTTTCACCCATGATTCACCAACAAAACATGTCTATGACATGTTTTGCCCATATTCTTTGTCATGGCTGGCCATCACTTGTAAAAAGAGGGTATTTGACATGCAAGGCCATTGTTTTGCATGCATGCTTTAATTAGTCATCACACATTCCCCATCATACTTTCAAAGTTTTCTACTAGGTCCTTTCTAGTGAAATTCACATTTATAACTCTAAATTAAAGCATCAAAAATGTCACACATGAGTTAACACATATTATAGGCATCAAAATAAATATCAAATTATTTTTATGCCTCGGTTTTTGTGGTCCCGAAACCACATTCCGACTAGGGTCGTTTTAAGGCTGTCACATTACTAGTGTATATATGTGTATTAGCCGAGTTTTGAACTTGAAACAAAATGGTATGTAGTCAATACAAGTAACCATATTTGTAGGAAGTATTAAGCATATAATTGGCCTCAACATAGACATGCATATTCGACCACATGAGATAGATTGGTGTTGCATGTATTCGGTTATAGGCGAGCATAATGATGAATCTATCTTGACTTAGATAATTGGCTCAAGGAGAATTTGTTAAAGTGCTTAGTTAATTGATATTAGGTTAATGATGTGTGTATTCGGTCATAAAGGTGCACATGAGGAAATGTTAGATTAATTGTATTAAATTGCTCAATGTGATTAAAAATGCGTATGACCATTTTGTATTTGAGCTAAAGGTGGCCATATGACCTATCAAACTCCTTGTCATATTCGCCATAAGCTAGCATAATGAGACTTTAATAAGTTAAATTTGTTTGAATTAGCTCAAGAGCTTAGAGGACCAAAGTTGGATAAGGAAAGGAAAAAGTGATCGAATAGCCACCAAATCGCTCGACAACATCCGAGGTAAGTTTTTGAGTAATGGATCTTAGATTATGATTCGATTAGATCATGTTTTAAGTAAATCAAAATCATGCTCTTTGTATGTAACTATTGAGCCGAAAATGATAATGCTTGATAAGTGACTTGTGCTTGAATTCTAGTTATGAAAATGAAATATAGATGTGTCATGATTTATTGATATGTGCATGGATATTCGGATGATAATCGGGCTAAGTCCCAAGGCATTTGTGCTAGTGACTAATTCGGGCTAAGCCGAAGGCATTTAATGCGAGTTACTATAACCGGGCTAAGTCCCAAGGCATTTGTGCGAAGTTACTATAACCGGCTAAGTCCGAAGGCATTTGAGCAAGTAGCTATATCCGCTAAATTCAAGGTACTTGGTTTGGGAATGAGCGATCTTGCTGTAATAATTTCAATTAATATGCTCGTAAAATCCCAACGATGAGGTACGTTTAGATATGCATTGGAGTAGTTGATTCCTTTTAAATATTATTCGCTCACAATTAATGAGCTTCCGCCTTTGGTTAAGTTGATCCCTTATGTGTGAATATAAGGGTTGGAAATGTAAAGTAGGACTGATTTTTGAGAATATGTGTATATGAAATTATCCGCTTAGTTATATGAATGCTATACTTCATTGTGCCTAATTTCATTGCTCAAAACTTACTAAGAATTAAATGCTTACTCCGTTCTTTGAATCTCTGTTTTATAGATTTTGGTTCGTCACCTATCGACTGGGATTGTCAAGTCGAAGTCGTCCACACTATCAAAGCCCTTTTGGTACACTTTTGGTTGAACTCTGAAAATGGCATGTATAGGACTACCCTTTTTGTTGTTGGTCATGTACCCTTTGGTTTTGTATAAATTTGGATAGCCATGCGAAAATGGCTTATATATATACTTTGAGCATAGCATTATAATCGTTTTGTATGTTGTTCATTGAGAGGTATGGAAATGTTTGGTAACGATTAGCTATTGGAATGGTTAATCATGATCATTTTGGTGCTTTGTATGACAAATTCTAGTTGATTCATGGAAAACCATGAAATAGGTAAAGTTTACCTTAAAAACAGATGCTGACAGTAGCAGTGGTGTGGATTTGAAAAATCACTAAAAATAGTAGGAATGGAATTAAATAGTGAATAAATTATGTAATCGAACCTTGATGAATCTATTTTCATATGAAAGTAACAAAAAGATCATATGAGCCGTATTTTACCAGATACTTAAGTTTTTGTGAAATAGGGCCAGAGCGATTTCTGGATCCCCTGTTCCGACTTTGGAAATTCACTATAAATTAACCAGAGATAACTAGAAGTCATTCCCTATATGTACAGATTCCTTTTCGAGTCTAGTTTATTTAGAAACAAACTGCATAAGTATTTAAGCCCTGTGCATGGAGATATCTAAGTCGTAATGCATGAAGGTCAGAGTAGTCAAACCCTGAAACAGGGGAGAATTTAACTAATAAACTGTACTAATTGGCTCAACTAAAAATTCTAGAAAACAATTTGTAGATGGATATATGAGTCTAGTTTCAGGTAAAATTTACGAAACTGGTTTTCGAGTTTTGGAACCCAAGATATGATTTTTAAGGTGACAGTGACGCAGTTAGCCAGCTTGTCTGGAAATTTTTAAAATGGACTGTGAAAATAAATGAATTAAGTCTGTTAGCACCTCGTGTTCAACTTCGGAAACGGTCTCGGGTACAGGGTGTTACAATTTTATTGGTATCAGAGCTACGGTTTAGTCGATTCTAGGACTACCGTAATACGTTTGGGTCTAGCTATACATGCCATTACGTGATTATTTGATAGTGTGGTGATTTCTGACAATTAAAAATGTGTTTATTTATAGTAATGGATCCCGATCCCAACCGAGCGGTAGCTGATGATCTTGAGAGTGTAGCGCTGCTCCTCAAGACAAGGGACAGCGCCGCGGACTCTCAACCTATTGCTAGTAATCCGAATGATGAAGCTAGACAAGCTTTTTATAGCGTGATGAATGATTGGTTCAACCAATGCATTCAACTAATACTACTGTTCCACAACCTCCATTCCCGACTAATACCATCCTCAAGACCTACAATACCTCCGCAAATGACCAAATATATCAAATAAGCCCCAGCTGATGTAATCTGAAAACACGGCCATCAGATTTAAAGCTACTGAGCATGTGATGATGCCGAGGAAGCTGAATTTTGGTTGGACAACACTATTCGGTACTCGATGAGCTATCTTGCAGACCCGATGAGTGCCTAAAGTGTACTATCTCCTTGCTACGTGATTCGCCTACTATTGGTGGAATACGTTGACTTCACAGCCCAGAGAGCAAGTAACTTGGGAGTTTTTCCAAACCGAGTTTGGAAAAAGTATATCAGTCAGAGATTCATGGATCAAAAACGGAAGGAATTTCTTGAACTTAAACAAGGTTCCATGTCGGTTACCGATTATGAACGAACGTTTGTAAGGCTTAGCCGGTACGCTCGAGAATGCATTTCTTCAGAAGCCGTGATGTGTAAACGTTTCGAGGATGGACTGAATGATGATATAAAGTTGTATGTTGGCATTTTTGAAATCCGAGAATTTGTGGTACTTGTCGAGCGAGCTTGCAAAGCCGAGGAGCTCAGTATGGAGAAAAGAAAAGCTGGTATGGGAGCAAAGGTGTAACACCCCGAACCCGAGACCATCGCCGGTGTCGGACACGAGGGGTTAACAAGCCAAATCCACATATTTCGCCCACCAATTGACATTTCCAGTCAGGCTGGAAAACTGCGTCACTGTCTCCTTAAAAATCATATCTCGAGTTTCAAAACTCGGAAACTGGTTTCGTAAATTTTCCCTGAATTTAGACTCATATATCCATCCATGGATTTATTTCTAGAATTTTTGGTCGGGCCAATTGGTACAGTTTATTAGTTAAAGTTACCCATGTTACAGGGATTGACTGCTCTGACCTCTGCGCGTTACAACTTGAATATCTCCCTGTACAGGGCTTTAATACTGGTGCCATTTGTTTCTAATGAAACTAGACTCAAAATGGAATCTGTACATATAAGGCATGACTCCTAATTCTTTCTGTATAATTTATAGTAAATTTTTAAAGTTGTGACAGGGGACCCAGAAACCGTTCTGGCCCTGTCTCACAATAGCTTTAATATCTCTTAACATGTGACTCCTATGACCGTTTTGTTTCTTCCATATGAAAGTAGACTCATCAAGGTTCAGTTACATAGCTTATTCACTATTTAATACCACTCCTACAAATTTTGGTGATTTTTCACATTCACGTCACTGCAGCTGGCAGCATCTGTTTTTAAGGTAGGTCTTACCTATTTTGTAGTCTCCATGAACCAACTAGTCTTGCCATACATAGGTTCACATATGATCATTTTAACCATACCAATGGCTGATCATGTGACCAACACTCCCATTTCCAATCCATAATCACATCATGACACCATATATATATATACAAACCGCAAATAGTCTAAGTTCAGTACTTCACTTTTACGAGCCATTTTCGCATGGCCGTACACATATACATCACAACATATTTGAACCAACAAGGGGTAGTCCTATACATGCCATTTCAAAGTTCAACCAAAATTTATACCAAAATGGAGGCTTTGATAGTGTAGATGACTTGACTTTAATGATCCCGAATCCGATTGCTATCGAGCAAAATCTATAAAACAGAGAGCCAAAGCAACGGGGTAAGCATTTTTATGCTTAGTAAGTCTCAAGGTATAAAATCAGCTTTAATTAAAGCAATACATTCACATAGCCAAATGCATCATTTCATTAATACACATTCACATAATCATTCTTACTTCACACTTCATCATTATATACTTTCACAAGGTATCAACCAATTCAATAGCTGAAATTCGTTAGTCGATTGAGCGAATGTTGCTCAAGCATGTCGACTTTTCCAATGCACATATAATCATACCTTATTCTTTGGGCTTTTCGAGCGTACTAATGGAATTTATTACAGCAGCCAACACTCACCTCCAGCCCAAGCTTCTTGAATACAACCGGATATAACCACGTGCACGAATGCCTTGGTCTTAGCCCGGATAGAACGACTTCGCACGAATGCCTTGGTCTTAGCCCGATGTAGCCACTAGCACAATTGCCTTGGTCTTAACCGGATATAATTTCCAGCATAAATGTCGTCGGGACTTAGCCCGGATATCATTCAATTGCTCATGCACACATACATCAATAATCATTAGACATTCATGTTTCATTTTCACACTAAGGCTCAAACACAAATGTAATCACTAGCATAATCGCCTTTCGGACTTAGCCCGGTATCATTCAAATACTCATACACACATAAATCAATAATCATTACACATCCATATTTCATTTCACATAATTCAAGTAGGGTCACTTCTTGAGGACTTACCTCGGATGTTGTCGAACGGCTTTTACGGCTATTCGATCACTTTTTCCTTCCCTTGTCCAATTGTGGCCCTCTAAGCTCTTGAGCTAATTCAAACAAATTCAATTTATTAAAACCTCATTATGCTAGCTTATGGCGAATATGACAAGGAGTTTAAATGGTCATATGGCCACCCTTTAGCTTGAATACACAATGGTCATGCACATTTTATACTACATCAAGCAATTCAATACAATTCATTCAAGCATCAAGGAAAAGCTAAGGCCATCAATAGGCTACCTAAGGCCGAATATACTTGTCCAATTTGAGGCCAATTATACACTTAATACCACACAAAAACAGCATGCATTTTACTAGTTAATGTTTTACATATTGTGGCTCAATACTTATAATATAGCATCAAGCACTCATATGGCCGATTATACTTAGTCATACTTGCACCAAATCAACAATAAATTCCAAGATTTCCACATCATATGTGTACTAGGCGAATGTACTTGCAATTTCACAAACATTCTTCAACATTTTCTTCTTTAAACAAACATATTCATCACTTACTTCATAACCAAAACATCATGTGCAAACATATATATACATATATGTGCATGGCCGAATTTCAAGGTGTCCCTAGCCATCCAAAACACAAATTTTAACTAACATGCAAGAAGCATGAACCATGCTCATGAATGCATCATGGCCGAATACATCACAATCATGCCCTTTTCAACTTCAATCATGGTTAAACAAAAGAAAACTCAATGTCTTACTCAAGATGGCTACAAAGAAATTTCAAGAGTAGACAATCCATCATTGCATGCATCATCATCAAGCTTCACACTTAGCATGCAATGGCTTTATCACAATATCAACTTTGACCAAATACCACTTCCATGGCATAACAAGGATTTGAACCATGGCTAACATGAACATCAAGTTGGCAACTAAAACATGCATGAATCTCATGACACAACCTCGTACATACCTTAATCTTGGTGCAAGTTTAGCCAAATCTCCTTCTAGATCTCTTCTAAACAAATAAAATGAAGCAAAATCTCTTCTTCCCTTAGTATTTTCGGCCAAAAGGAGAGAACAAGGATGAACAAAAATTTTTGTTTTCCTTCTTAGTTGCACGCAATGGGGAGGGAATGCTACACTCTCACACACATTTTTTTTGTTTCTCTTCCCACATCTAATTATTAATCATTTCTTTCATGCTCCATTAACAAAACATGTTTCAACATGTTTTCTTTGCCCATAACCCATGTCATGGCCGGCCACCACCTATAAAAGGGGGAATTTGACATGCAAGTCCATTATTTTGCATGCATGCTTTAATTAGTCATCACACATTTCCCTATCGTACTTTCAAAGTTCACTACTAAGTCCTTTCTAGTGGAATTCACCTTTATAACACTAAATCAATCATCAAAAAATGTCATACATGAGCATACACATATTATAGGCATCAAAATAAATTTTGAATTATTTTTTTGCCTCGGTTTTGTGGTCCCGAAACCACATTCCGACTAGGGTCAATTTTGGGCTGTCACAAAAGGAGTTTCGTAAGAGGTCTTCGGGGAGGCCCTTTCAACAGTCATCGAAGAAATTTAGAGATGATTTAGGCCGATCTAGAGACACTTCGGGTTTTTCTAGACGAGATCGTGATCGACCCCGTGAGTGCACGAGTCACTTCGGTCACCAGTGTTGGAAATGATCGTCGAGACAGAACGGAGTGTCAGTATTGTGGTAAATGGCATTCGGGGAGTTGTAGATTCCATGGCCGCTCCTGTTACAAGTGTCAGAAAGATGTTAAGTTTGAATGGACCGAAAAGTGTCAGAAATGTTTCGATCAATTGAAAACTTGTTTTACTGAAGCTCGAGTACTAGTGCAGCCCGAATCAGGCAAAGAGTTTGTCATTTATAGTGATGCATCCCTACTTGGGTTGGGTTGCGTATTGATGCAAGAGGGTCGAGTTGTAGCTTATGCGTCGAGACAATCAAGCCACATGAGAAAAATTATCGACCCATGATCTTGAACTAGCTGCCATCGTGTTCGCTTTGAAAATATGGCGACATTACTTATTTGGTGAGAAGTGCCATGTATATTCGGATCACAAAAGTCTCAAATATTTCATGACTCAAAGAGACTTGAATCTGCGACAAAGACGTTGGCTCGAGTTGTTGAAAGATTATGAGCTTGTCATTGACTATCACCCGGAAAGGCTAATGTGGTTGCGGATGCCTTAAGTCGTAAATCACCGCTTGCTTTTACTGACGATGAATGTACACTTGTGCATTCTATCCGACAATGTGTTAGTGGCGTAATTAAAGGCCAAACCATTGTTGATTCATCAAATTCGTGAAGCTCAGAAAGTCGATGATGAACTGGTTGCAAAACGGGCTGAATGTGTTTTGAATATGGAATCAGAGTTTCAAATTGATGATGACGATTGTTTGAGGTTCAGAAGTCGTTTGTGTGTTCCAAGAAATTGAACTTATTTGATGATTACGAGCGAAGCTCATTGTAGCCGAATGTCAATTCACCCGGAGTACGAAAATGTACAACGATCTGAGACGTCAGTTTTGGTGGCATGGTATTAAATGAGACATTTCTGATTTTGTTTTGAAGTGCTTAGTATGTCAACAAGTGAAGGCGGAACATCAAGTGCCTACGGGTTTACTTCACCGATCATGATACCGAATGGAAATGGGATCGAGTCACGATGGATTTTGTATCCGTTGCCGATGTTGGCAAGTAAGAAAGATGCGATTTGGGTTGTTGTTGATAGATCCGACTAAGTCGGCTCACTTTATCCCCGTGCACGCACGGATTTTTCATTGGATAAACTAGCTGAATTGTATGTTTCTCAGATTGTGAGATTACACGGGGTACCTATTTCTATTGTGTCGGATAGAGATCCGAGATTCACCTCACGATTTTGGAAGAAATTGCAAGAAGCTTTGGGTACCAAGTTGCATTTTAGCACCGCTTTTCACCCCCAAACCGATGGTCAATCCGAGCGGATAATTCAGATACTTGAGGATATGTTGAGATGTTGCATCCTCGAGTTTAGTGGTTCATGGGAGCGGTATTTACCTTTGATTGAATTTGCTTACAACAATAGTTTTCAATCAAGTATTAAGATGGAACCTTACGAGGCTTTGTACGGTCGTAAATGCCGTACACCATTGTTTTAGACCGAGCTCCATGAAAATAAAATTTTCGGAGTTGATTTGATTAAAGATGCTGAACAAAAAGTAAAAGTAATCCGTGAAAGTCTGAAGGCAGCCACAGATCGTCAGAAGTCGTACGCGGATTTGAAACGAAAAGACATTAAGTATCAAAGCGAGACAAAGTGTTTCTTAAAGTTTCACCTTGGAAAAGATACTCGATTTGGTCAGTAAGGGCAAATTGAGTCCGAGATTCATTGGGCCGTATGAAATCTCCGAACGAGTTGGTCCAGTTGCATATAGGTTGCTTTTACCCCCTGAAATTGAAAGGATCCACAACGTTTTTCATGTTTTGATGCTTCGACGTTACAGATCTGATCCTTCGCACATAATAAGTCCCTCCGAGGTTGAAATTCAAGCCGATATGAGTTAGGATGAAGAACCATTTCGTATCCTAGCTCGTGAAGTGAAAGAGTTGCGAAACAAAAAGGTTTCTTTAGTAAAAGTGTTATGGCTCAAAAAAGGGATGGAAGAAGCTACTTGGGAACCCGAGAACTCTATGAAAGAAGAATACCCAAACCTATTTACCGGTAAGATTTTCGGGGACGAAAATTTCTTAAGTGGGGGAGAGTTGTGACAGCCCTAAAGTGACCCTAGTCGGAAAGCAGTTTCGGGACCGCTAAATCGAGTCACCAAATTATTTGAATATGATAATTATCGTCTAAAATATGTGAATATGAATGTGTGAAAGTTTTAAGCTTCGATTTAGTTAATTGCATGTGAATTTAGTTAATAGGACTTATGTGTGACACTTTTGAAATGTGATAGGTTAATCTATAAGGATCTATTAGTGCATGTAATCAAAAGGGTGGACTTGCATGTCAATTTACCCACTTAATTGGTAGTGACCGGCCATGACAATGAGGGTGGACAAAATGTGATGGGTAAAACATGTCATAAACATGTTATGTTAGTGTTTTATGGGAGGAATGATAAAATAAGGAGCATGGGTAATAAAATAATAGTGGTTAGTAGGAGGAGAAAGAGAAAAAGAAAAAAAAATGAGCTAGGCTACTCCTCCATTGCCGTGACTTGAGGAAGGAAGAAGAAGAGGAGTTTCTTGCTTCATGTTCGGTTGGTTGGTGTTTAGGAGGAGGTATGTTTGATGTTGTTCCATGAGATTCATGCATGTTTTTAGTTGTTAGCTTGAGTTCTACCTAGCCCATGGTTTAAATCTTTGCTATGTGATGGAGATGATATTCGCCATGGGTGTTGTCTTCTTGGTTGGTGTTTGATGTTATGGTGATGAGGCATGAAGATGAGTTAAGTTTCGCTAAGGTGGATTTGTGTTGATGTCATTTGCATGCTAAATGTGAAGCTTTGTAATGATACATGTGATGGTGGATTGATGACTCTTGGATTTTCTTTTAGCATTTTGAGTTAGACATTAAGTTCCTTGTTTAACCCATGACCAAAATTGAAATGGTATGGTGTCTTGATGCATTCGGCCATGGTAGGAAGTAGAAGAGAAATATGGTTGTTGTTCATGTTATTTGGATGAAAAATGGTAGTAAGGTGAAGTGCAAATGTTAGTATTTGATTACTAGTGTATCTATGTGTATTAGCCGAGTTTTGAACTTGAAACAAAATGGTATGTAGTCAATACAAGTAACCATATTTGTAGGAAGTATTAAGCATATAATTGGCCTCAACATAGACATGCATATTCGGCCACATGAGATAGATTGGTGTTGCATGTATTCGGTTATAGGCGAGCGTAATGATGAATCTATCTTGACTTAGATAATCGGCTCAAGGATAATTTGTTAAAGTGCTTAGTTAATTGATATTAGGTTAATGATGTGTGTATTCGGTCATAAAGGTGCACATGAGGAAATGTTAGATTAATTGTATTAAATTGCTCAATGTGATTAAAAATGCGTATGGCCATTTTGTATTTGAGCTAAAGGTGGCCATATGACCTATCAAACTCCTTGTCATATTCGGCCATAAGCTAGCATAATGAGACTTTAATAAGTTAAATTTGTTTGAATTAGCTCAAGAGCTTAGAGGACCAAAGTTGGATAAGGAAAGGAAAAAGTGATCGAATAGCCCAAATCGCTTCGACAACATCCGAGGTAAGTTTTTGAGTAATGGATCTTAGATTATGATTCGATTAGATCATGTTTTAAGTAAATCAAAATCATGCTCTTTGTATGTAACTATTGAGCCGAAAATGATAATGCTTGATAAGTGACTTGTGTTTGAATTCTAGTTATGAAAATGAAATATAGATGTGTCATGATTTATTGATATGTGCATGGATATTCGGATGATAACCGGCTAAGTCCGAAGGCATTTGTGCTAGTGACTAATTCGGGCTAAGCCCAAGGCATTTGTGCGAAGTTACTATAACCGGCTAAGTCCCGAAGGCATTTGTGCGAAGTTACTATAACCGGCTAAGTCCGAAGGCGTTTGTGCGAAGTTACTATAACCGGCTAAGTCCCAAGGCATTTGAGCAAGTAGCTATATCCGCTAAATTCGAAGGTACTTGGTTTGGGAATGAGCGATCTTGCTGTAATAATTTCAATTAATACGTAAAATCCCAACGATGAGGTACGTTTAGTATATGCATTGGAGTAGTTGATTTCTTTTAAATATTATTTGCTCACCAATTAATGAGCTTCCGCCTTTGGTTAAGTTGATCCCTTATGTGTGAATATAAGGGTTGGAAATGTGAAGTAGGACTGATTTTTGAGAATATGTGTATATGAAATTATCCGTTTAGTTATATGAATGCTATACTTCAGTTGTGCCTAATTTCATTGCTCAAAACTTACTAAGCATTAAATGCTTACTCCGTTCTTTGAATCTCTGTTTTATAGATTTTGGTTCGTCAGCTATCGGACTCGGGATTGTCGAAGTCGAAGTCATCCACACTATCAAAGCCCTTTTGGTACACTTTTGGTTGAACTCTGAAAATGGCATGTATAGGACTACCGTTTTTGTTGTTGGTCATGTACCCTTTGGTTTTGTATAAATTTGGATAGCCATGCGATAATGGCTTATATATATACTTTGAGCATAGCATTATAATCGTTTTGTATGTTGTTCATTGAGAGGTTGGAATGGTTAATCATGAACATTTTGGTGCTTTGTATGACAAATTCTAGTTGATTCATGGAAAACCATGAAATAGGTAAAGTTTACCTTAAAAACAGATGCTGACAGCAGCAGTGGTGTGGATTTGAAAAATCACTAAAAATAGTAGGAATGGAATTAAATAGTGAATAAATTATGTAATCGAACCTTGATGAATCTATTTTCATATGAAGGTAACGAAATGATCATATGAGCCGTATTTTATGAGATGATTAAGTTTTTGTGAAACAGGGCCAGAGCAATTTCTGGATCCCCTGTTCCGACTTTTGAAATTCACTATGAATTAACCAGAGATAACTAGAAGTCATGCTCTATATGTACAGATTCCTTTTCGAGTCTAGTTTCTTTAGAAACAAATGGCATAAGTATTGAAGCCCTGTGCAAGGAGATATCTAAGTCGTAATGCATGAAGGTCAGAGTAGTCGAACCCTGAAACAGGGAAGAATTTAACTAATAAACTGTACTAATTGGCTCAACCAAAAATTCTAGAAAAAAATTTGTAGATGGATATATGAGTCTAGTTTCAGGTAAAATTTACGAAACTGGTTTTCGAGTTTTGGAACTCAAGATATGATTTTTAAGGTGACAGTGATGCAGTTAGCCAGCTTGTCTGGAAATTTTTAAAATGGACTGTGAAAATAAATTAATGAAGTCTGTTAGCACCTCGTGTTCGACTCCGGCAACGGTCTCGGGTACGGGGTGTTACATCACTAGCATCCTAAACTATTCCTAAGGTTCAAGCAGGATTTTGAATGTCGAATCATCGTCAAATCATTATCGTTCATATCCACAGTCTCATATTCACAATTTTTGGAATATCAAAGCATATGAAATACATTTTTCTTGAAATTTATCACATACGAACGTACCTTAGATGCTAAAACGGCGAAACGAGTTAACTATTCCGTAACTTTGTTCTTTCCCTGATCTAAGTCCGTATTTCTCCTTTCTTGATCTAAATATATTCAAAAGGAACTTATTTAATCATATATTTATTCAATTCAATTCAAAATATACATTTGAGTTATTTTACACACTAGCCCTTAAACTTTCACATTTTTACAATTTAGTCCTTATTTCATAAAATCTCAAATTAATGAAATTCAAAATAAACCCTTTCTAGCTGAATTACTATAATGCCCCTAGCAACCCATATTTTTCATTTATTTCACATTTAAACCACTAACTTTACACATTTCTCAATTTAATCCCTATTTTGCATTTTTACTAAAAATCACTTTACAAAACTTGTATAACTCATAATAAATATTCATAATCTATCATAAAGCATCAAAAATCATACATATTCATCAATGGAAACTTTCAAAATATTTAACAGTTTTGCAAAATATTCCCTGGGCTAGCTAGTACTAGATGCAACGATCACAAAAAACATGGAAATCATTAAAAATGGAACAAAAATCGTACCTAATTAAGCATATAAAGTAATAGCCGAATGAAACCTAAAAACTTTTGCTTTTCTTCTTGCAAGAATCAGATAAGGAAGATGATTATAATATAAAATAGTTTTGTTTTATTTATTTTACATTAATTAACAAAGTTACCTTTTAACCTTAATTAATAACCATCAAAATACTTTAATACAAGTCCATATCTATCCACTCATTACATTAATGGTCTGATTACAACATAAGGACCTTAACTTTAAGGTTCCATAAGTATTAGATGCTTTTAGCTAATAGAACTCCACTTTTGCATTTTACGCGATTTAATCATTTTTATCAAATTGAGCAACCAAATGCTAAAATATCTTAACAAAAAATTCACACCATCATATATTCATGCTATAAACATTAAAAAAATAATAAAATAAATATTTTGACCTCGAATTTGTGGTTCTGAAACCACTGCTCTAATTTGACTAAAAGGGGTTGTTACACAAAAACTACCTATCACAATTATCATCTAGGACCATTACCAAACTCAAAACAAAGATCATTTGCACATTTTTATACATCATGAAAATCACCAATATAAACCAACTCACATGGCTATATTTATACAATCCAAAACATAAAGATTTACAAGCCAATTCAAATTTTCAAAATTATCATCAACTTATAACCAAAATGACCATAATCCTATACATGCCATAAAACCAAAACACAAGCTCAAAAGTACCAAATTGATAGCTTGACAGTGTGATGATGTCTTCGACGATCTCCGAGTCTGAGCCAGCTTTAAAGTTACTATAAAACATGGAAAATTAAACAAAGTAAACTATATATCTTAGTAAGCTCGTAAGACAATAATAAGAAAATATCACCATTGATTTATCAATTCTAATTAAATGACATAATATACAACAATGCTTTAATTCCACGCTTACATGAACTTAACCACATACTTGATCATAAACTCAAAACTTCCATTGATTCAATGCTCATATAGGTTTCAGTACATATCTGTACCGTTACTTATCTATTTCTCACCAGTTCGCATCTTCAATATACTTGTTCAACCATTTAGAATAGAAGTCGGATACTCAGGAGTCTCGCACACTAAGTGACAAAATCATGTGTAACAACCCATTTTCAGTGAGATCGGAACAGTGGTTTCGGGACCACAAATCCTTTCCAAAAATAATATTTTATTTTATTTTTATTTTGCGGTTGGCATCATGATAGGAAGGTCACATGAAAATTTTGATACAAAAATTACCGATTGTGTGTTTAATTAAGGAAAGGACTAAATTGCATAAAATGCATGTGACACCCCAAAATTGACCCTAGTCGGGATGTGGTTTTGGGACCACAAAACCGAGACACAAAATTAATTAATTATTATTTTCTATGTTTATTGTGCATGAATATACATATGTGAAAATTTAGTGCCTTAATTTCGTCATTTGTAGGTGAAATTTATTAGAAAGGACTTATGTGAGGAAATTGAGAAATGTGCTAGGCTAATGTTAAAGTGGCCTATTGATACATATTAGAAAATGCTTGGATTTGCATGTCAAATTGCCAAATTTCCTTATGGTGGCGGCCAAGATAGATTGAGGATGGGCAATGTATTTGTTTGCCTTAGATTTTATAATGAGAAATTGGGTAATGGGAGACAAGCTAAAATAAAGAAAGGAATTAAAAAGAAAAGGGGAATAAAATAAGAAAAGAAAAAGGGGGAATGTTCATCCTTACCTTTGCCATTGCCGTGAGTGAGGGAGAGAAAGGGAGGAAAAGAGTTCTCTCTTTGTTGAACTTGGCCGGCTAGAAGGAAGGAAGGAGGGGAGAATTTCGGTCACTTGAAGCCTTAAGGAGGTTAGTACATTGTGTTAACTTGTAAGATGTTTACTTGTTGTGAGTGAACGATCATGGTTCTTGTTTAGCCATGCAAAAATGTTGAATAATGTTGGGGGAATGGAACATTAGGCTATGGAAAAAGGGGGGGGGGGAACTCTTTGATTGTTTAAGATAGTTTATGTAACACCCCGTACCCGAGACCTTTGCCGGAGTCGAACACGAGGTGTTAACGGACTTAATTCATTAATTAAACAGCTCATACAATTCATTTTAAAATTTCTAGACAAGCTGGCTAACTGCATCACAGTCGCTTTAAAAATCATATCTCGAGTTACGAAACTCGAAATATAATTCTGTAAATTTTTCCTGAAACTAGACTCATATATATATCTACTAATTTTTTTCTAGAATTTTTGGTTGGGCCAATTAGTACAGTTTATTAGTTAAAGTCTCCCCTGTTTCAGGGTTCAACTACTCTGACCTCTGTGTATTTCGAATCAGATATCTCCCTGTACAGAGCTTCAATGACTATGCCGTTTATCTCTAATAAAACTAGACTCAATAAGGAATCTGTACATATAAACCATGACTTCTAATTATCTTTGTAAAATTTATGGTGAATTTCCAAATTCATAACAGGGGATCCAGAAATCGCTCTAGCCCTGTTTCACAAAAATTTAAACATCTCATAAAATATAGCTCATATACCTGTTTTGCTTATTCCATATGAAAATAGACTCATCAAGCTTCGATTCCATAACTTATTCATTATTTAATTCCATTTCTACTATTTTTAGTGATTTTTCAAACTCACATCACTGCTGCTGTCTGAATCTATTTTATGGTAAATTTTACCTATTTCATGGTTTCCGTGGATTAGCTAGCAATTTGACATACATAATACCAAATATGATCATGATTAGCCATTCCAATGGCTAATCATTACCAAGCATTTCTATTTCCATACCACTCAATAACCATATCATAAGACCATATATACAAAATGATTATAATGCTATACATGCCATACTCAAAATATACAAGCCATTATGCCAAGATGGTATACGGATAGTGTGGCGTGCCTCCGACCGCTTCCGATTTCCGAGCTGGCTTGTCAACACTACAAGGAATGAAAAGGAGGAGTAAGCATAAATGCTTAGTAAGCTCACATGCAAATAGCAAGTAACATAACCATATAAGCAAACATAAAACATCATTTGCATAATCATCACCAAGACATTCATATCACTTTTCATTTATCATCTTACCATATTGTCGTTATATCGAGTTTTCAACCCGAGGGTTAAGTACATACCTGTTCAAATTATCCATTTCACAACACTTACCAATACGTCCCTTTCATCTTGAGTATTCCTCCATTTGAGTAGAACTTTACCCGTTGAACACATCGAATATAATTCGGATACATGGAAAGTTTGCACATAAGTGCCACATATGTAGCCAAGCTACCATGTAACCCGCCCATAAGTGAACTCGGACTCAACTCAACGAGCTCGGGCGTTCGCATCCATAAGTGAACTCGGACTCAACTCAACGAGTTCGGATGCCTAGTTACATCTCACGAACTCGGACTCAACTCAACGAGTTGGACGCTTCGCATCCATAAGTGAACTCGGACTCAACTCAACGAGTTCGGATGCCCAAATATCCCAAAGACATGTCACTTGTATCCTAATCCATTCCTAAGGTTCAACGGACCTTTTCCCAATCATGTGTCTCAACCATCTTCTACGGAATGCCGATACGATACTCGGTAGTATTTCACATTTTCCAAGTATATCACATAATTTGACATATTATCAAACAATTATCACAAGTATAATATTTCATAATAATTATCATATCATTTAAAAAAAACATTAAAACATTTAAAATAATAACTATGTTACCAACATTTACATATGAACTTACCTCGTGTGCTAAAATGGCTATTTTACCATTTCGTCCACAACTTGGTATTTTCCCATTTTAGCCAATTTCAGTTTTCCTTGCTCTATCATTTAAAATATAGTCTAATTAGGACTCACATTATTCAAATTGACCCAAAATCATATTTTGGAAAAATTATAATTTTGCCCTAAACTTTTGCATATTTACACTTTTGCCCCAAAGCTCGTAAATTAAAATTCAGCCTATTTTCTTATGTTTTATGACATGCTGATCATTTTTCCCTTCTATGGCAACATCAAATTCTCACTCTAACATGTACTTATGACTATTAGGTATTTTTACCGATTAAGCCCTTTTGCTCGTTTTCACTTAAAACCGAGTAGCACAAGTTGTCTAACATAATTTAAAACCTCACATTCTATCATAAAACACCAAATTACACAAATTTCACCTATGGGTATTTTTCCAAATATAAACCCTAGGTTAAATTATTGCTAGCATAAGCTAAATCGAGCTACCGAGACTCCAAAACGTAAAAATCATTAAAAACGAGGCTAGAACGGACTTACAATCGAGCTTGGAAGCTTGAAAACCCTAGCCATGGTTTCTCCTTGCTATATTCGGCCATGGGGTTGAAGATGAGCAAAATTGGCTTTTAATTTTGTATTTTAATTCATTTTACCCTAAATGACCAAAATGCCCTTACTACTAAACTTTCCAAAATTCCATCCATGTCCAATTTTTGTCCATAGACTTAGAAATTGGTAAAATTACTCTTTAAGGACCTCTAATTAATAATCTAATTCAATTTTATGCAAAATACTTCTAGAACACAAGTTTTGCAATTTATTCAATTTAGTCCCAAATTTCAAATTAAGCACTTTATGCATAAAATTTCTTCACGAAATTTTCACACAATCATGCAATCATATCATAGACCTTAGAATGATCATAAAATAATTATTTATATCTCGGATTTTGTGGTCACGAAACCACTATTCGACTAGGCCCAAAATCGGGATATTACAACTCTCCCCCTTTAGGGATTTTCGTCCCAAAATCTTACCGAAAAAGTGGTCTTCACTTTTAATCTCATATTTGGTGTCGAAGAACTTGCACTTAGACTGTACCTCCAATACATCTCTTCAATTTCTCATATGATCTAAAAGCTTACGCCTCAACTCTCAACTGTTCTTAAATTTTCAACCCTTCTCAATTTCCCATGATATCATGACATAAAACCGGATCTCAACTTGATTTAATGGAGACCGAATTCCAAGAAATCCAACAATCAAAGAGACCGAAATTCCATGAATCGATGAGTAGGAATTCATTCAATCTGATGTGATTTATAGATCTCGCCAAACATTTAACAATAGGATACATCACATTTTCCTCTTTCCGCCATAGAAATAATTACGATATGGCCTCAAGAATAATCCTTCTCATTTCCATCCCAATATCAACATTGACAAGGATAATTTTGATAGATCCCAATGCTCGGCTTTAACCCCTTTAACAACTCGATTTTATGTAACATCGGATGCTCTAAACTATCACATTACCTCACCGTCTTGAAACACATCACAATTCATACAACAATACATTCTTGAAAGTCGAAGTCATTGCTCAATGTAGACTAGTCTAGTTCGACGCTTGGTTACCAATATTCTCATCTATCCGAACTCACAACATGTAATAAACTTTTCAGCTTTCACAAGATGGAAACCTTATCATTCGTAGTGACTTAAACTAATATTCAACTCTTTCTATTAAATATACACTTCTCGTTCAAACTATTTACTCTTTTATCCGTACAAAATGAAATTCTATTATCAGACTTGGGAAAAATAATCCTGACATAATTGTCACATGAAATCTTTCAAATAAATAATTTACCATACCGACTAAAACTCGCGCTTTTATCGCCTATGCCTTTACTGATGTCAAATCCTTACACAGAAATTAGAAAAAATCCCAATACTAAAATCACCACATTACCAAGATCAAATTAGAAGTATAGTCATATTTGACATGATTATCACGAGCTGAAGAACGTACTTCGAACATGAGTCATAATTGACAAATTATGGAACAAAGATAACAAGAAAACCGAATAAAGAAATCCAAGATAGAAAACCCGAATAAAGAAATCCGAATAAAGAGATCCGGGATAAAGAAACCCAAGATACGATACTATGCCAAAGAATCGAAAATCAAATTCATAGAGAAAATACTGAATACTACGATAATTCTTCAAAGAAAGAAAGTCCAAAAGAAAACATCATTTAATCCCAATGAAATCAAATATAACAAGATCAATATATCTTCCCATACATATATATCGGATGAAGCATCAAGTAGAAGAAATAGAATCATAATATCATATGAATTCTCTCATCAATTCTTATTAGACGAAATGAAATAGAATACCCGATGAAATAGAGCAATATAAATTATAAACCATCAGGACTACCAATGCTTTCATCCAACACCAAATTAGAAGACATTCCCATATAACAAGAATTTCTTCGAAGATCAATATCCATAGAAATATTTACGAGAGCGGGTGAACACATAGAACATCTCAAAAGAGATCGCTAAATCTGTCGGTCATAAGCTGTCACACTCGGATAATTCACATTTGAAATATCATTTCCCCAACTAGTTCTGCCGTCACAAATTTCATATTAAATCATTCACTAAAGAATGTCGGTTCTGAATAAATTTCGATTTACACTTTTCTCGACCTTGCACTTGAGTAATTCGATTTACCAAGGAGAATTCCTTTTCTAACTAGGACGATGCATAACTCCAATAATTTTACGTCAATCCGATACTTTCTGCTCGACTTTACTTATCAGCTCATTTTCAATCTCGGATCATACTTATAATTATTCTATCACTTTGAACTCTTTGGGTTTTCAACAGAAACTTATTCAATACAAATCTCATGAAATTCCATTATAAGTACCACTTTGGTAAGGGGAGGGTTGTAGGACCTCGACTCAACTTTCTTATACATACACATATGACACAACTTCCATCATCATAGTAACATCATCAAAATCATGTCATTCATTCATGTTGGCTTACACCAATTTTCCTATTGTCCCATTTAGACAATATACTTATGCATACATTCTATGTTTTCTAGACAGCTTTACTTATCCATTCAATTAATTAAATTAATTCATGCTCATGACATTATATAAGGCCAAACAAACATAGATATTTGCATCACAATCACAACTTTCATTTCGTGCATCATCATGTACATATCATTACAATCATATAATTCAGTCCAACAATTTAACATAGATAAGTTCATTTCATTATAATCCTTTACCTCATAAAATTATATACCATTAACATTCATCAACATTCGACATCCAATCAAGACAAGGACATTTTCATTCAGATCATAATATTATGACCTTTATTCATACCTCTACTACTTTCTATTTATTCCGTTCATCTTATCAAGTAAGCCACATACACTACATCATATGAGCATTAAGCAAATATGAATATTTATCACAACATGAACTTTCATCTCACATATTATCACATATGTATCATAAACCTTTATTCATACTTTTCTGAACCGAGACTTATCATAATCATAATTTTACTCAAATACCTTTACTTAACATTGAACATGGTTGGCGCAGCTCGGTTGGAGAGTACCCTGTCTAAATAAGACGGTACTTATACGCGTCGGAAGACATCACACTATCACAGATCAGTGGCATGTATAGCTAAACTTTTACACATGCTAGGTTAGTCCGAGAACCGACTAAACCTGCTCGATACCACTAAATGTAACACCCTGCACTGAGACCTTTTCCGAGTCGAACACGAGGTGTTAACGGACTTAATTCATTAATTAAACAGCTCATACAATTCATTTTAAAATTTCTAGACAAGCTGGCTAACTGCATCACAGTCGCTTTAAAAATCATATCTCGAGTTACGAAACTCGAAATTCAATTCCGTAAATTTTTCCTGAAACTAGACTCATATATATATCTACTAATTTTTTCTAGAATTTTGGTTGGGCCAATTAGTACAGTTTATTAGTTAAAGTCTCCCTGTTTCAGGGTTCAACTACTCTGACCTCTGTGTATTTCGAATCAGATATCTCCCTGTACAGAGCTTCAATGACTATGCCGTTTATCTCTAATAAAACTAAACTCAATAAGGAATCTGTACATATAAAGCATGACTTCTAATTATCTTTGTAAAATTTATGGTGAATTTCCAAATTCATAACAGGGGATCCAGAAATTGCTCTGGCCCTGTTTCACAAAAATTTAAACATCTCATAAAATATAGCTCATATACCTGTTTTGCTTATTCCATATGAAAATAGACTCATCAAGCTTCGATTCCATAACTTATTCATTATTTAATTCCATTTCTACTATTTTTAGTGATTTTCAAACTCACATCACTGCTGCTGTCTGAATCTATTTTATGGTAAATTTTACCTATTTCATGGTTTCCATGGATTAGCTAGCAATTTGACATACATAATACCAAATATGATCATGATTAGCCATTCCAATGGCTAATCATTACCAAGCATTCTATTTCCATACCACTCAATAACCATATCATAAGACCATATATACAAAATGATTATAATGCTATACATGCCATACTCAAAATATACAAGCCATTATGCCAAGATGGTATCACGGATAGTGTGGCGTGCCTCCGACCGTTTCCGATTTCGAGCTGGCTTGTCAACACTACAAGGAATGAAAAGGAGGAGTAAGCATAAATGCTTAGTAAGCTCACATGCAAATAGCAAGTAACATAACCATATAAGCAAACATAAAACATCATTTGCATAATCATCACCAAGACATTCATATCACTTTTTCATTTATCATCTTACCATATTGTCGTTATATCGAGTTTTCAACCCGAGGGTTAAGTACATACCTGTTCAAATTATCCATTTCACAACACTTACCAATCGTCCCTTTCATCTTGAGTATTCCTCCATTTGAGTAGAACTTTACCCGTTGAACACATCGAATATAATTGGATACATGGAAAGTTTGCACATAAGTGCCACATATGTAGCCAAGCTACCATGTAACCCGCCCATAAGTGAACTCGGACTCAACTCAACGAGCTCGGGCGTTCGCATCCATAAGTGAACTCGGACTCAACTCAACGAGTTCGGATGCCTAGTTACATCTCACGAACTCGGACTCAACTCAACGAGTTGGACGCCGCATCCATAAGTGAACTCGGACTCAACTCAACGAGTTCGGATGCCCAAATATCCCAGTGACATGTCACTTGTATCCTAATCCATTCCTAAGGTTCAACGGGACCTTTTCCCAATCATGTGTCTCAACCATCTTCTACGGAATGCCGATCTGATACTCGGTAGTATTTCACATTTTCCAAGTATATCACATAATTTGACATATTATCAAACAATTATCACAAGTATAATATTTCATAATAATTATCATATCATTTAAAAAAAACATTAAAACATTTAAAATAATAACTATGTTACCAACATTTACATATGAACTTACCTCGTATGCGAAAATGGCTATTTTTACCATTTCGTCCACAACTTGGTATTTTCCCCATTTTAGCCCGAATTTCAGTTTTCCTTGCTCTATCATTTAAAATATAGTCTAATTAGGACTCACATTATTCAAATTGACCCAAAATCATATTTTGGAAAAATTACAATTTTGCCCCTAAACTTTTGCATATTTACACTTTTGCCCCAAAGCTCGTAAATTAAAATTCAGCCTATTTTCTTATGTTTTATGACATGCTGATCATTTTTCCTTCTATGGCAACATCAAATTCTCACTCTAACATGTACTTATGACTATTAGGTATTTTTACTGATTAAGCCCTTTTGCTCGTTTTCACTTAAAACCGAGTAGCACAAGTTGTCTAACATAATTTAAAACCTCACATTCTATCATAAAACACCAAATTACACAAATTTCACCTATGGGTATTTTTCCAAATATAAACCCTAGGTTAAATTATTGCTAGCATAAGCTAAATCGAGCTCTAGAGACTCCAAAAGCGTAAAATCATTAAAAGCGAGGCTAGAACGGACTTACAATCGAGCTTGGAAGCTTGAAAACCCTAGCCATGGTTTCTCCTTGCTATATTCGGCCATGGGGTTGAAGATGAGCAAAATTGGCTTTTAATTTTGTATTTTAATTCATTTTACCCTAAATGACCAAAATGCCCTTACTACTAAACTTTCCAAAATTCCATCCATGTCCAATTTTTGTCCATAGACTTAGAAATTGGTAAAATTACTCTTTAAGGACCTCTAATTAATAATCTAATTCAATTTTATGCAAAATACTTCTAGAACACAAGTTTTACAATTTATTCAATTTAGTCCCAAATTTCAAATTAAGCACTTTATGCATAAAATTTCTTCACGAAATTTTCACACAATCATGCAATCATATCATAGACCTTAGAATGATCATAAAATAATTATTTATATCTCGGATTTTGTGGTCACGAAACCACTATTCCGACTAGGCCCAAAATCAGGATATTACAGTTTAGATAGTATGTGATTTTTTTGGGTATTGTGAGTTGAGATGTAAGTGTGTGTGTGTGTGTGTTGGCCATAGGGGTTTGCTAGGAAATTTTATTGGTTGAATGATGGGTGGCGAATGAACTATGAGGGTTATGAGAAGAATGTGGGAAGCTAAGGTGCGAACCATAGTCTCGGTGATAGGAATGATGCGGTTGGTGTTTTGATCTTTGTGGTGATGAGGCATGAAGTGTTCGACCATGGTACTAAAGTGTTGTGCTTCTGTTAAAACTTAGAAATTATTTTGTTATGGCTAGTATAGATATGGATGACCGAACATGAGAGCATGATTGGATGAAGAGCTTGGTTAATTGTAGTTGTATGTGAATTTACATGATGTTACAAATAGATGTGAAAATATATGCTAGATTAGGAAAATTTGATTAAATGTTCATGAGATGAAATTAGGAGTTTAAAAGATGTTATAGTTGACATTGTATATATATACATACATTCGGCCATCTAATTGAGTATAAAGATGGTGTTAAATCTAATCGTGATGCCCATATATATATATATATATATATATATATATATATACATAAGTATGTCGTTAAATGATGTTACCTTTAATTATGTGTATAATCGACTAAATGGGTAATTAGTGAGGACGGTTGCGAATATACAAGCATACATATGCATGTGTAGTTAAATTATGAATGTTTAGCAAGATGGTTAAACTAGTTGATTTATTGATCAAGCTCAAGGAGTTAAAGAAGGAGAATCAAGCAAGGGAAAGGCGAAGGTCATCGAGTAGCCGACTTGAAATTATTTTACCCAACACAAGGTAAGTCATTAAGCATATATTTGGTGTTGATGTAAATGACCATAATATATCATAATTGTGTTTAAATGAGTTGATGTGTAAATGAAAATGTATGTGTATGGAATGATGCCATGGTTGAATGTATAAAGGCAGCAACATGCATAAGGTATTGGTCTCGGCACTAAGTGTGCGGGTATAAATGGACACGGTGACAAGATTGGCACTAAGTGTGCGGGTTTAAAAATTGTACAGCACTAAGTGTGCGAACTGAAAATATATAGCACTAAGTGTGCGAGCTGAAAATATATAGCACTAAGTGTGCGGATTCACTATATCTTGCGTTACAATTGGCACTTGAGTGTGCGACATTATCGAGTTAATCCCGCAGACGGCGGATCGGGTAAGTACCTTGAGCTCATGACGAATAGGCAATACGTTCATGCTCGGGGTTGAGCTTGGTAAGCTTTAAATCTATGTGATGATTGCAATTGTATGATTGTGGTGTGAATGAGTTGGTGTGTAAAAATGCCTCAAATATCTTATTGTATAGAATATAAAATGTGGATGTATGACTTGGTAAGAGATTGAACCGAAAGGTCAGGGAATTATGGTATAGTTTCGATATGGATGAAGTACCTAGCCTCGTTTATTGTTTGATGTTGCGAAAATTTTATTAATGGATGGTTGATGAATGCTTATGACTTCTTGAGTTATAAACTCACTCGGTGTTTTCTTGTCACCCATTTTAGGTCTCTTGGACTCGTATTGTTGCGTGCTCGGAACCGTCGTTGAAGTCATCACACCGGCTGGAAACCTTTTGGTATTGTCTTCGTAGTTGAACTAGGAGAACATTTGGCATGTATAGGCTATTATGTTTTGTTGAATTGTGGGTTGTAAACTTTCAGCCATGTGAAAATGGCCTATGTGGTCGTCGAGTGGGATGCTAGAACCTATAGCCACGAGTCTTAGAAATTTTAATTTTGATAAGGTGGCCATAATTTGTGTCATGTATGATGGATGATTAGTAAGGCCAAGGAAAGATTCACGAAATTGGCATAGTCTACTGCAGTAACTGTTGCGGACAGCAGCAGTGAGATGAGATTGAAAAATCACTAAAAATAGTAGAAGTAGAATTAAATAGTGAATAAATTATAAAATTGAACCTTGATGAATATATTTTTATATGGACGAAACGAAACGACCATATGAGCAGTATACTGAGAGATATTAAAGTTCTCGTGAGACAGGGCCAGAACGGTTTCTGGGTCCCCTGTCTCGACTTTGAAAATTTACCATAAATTATCCATAAGGAATTATAAGTCGTTCCTTATATGTGCAGATTCCCCTCTAAGTCTAGTTTCATTAGAAATAAACGGCATGAGCATTGAAGCTCTGTACGAGAAGATATTCAGGTCGTAATGCGCGAAGATCAGTGTAGTCGACCCCTGTAACATGGGCGACTTTAACTAATAAACTGTACCAATTGGCCCAGCCAAAAATTCTATAAATAAATCCATGGATAGACATATAAGTCTAAATTCAGGTAAAATTTACGGAATCAGTTTCCGAGTTTTGAAACTCGAGATATGATTTTTAAGGCGACAGTGACGCAGTTAGCTAGCCTGCCTGGAACAGCAATCAATATTACAAAGAGAGAAATAAGGGAAGTGAGCCCGGTAACACCACGTGTTCAAATTCGGTGACGATCTCGGGTTTGGGGTGTTACATTTTATTGGTATCAGAGCTATGGTTTAGTCGGTTCTAGGACTACCATAGCGCGTGTGAGTCTAGCTATACATGCCAAATCGTTAGTGCTTAATAATGTGATGACTTGAAGGTTGAAATTTTTGTTTTGATTAGCAAATGGAACCCGGGTAGAGAGACCCTTGGCGGATGACGTTGAAAGTGTAGCGGCTGCTCCGCGCAAGGGACACCGCTGTTGAGCCTCGATCATCCATGAATAATCAAAATGAAGGCGAAACAAGCCTTCTTCACCATGATGAATGAGTGGGTCGCGCAATATGCCCGAACCAACCCGGCTGTCCAACCATTCCCAAATTTAAATACTCCACCCAAAAGCCATAATGCCTCCGATTCTTGATCTGTGAGGTTTGAGTAAACCACACGTGGACTTGATTAGGAAGCGGGGCCGAAAGTTCAAGGCCATAGTTCTTGATGATGCCGAAAGGGCGAGATTAAGCTCGATAACACCATTCGTGTTTGATGAACTATCATGCACACTTGATGAATGTCTTAAGTGTGCTATATCCTTGTTGCAGGACTCAGCCTACTATTGGTGGAGGACTTTGATTTCCATAGTCCCAAAGGAACAAGTTACTTGGGATTTCTTTCAAACGGAATTTCGGAAGAAATATATTAGTCAACGGTTCATCGATTAGAAGCGTAAGGAATTCTTGGAGCTCAAGCAAGGCCGTATGACAGTATCTGAATACGAACATGAGTTCGTAAGACTTAGTCGGTATGCTCGGGAGTGTGTAGCTGATGAGGTTGCTATGTGCAAAAGATTTGAAGAAGGATTGAATGAAGAGTTAAAGCTCTTGGTGGGTATTTTGGAGATAAAAGAATTTGTAACACTAGTTGAGCGAGCACGCAAGGCGGAAGAACTCGAAAGGAGAAGAAGAAGGCTGAATTTGAAGCTAGAGATTATCGTAAAAGATCGATGGGCAAAGCTCCGTTCTCGGCGGTAAAGAAGTTCGGGAGGACACAAATAAGTCGAGGCGTGCGGGAATTTCCACGAGCCCGACCATTGGCGGACTCGAGCTACTTGATAACTAGTGTGGGCAATAATCGTCAAGAGAAACTGAATGCCCCCAATGTGGAAGGCGACACCTAGGTGAATGTTGGGGTAAGTCATTAATAGGGCTCATTACGGATGTGGTTGAAGGACCACTTCATTAGAGATTGCACGAGCTAGATGAGAAGAATAAGATGCAAGGTGCAAGATCTAGTGGGACGACGGCTAGAGGTAGACCCCGAGGATTTCAGGAGGTAGGGTGGTAATCGAGAGGAGCCTCGATCTGGTATTCGATCCGAGACCGTGCTCTGCTAGAGCATATGCCATCCAGCACGCGAGAGGAGGCATCCTCCTGACGTTATCAACGGTACGTTTACTCTCTTTGATACCGGTGTGATTGCATTGATTGACCCGGCTCTACTCATTCATATGTATGTGAAACATACTTTGCGTATGTGTTTGAAAGTAAAGAGATGGAAAGGAAACTCAAATCGGTACTAGTGGTTTGTGAGTATTCGGATGTTTTCACGAGGAGTTACTGGATTGCCACGGTTCGAGAAGTGGAATTGACATCGAAGTTGTACCGGTACTACGCCGATTTCAATAGCCCGTGTCGTATGGCATTAACGGAATTAAAGGAATTGAAGGTTCAATTGCAAGAATTGACGGATAGAGGTTTCACTCGACCGAGTTTTTCTCGTAGGCGCACCGGTATTGTTTGTGAAGAAGAAGGATGGAACTATGAGATTGTGCATCGACTATCGTCGGTTGAATAAAGTGATGATAAAGAATAAATATCCGTTACCACGAATTGACGATTTGTTTGATCAATTAAAGGAGCCTCGGTGTTTTCAAAGATAGATTTGAGGTCGGGTACTATCGGTTGAGGTCCGAGAATCGGACATACCCAAAACTTTTAGAGCGAGGTACGGTCACTCTGAATTCTTGGTGATGACGTTTGGGCTCACTAATGCCCTGCGGTTTTATGGATTTAATGAATCGGATTTTCGGACCATATTTGGATCGGTTTGTAGTTGTGTTCATTGATGACATTTTGGTCTATTGAAAAATGAGACCGAACATCTTGAACACCGAGGTTAGTGTTGCAAATTTTACGAGATAAGCGGTTATATGCTAAGTTCACAAGTGTGAGTTACGGTTGAGGAGGTTAGCTTCTTGGGTCATGTGGTATCTGCATCGGGTATTCGAGTACACCGAACAAAATTTCAGCCATACTTAATGGAAGCCTCAGGAATATTACTAAGGTTCGAGCTTTTGGGACTTGTCGGTTATTACCGCGATTTGTAAAAGGTTTCTCGACGATAGCCACACCAATGACGGCTACTCCAAAAGGATGTTAGGTTCGAATGGACGGAGAAATGTCGAAAAAGCTTGATCAATGAAAACTTATTTGATGAAGCCCCAATTCTAGTGCAACCGAATCGGCAAAGAGTTTGTCATCTATAGCGACGCCTCCTACTTGGGTTAAGTTGCGTATTGATGCAAGAAGGTCAAGTTGTGGCCTATCGTCGAGACAATTACAGACCACTTGAGAAAAATTATCCACCCATGATCTCGAATTGGTGCCATCGTATTCGCCTTAAAGATATGGCGACATTACTTATTTGGTGAGAAGTGCCATGTGTATTCGGATCACAAAAGTCTCAAATATTTGATGACTCAAAGAGACTTAAATCTCGACAAAGGCGTTGGCTCGAGTTGTTAAAAGATTATGAGCTTGTCATTGATTATCACCGGGAAAGGCTAATGTGGTTGCAGGCGCCTTAAGCGAAAATCACCGCTTTGCTTTACGAGCTATGAATGTACACTTGTCTATTCTACCCGACAATGTGTTAATAGCCAAATTAAAGGCCAAACCATTATTGACTCATCAAATTCGTGAAGCTCGAAAAGTTGACGATGAGTTGGTTGCAAAACGGCCGAGTGTGTTCGAACAAGGAATCGGAGTTTCAAATCGATGATAACAATTGTTTGAGGTTCGAAGTCGTCTGTGTGTTCCAAAGAATTGAACTTATTTGATTATTCGAATGAAGCCCATTGTAGCGAATGGCAATCCACCCGGGAGTCGAAGATGTACAACGATTTGAAACGTCGGTTTTGGTGGCATGGTATGAAACGAGACATCTCCAACTTTGTTTGAGATGTTTAATATGTCAACAAGTGAAAGTGGAACATCAAGTGCCTTGAGGATTACTTCACCGATCACGATACCCGAGTGGAAATGGGATCGAGTCACAATGGACTTTGTATCCGGACCGCCATTGTCGTGAGTAAGAAGGATGCGATTTGGGTCGTTGTAGATAGATTGACTAAGTCGGCTCACTTTATCCCGTCGCACGGATTTTTCAATGGACAAACTAGCGAATTATCGTTTCTCAGATTGTGAGATTGTACGGTGCCTATTTCCATCGTGTCGATAGAGATCCTAGATTTACCTCGCGATTTTGGAAGAAGTTGCAAGAAGCTTTGGGTACCAAGTTGCATTTCAGCACCGCCTTTCACCCCAAACCGATGGTCAATCCAAGCGGATAATTCAAATACTCGAGGATATGTTGAGATGTTGCATCCTTGAGTTTAGTGGTTCATGGGAGCGGTATTTGCCTTTGATTGAATTCGCTACAACAATAGCTTTCAATCAAGTATTAAGATGGCGCCTTACGAGGCTTTATACGGTCGTAAATGCCGTACCCCATTATTCTGGTGAACTTAGTGAAGGTAAATTCTTGAGGTTGATTTGGTTAAGGATGCCGAGCAAAAGTTCGAGTAATTCGTGAAAGTTTGAAAGTCGCCCGGATCGCCAAAAGTCGTATCGGATTTGAAAAGAAAAGATATTGAATATCGGGTTGGAGACAAGGTCTTTCTCAAAGTTTCACCTTGGAAGAAGGTGCTTAGATTTGGTCGTAAGGGAAATTGAGTCCGAGGTTCGTCGGGCCATATGAAGTATCCGAACGAGTTGGGCGATCGCATATCGATTAATTTTGCCCCCGAGCTCGAAAAAGATTCTAACGTTTTCATGTCTCGATGCTTGACGATATAGGTCGATCCATCGCATGCGTAATCGCTCCATCTCGAGATTGAGATTCAGCCTAATTTGAGCTATGAAGAGGAACCGTTCGCATTATGAGGCGTGAAGTAAAAGAGTTGCGCGATAGGAAAATCCCGCTAGTGAAGGTGTTGTGGCATAAACACGGAATGGAAGAAGCCACTTGGGAACTTGAGGACTCTATGAAAGAGCGATACCGAGCCTATTTACCGTAAGATTTTCGGGATGAAAATTTCCTAAGTGGGGGAGAGTTGTGACATCCCAAAATTGACCCTAGTCGGGATGTGGTTTCGGGACCACAAAACCGAGACACAAAATTAATTAATTATTATTTTCTATGTTTATTGTGCATGAATATACATATGTGAAAATTTAGTGCCTTAATTTCGTCATTTGTAGGTGAAGTTTATTAGAAAGGACTTATGTGAGGAAATTGAGAAATGTGCTAGGCTAATGTTAAAGTGGTCTATTGATACATATTAGAAAATGCTTGGATTTGCATGTCAAATTGCCAAATTTCCTTATGGTGGCCGGCCAAGATAGATTGAGGATGGGCAATGTATTTGTTTGCCTTAGATTTTATAATGAGAAATTGGGTAATGGGAGACAAGCTAAAATAAAGAAAGGAATTAAAAGAAAAGGGAATAAAATAAGAAAAGAAAAGGGGAATGTTCATCCTTACCTTTGCCATTGCCGTGAGTGAGGGAGAGAAAGGGAGGAAAAGAGAGTTCTCTCTTTGTTGAACTTGGCCGGCTAGAAGGAAGGAAGGAGGAGAATTTCGGTCACTTGAAGCCTTAAGGAGGTTAGTACATTGTGTTAACTTGTAAGATGTTTACTTGTTGTGAGTGAACGATCAAGGTTCTTGTTTAGCCATGCAAAAATGTTGAATAATGTTGGGGGAATGGAACATTAGGCTATGGAAAAGGGGGAACTCTTTGATTGTTTAAGATAGTTTAGATAGTATGTGATTTTTTTTGGGTATTGTGAGTTGAGATGTAAGTGTGTGTGTGTGTGTGCTTGGCCATAGTGGGTTTGCTAGGAAATTTTATTGGTTGAATGATGGGTGGCCGAATGAACTATGAGGGGTTATGAGAAGAATGTGGGAAGCTAAGGTGCGAACCATAGTCTCGGTGATAGGAATGATGCGGTTGGTGTTTTGATCTTTGTGGTGATGAGGCATGAAGTGTTCGCCATGGTACTAAAGTGTTGTGCTTGTGTTAAAACTTAGAAATTATTTTGTTATGGCTAGTATAGATATGGATGACCGAACATGAGAGCATGATTGGATGAAGAGCTTGGTTAATTGTAGTTGTATGTGAATTTACATTATGTTACAAATAGATGTGAAAATATATGCTAGATTAGGAAAATTTGATTAAATGTTCATGAGATGAAATTAGGTGTTTAAAAGATGTTATAGTTGACATTGTATATATATACATACATTCGGCCATCTAATTGAGTATAAAGATGGTGTTAAATCTAATCGTGATGCCCATATATATATATATATATACATAAGTATGCCGTTCGTGATGTTACCTTCAATTATGTGTATAATCGACTAAATGGGTAATTAGTGAGGACGGTTGCCGAATATACAAGCATACATATGCATGTGTAGTTAAATTATGAATGTTTAGCAAGATGGTTAAACTAGTTGATTTATTGATCAACCTCAAGGAGTTAAAGAAGGAGAATCAAGCAAGGGAAAGGCGAAGGTCATCGAGTAGCCGACTTGAAATTATTTTACCCAACACAAGGTAAGTCATTAAGCATATATTTGGTGTTGATGTAAATGACCATAATATATACGCAATTGTGTTTAAATGAGTTGATGTGTAAATGAAAATGTATGTGTATGGAATGATGCCATGGTTAAATGTATAAAGGCAGCAACATGCATAAGGTATTGGTCTCGGCACTAAGTGTGCGGGTATAAATGGACACGGTGACAAGATTGGCACTAAGTGTGCGGGTTTAAAAATTGTACAGCACTAAGTGTGCGAACTGAAAATGTATAGCACTAAGTGTGCGAACTGAAAATATATAGCACTAAGTGTGCGAGCTGAAAATATATAGCACTAAGTGTGCGGATTCACTATATGCTCTTGCGTTACAATTGGCACTGAGTGTGTTACATTATCGAGTTAATCCCGGACAGCGGATCGGGTAAGTACCTTGAGCTCATGACGAATAGGCAATACGTTCATGCTCGTGGTTGAGCTTGGTAAGCTTTAAATCTATGTGATGATTGCAATTGTATGATTGTGGTGTGAATGAGTTGGTGTGTAAAAATGCCTCAAATATCTTATTGTATAGAATATAAAATGTGGATGTATGACTTGGTAAGAGATTGAACCGAAAGGTCCGAGGAATTATGGTATAGTTTCGATATGGATGAAGTACCTAGCCTCGTTTATTGTTTGATGTTGCGAAAATTTTATTAATGGATGGTTGATGAATGCTTATGACTTACTGAGTTATAAACTCACTCGGTGTTTTCTTGTCACCCATTTTAGGTCTCTTGGACTCGTATTGTTGCGTGCTCGGAACCGTCGTTGAAGTCATCACACCGGCTGGAAACCTTTTGGTATTGTCTTCGTAGTTGAACTAGGAGAACATTTGGCATGTATAGGCTATTATGTTTTGTTGAATTGTGGGTTGTAAACTTTCAGCCATGTGAAAATGGCCTATGTGGTCGTCGAGTGGGATGCTAGAACCTATAGCCACGAGTCTTAGAAATTTTAATTTTGATAAGGTGGCCATAATTTGTGTCATGTATGATGGATGATTAGTAAGGCCAAGGAAAGATTCACGAAATTGGCATAGTCTACTGCAGTAACTGTTGCGGACAGCAGCAGTGAGATGAGATTGAAAAATCACTAAAAATAGTAGAAGTAGAATTAAATAGTGAATAAATTATGAAATTTAACCTTGATGAATCTATTTTTGTATGGACGAAACGAAACGACCATATGAGCAGTATACTGAGAGATATTAAAGTTCTCGTGAGACAGGGCCGGAACAGTTTCTGGGTCCCCTGTCTCAACTTTGAAAATTTACCATAAATTCTCCAGAAGAAATTAGAAGTCGTGCCTTATGTGTGCAGATTCCCCTTTGAGTCTAGTTTCATTAGAAATAAACGTCATGAGCATTGAAGCTCTGTACGAGAAGATATTCAGGTCGTAATGCGCGAAGATCAGTGTAGTCGACCCCTGTAACATGGGCGACTTTAACTAATAAACTGTACCAATTGGCCCGACCAAAAATTCTATAAATAAATCCATGGATAGACATATGAGTCTAAATTCAGGTAAAATTTACGGAATCAGTTTCCGAGTTTTGAAACTCGAGATATGATTTTTAAGGCGACAGTGACGCAGTTAGCTAGCCTGCCTGGAACAGCAATCAATATTACAAAGAGAGAAATAAGGGAAGTGAGCCCGGTAACACCACGTGTTCAAATCCGGTGACGATCTCGGGTTTGGGGTGTTACAATGCAAAAGTTGGGTTCTAGTAGCTATAGGTATCAAATAGCTATGGAATTCAAAACTTGAGGTCCTTATATGGTAATTTAACCATTGAAGAGTAGTTAGTAGATATTTTAATGACTCTCCCATGGAAAAATTAGAAAAAGTTAGGAACTAAATTGGAAATCAATAAAATCAATAGAAGATAATTAATTAAAAAGAAAAAAAAATCATCTATTTGCATATCATCTTCCCCAGTTTTTCTATGGAAACCCTTGGAGAGAGGAAGAAAATTTTTCAAGCTTAAAAAAGTATGAAATCAAGTCCCATTTTTAGCAATTTCAATATTTTTGGAATCAGGATAGTCTAATATTCCTATTTAGGGGATTTATTTGAAAAGTTATGAAGGTAAAAAATTTAGGTCATGGATGAATATGCTAAAAATTAGAAATTTATGGTAGAAAATGTAAAGTTATTCATAGATAAACAACTTTTACACAGCAATTTTTGATGAAAACTTGATTTAGGTACTAAAATGAAAAAGTGGTAAAACCCATAGAAAATTCTAAAATTTGTGAAATTTATGTGTTGTAAATGTATTATATAAATTTCAGTTAGGCTTGGAAAGAGGGTTAAATTTCAAAATTTCATTTTCTGAGCCTAAGGACGAAATCAGAATTTTTGAAAAAGATAGGGGAAAAATGACAATTTTGCCTAGGATCTAATAGGATGCAAATGTATATGAAATGTGATAGATTAATAGTTAAATTTACCCATATAGATCCAGAAAGACCAACTATGAAACTAGATCGTGGAAAGCAAAAGGTTTCGGATTAGTTGAAATTCAATTACGAACCATTATCAAGATAAGTTTGTGTAACTTAATATGTTTGTTAATATGCTTGAATTGAATTGTATGATTGTGTTAATACGTATGAGATGATATACATAATGAAATAGTCATAAGTTGTAAAATATGGACAAATTATCATGTGTCGGTTGAATGTTGAATTTCGATAGATTAAGGTGATTTCTTAAATAAGAATAATACTGCATATGTTGCAGATAGAATTTAGCCCAGATGGGTAATTCTAATGTAAGCTCTCTTAAGCCTATGTTATAGATTGGATTTAGCCTGGACGGGTAGTCTGAATTAAGTTCTTTAGAGCATATGCTACAGATAGGATTTATCCCGGATTGGTAATCCTGCTATAAAATGTGCGGCTCTAGAGTGTGCCTTTTTATTATGTACCCTAATGGGTACTTTTGCATAAGAGTATATTATCTGAACATCGATCGAAATTTCAATAGTTCAATGGAAAAGACTCTTGAAGTGTGGAAAGGTGAAATTAATGGATTCTGGTAATGTGATGAGCTCATCTAAGTTTACTTGATTCATATATGAGGCTATGTGATTAACTTGTTTGATTAAGTGTTTGTGTTTAGGTAAACTCACCTAAAATTTATGAGAAGTATGACTATGTATGCTTGTATTGATAAATATGATTGGTAAGTTTATTTTCTGTTATACGAACTTACTAAGCATAAAATGCTTACTCCGTTTGATTCTTCCTGTCTTATAGTGCTCAAAAGCTCGCAAAGGTTGGAAGTCGGTTGGAGCAATCATCACACTATCCACTATCTCATTTTGGTATAAATAGAAATCTCATTTTTTTATAATGGCATGTATAAGCTTATTTGGCCAATGATGGCTTGTAATTGTTGTTTTGTAAACTAGCCATTGGAGTGGCTAGTGATGATCTAACTTGGTTATCTTAAAAGTTATGTTTTGGTAATTACACAAATGCTTATTGTGTGTTGGTTTGATGGAATTATGTTATCATATAAGTTTATATCCATTGATGCATGAGAAAATATCTCATGATTGATGACTAATTTTATGTGAATATGATGTTGGATTGATGGATATATGCTTGTGAGTTTTTGGTGCAAGAAATGGTACATTTTAAGTGACAAATGAGGCTAGGAAAAGACTTTATTTTGTCCACACGGGTAGACACATGGGCGTGTGTCTTGACCGTGTGTGACACACGGATCCTCCCATGGGTATGTCGTCCGACTATGTGTCCGCTGCACCTTAAAAATGAGAAACAGAATGTTCAGAACTAGGCACACGAGCAGAGACACGGGCGTATTACACGTCCGTGTGAAAACTACACCTAAATTTGAAAATAAAATTTGCCACACGGCCTAGCACATGGGCGTGTGACTTGGCCATGTGACTTCATTTTCTTCATGCCTTATAAGTCAGAGCATTACACGGGCTAGAGACACAGGCGTGTATAGTCACACAGCCCAACCACACGAGCGTGTGGGTACTATTAATAAGCAAAATTTTAAAATTTTGAGGAAACTTTTATGAGATTCCGATTGAGTCTCAATTCGTTTCTTGTGTTTGTATTGGTCCTCGAGGGTCAATTTAAAGGACGTTATGATTGATACCAAAAAATGTTTAGTAACTAGTATAAATTATCTGTGAATGTTCTATAAACCCCATTAATACTCTGTAACCCTGTCCCGATGACGGATACAGGTTAAAGGTGTTACATTCAATGGTATCAGAGTTACAACTTAGCCGATTCGCAAACAAACGTATCTAGTACGAGTCTAGCTCTACATGCCATTATATAAATAATGATAGTGTGATATCTCTTGACCACTTTTAAATGTATTTCCATATAGTAATATCCTCCAACCTAGCTAGAGCCAATCCTGAAGAAGCTGAGAGCGCTGCTCAAGCTTCCTTGCTGTAACATCCCAAAATAGGGCTTAAATGGAACAGTGGTTGTGAAATCGCAAATCTGAGATAGAAAAGTTTATTTCAATTAATTTTTATAATTTATCAAGTGATTAGATGCATGTGTTAGAGTATCGATGAAAAATATTATAGATAGCATGTTTAATTTGCCTACTAAGGCTTAATTGCAAAAGTTGATAAATATGAGTTTTAGATGCTAAAGGATTAAATTGAAGAGTATAATTGAAGTAGAGGTCCCTAAATGGTAATTAGACCATTACGTTTTCATGGACAAAAATGGACATACATAGATAAAAATAACTAAAGTCATAGATAAAAATAACTAAAGTTTTATTGAAGGGTATTTCAGTCATTTGGTAATTAAAAGATTAAAAAAGGGAAAAATATGGTAAAAATGTGCCCATCTTTTTCATTAGGCTAAAATTTCAAGGGTAGCTAGGGTTTTTTCAAGATTCCAAGCTTGATAGTAAGTGATTCCAATCCCAAATTTTAATGTTCTTTACGTTTTTGAAATTCCGGTAACTTGATTTAGCTTATTCTAGCAATAATTTAACCTAGGGATCATATACCCATAGGTGAAATGTGTTTATTTTGATGTTTTATGGTAGAATATGAAGCTTGAAATTATGTTAAATGACTTGACCTAAGCGATTTTAAGCGAAAACGAGTAAAACGACATAATCGGTAAAAATACCTAATGGTCATAAGTACATGTTAGAGTGCGAGTTTGATGTTGCCGTAGGTAAATAAATGATTAGCATGTCATAAAACATAAGAATTAGGGATAAAGTTTCATTTCCGAGCCTTGCGGTAAAAGTGTAAATATGCAAAAGTTTAGAGGCAAAATTACGATTTTGCCAAAGTTAGAGTTAAGGACTGTTTTAGGGTTTAATCGGAATAGTGGTTTCGTGACCACAAATCCGAGATAGAAATAATTATTTTATAATTATTTTGATGATTATGATATGATTGCATGATTGTGTGAAAATTTCGTATGAAATTGCATTGAAATATTAATTAGGAGATCTTAAATAGCAATTTGACCAATTTTAAGTTCATGGACAAAATTAGGACATGGAAGGAATTTTGAAAGTTTAGTAAGGAGGGGCATTTTGGTCATTTGGATATTAAATGAAATAAAATGGGAAAAATAACACAAAATTGGTCATCATCCTCCTTAGTTGCTGCTGAATTCTCCCTCTCTCCATAGCTAGGGTTTCTTCAACTTTCAAGCTCCATAGTAAGTGATTCCAAGCCTCGTTTTTAATGTTCTTTACGTTTTTGGAATCCCGGAAGCTCGATTAAGCTTATGCTGGCAATAATTCAACCTAGGGTTTATATTTGGAAAAATACCCATAGGTGAAATTTGTGTATTTTGATGTTTTATGATAGAATATGGGGTTTTAAACTATGTTAGACAACTTGTGCTACTCGGTTTTGAGTGAAAACAAGTAAAAGGGCTTAATCGGCAAAAATATCTAATAGTCACAAGTATATGATAAAGTGAGAATTTGATGTTGCCATAGAAGGGAAAAGTGATCAGCGTGTTATAAAACATAAGAATAAGGAATAAAGTTTAATTCCCGAGCCTAGGGGCAAAAGTGTAATTATGCAAAAGTTTAGGGGCAAAAGTGTAATTTTTCAAAGTTCATATTAAATGCTGTTTTGATGAATGCATGTATTAAATAAGATTAATTTGGTATTATAGATCAAGAGAAACGAGATTCAAGTCGCGATTGAGGTAAAGAAAAGATTGTGGACTAAATTGCAAAATCTTTATATTTTGGTACCAAGGTAAGTTCATGTGTAAATAATGTAGCATAATTGTTATTTTTAAGTTATTGATGTTAATTATATGAGATGCTGATTTTAATCGTGAAATATTATGCTTTGTGGTTAATGTTGAGTAATATGCAAATTATGTTTACTACTTGATAAATATGAATTGCTACTGAGTATCGGTTCCGATATTCCATGGAAGACGACAAATGTGAGATCGAGGGAAAAAACCCATTTGAACCTTAGGAATAGATTAGGATACAAGTGACATGTCACTAGGATGGTTGAGCATCCAAACTCGTTGAGTTGAGTCCGAGTTCACTTATGGATGCGAATGTCCGAACTCATTGAGTTGAGTCCGAGTTCACTTATGGATGCGAACGTCCAAGCTCGTTGAGTTGAGTCCGAGTTCACTTAGGGGCGGGTTACATGATTTCCTGATTACATATGAGGCACTTATGTGCAAATTATCCGTGTATCCGAGTTGTATTCCGATGTGTTCAACGGGTGAAATTTCTAATGAAATGAAAGAACACTTAAGATGCAAGCGACGTTTTGGTAAGTGTTGTGAAATGGACACTTTGGACAGGTATGTTCTTAACCCTCGGGTTGATAATAGATACAACAATGATAAGGTGGTAAGATGATGAATGATGTTTAGAAATATGATATATGTTTTCGTGATACCATGCTAAAGTTGTTTGGTATATTTGTATTATTATGTTACTTGTTATTTACATATGAACTTACTAAGCATTTATGCTTACTCCCTCCTCTTTACTTACTGTAGTTTTGAACAAGCTAGCTCGGGAATCGGGACGGGTCGAAGGTTCGATCACACTATCCAAAGGACTTTCATCTGGGTAAATGGCTTGTAAAACTTAAGTATGGCATGTATAGCAATATACTTATTTTGTGTAAATAATTTTATGATATAGCCATGATTGGTTGAGAAAATGTTTGATATTGATAAGTCATGGTGATGGTTAAATTTAGATCATGTTTGCTATCATGGAAGTTTAATAGGTTATCTAGTTCATAACAACTCTGAAAAGATGAAACTTGCCTTAAAATGTAATATTGTTTGAGCAATGACATGAATTTGAAAAATCACTAAAAATAGTATAAATGGAACTAAATGATGAGTAAGTTATTAAATTGAAGCTTAATGAATCTATTTTCATGTGGATTGAACAAAACATACATATAAATTATATTTTATGAGATATTTAAAATTTGTGAAACAGGGCCAGAGAGATTTCTGGATCCCCTGTTCTGACTTTAAAAATTCATGATAAAATTTTAAAAATTATTTAGAAGTTTTTATTTATATTTACAGATTCCTTATTGAGTCTAGTTTTAATAGAAACAAACCTCATAGTTATTGAAATTCTGTATAGAGAGATATCTGGTTCGTAATACATAGAGGTCAGAGCAGTCGAACCCTGAAACAGGGGATACTTTAACTAATAAACTGTACTAATTGGACCAAAAAAAAATTCTAGAAAAAAAAGTATTAAATAGATATATGAGTCTAGATTTAGGGAAAATTTACGGATCTTGATTTCAAGTTTCGTAACTCGAGATATGATTTTTATTGTAACTGTGATGCTGGTAGCTAGAAAACTGTGAATGTAGAAACAAATGATTTGAAGTTCTTAATTTGATAAATTATGTTCGGTAACTCCTCAAGCTCGACTCCAGCGACGGTTTCGAGCGTGGGGGCGTTACAATTATAGATCAAGAAGAATGAAATTTTGGGTTAGACCGAGGAAAGAAAAAGGTTGAGGACTAAATCAAAATATTTGATTGTATTTTGTATCGAGGTAAGTTTGTGGTAGATAAATGCAATGTTTTATTATTTATAATTAATGATGTTATTTTTCAGCATCTATATATTTATTTTTTAAATTTATTCCTTGATTATTCAAGCAAGAATTGACGGAGAAATGATACGTAAAAGTCCCGGTTGAACCTTAGGAATGTGTAGGATACAAATGTCATGACATTAGGGTTTAAGGATACCAAGTAAGACCATGCCAAGGCATGGCATTAGCTGTAACACCCCTCACCCGTATCCAACACCAGGGCAGGGTTCGAGGTGTTACTGGACTTAAACTTTTACCAACAGACCAAACCAGGTCACTAAATTTTGCCCAAAATTAAAACTTTTCAAACACATGCATACCATCCCTTATACTGGCCTTCGAGGCCTAAAACATGCATCAAGGCGGTTCGGGACAAAACCAAGAACATTCAATAAATTTTGGACAACTTAATAAATTCTCTTGCTTTAGTGAGTCACACGCCTGTGTGGGTGGGGCCGTGTGGTCACACATGCCCGTGTGGCTTGGGCACGCCCGTGCCCTCAGCCCGTGTAACTCTCTGTTTATGACATCAGCATACATTTAGGGGCACACAACCAAGACACACGCCCGTGTGTCTAGCTTGTGCATGACATTGACTTAAAATCTTAGGTGCAGGGGACGCACGGCCATACCACACACCTATGGGGGCGATCCGTATGTCACCCTCTATAAACCAATCACATTTATGGGTTACCTTAATACATAATAAAGCCAGATTACACACTTACATATAATTTTGATAAACATCATTGCATGTAAACCTCATATCATTGGTTTTATACATGCTAGGTTAATTCCCTTTTTGTATTAAGTGTTCCCATCCCTCATTTACACATTTAAGATTGGATCATTCCTGTAACTCATTGCCAATTATAGCCAAACCATCCCATGCAAACATAAGCATGCATAAATTTGTAGGTCATAGCCTACTTCAAAATAAACCAATTCCCATGGCCAAATACAAGGATATATGTAAACTTTTACAAGCCTTCATATGGGCAATTCAAATAACACATATCACAAAATGAACTAAAGCCCTATACATGCCATTGAACAAAATAAAAGTGCCTATATACCAAAGCTAGACTAGTTGATAGTGTGTTGACTGTCCAACCGTCTTCCAATCTTTACGAGTCCCTGAGCTCTATAAGATAGGGAAAAGAGAGGGGTAAGCATTTACATGCTTAGTAAGCCTGAATAACTGGAAAGTAAACTTACCGATTTATTAGCATACATCCATATTAAGCAATGAGACCAACAAACATAAAATAATTTCCCTATCACATGCACTCAATCAACAGGTTAGTCCCATAACAATACATTATTTAATTTGTCTTAGATGAGTTCATCATCCAATATTTTCATTTTTATATCTCATGTTAATCCCGTTGAGTTTCTTGGAAATCTCAATGGATTATCCATTTACTATCAAGTCATAAGAGCAATCATCTCATGTACGCACTCCCACGAACCTCACATCTTATGGCGGGATTACCAGTCCAGGCTAAATCCCCCATATTTAAACTGATAAGGTGATGTCGGGATTACCAGTCCAGGCTAAATCCATTATAGTGACAAACACTCTTAATGAGCTCAGATCTGAAATACCAATCCAGGCTAAATTCAGACCCTAATCGGATTACCCGTCTGGGCTAAATCCAAAATGCACACATAGTCTTCGGGAGGCTCGATCACTTAAGGAACAACCGTCTGGGCTGGATCCTTTCTATATTTGAGGTCAACAGATTACACGTCCTGGCTAAATCCTTTCTGCAACACATGCAAGAACTCAAGTCATATGAAAACAAGGTTCATCCATCGAACTTACTTTTCAACCTCAACGGGACAATTAGCAACATGTTATTATTAAGAATGCATTTCATAGATTGTCATGCCATCATCAAATACAATTATCATACATTCATAAATCATGCAATTAAGCATACAATGAGTTTACTTTGAGTTATTTGAACTTACCTGGTATTCGTCTCGATATCGTGTTTTGGTTATTCCGAAACCTTTTATTTTCCTTGATCGACCTCTGAAATTTGTTCCTCGGGGTTTATAACAATAAAAATAAATCATTAACACTCACATTATACTTTTTGAGTCTTAATTTCACCCCTGGTCCAAATGATCGTTTTGCCCTTAACCTTTCACATTTTTACGTTTTAGTCCCTAGGCTCGTATAATGAAATGCATGCTATTTCTACCTTACCCAAGCCCAGCCAAACACTTTTCCCTATTATTGTAGCTCACATTTTTCCATTATTTCACATTTCTACCTCATACTTTACACCTTTTGCAACAAGGTCCTTTTAGGGGTTTTTCATGAAAATCACCTAGGAAAAGATGTTTAACACACATCCTACTTTCATATTCCTCCATAAAACATCAAAATAGAAGTAACTCATGCATGGGTAAATTTCTAAACACGAACCCTAGCATGAAATATGGGTAGAAATAGAGAGAGTAAGTTATCGGGATTTCAAAAATACGAAGAACATTAAAAACGGGGCTCTGGAGCACTTACTATTGAGCTTCAAAATGTTGAAAACCCTAGCTATGGTGGCTTGAGAATTTTGGCTGGACAAGGGAGAAGAATGGCTGATATTTTCATTCTTTATCCCATTTTATTTCATTAAAATGCCAAATGACCAAAATGCCCTTAAGCCCTTTCTTTAAAATTTCATCCATACAAGCCCATTTTTGTCCAAAAAATTAGAATTTGGGCAAATTTCTCTCCAAGACCTTCTAATTTATAATCTAAAGCAATCTCATACAAATTTCTTCTAGAATCTAAGTTTTGAAATTTATTCTATTTGGTCCTTATTTCCCAATAGGACCCCTTACTCAAAGTATTTCTTCATGAAACTTTAACACATACATATTCTCATATTCTAAACCTCATAATAATCATAAAATAAATATTTCAATGTCAGATTTGTGGTCCCAAAACCACTTTTCCGACTAGGCCCTATTTCGGGATGTTACATTTCTCCCCCTTAGGGACTTTCGTCCTCGAAAGTCTTACCAGTAAATAGGTTCGGATATTGGCTTCTCATGATTTCTTCCGGCTCCCATGTAGCCTCTTCCGCACCATTTCGATGCCATAAAACCTTTACCAAAGCCACGTCTTTATTTCTCAACTGTTTAATCTCACGAGCCAAAATCTTGACCGGTTTCGCACCACAAGTCATATCCGGTCGAATTTCAATCTAAGTCGGTGAAATCACATGGGAGGGGTCTGATCGATATCGTCTTAACATAGATACATAGAACACATTGTGAATATTTTTCAATTCGAGTGGCAATGCCAAACGATAGGCTAATGGTCCAACTCTTTCGATGATCTCATATGGTCCAATAAATCACGGACTCAATTTGCCTTTCCGACCAAACCTCAATACCTTTTTCAAAGGAGATACTTTCAAGAATACTCTATCTCCAACTTGGAACTCGATTTCTTTTCTTTTAAGATTAGCATATGACTGTTGCCTATCCGATGTCGCTTTTAAACAATCTCGTATCACTTTAACTTCTTCTTCAGTTTCCTTGATCAGATCAACTCCGTGAATCTGACTTTCCTTGAGTTCTGTCGAGTACAACAGAGTTCGACACTTTCTGCCATACAAGGCCTCATAAGGTGCCATCTTCAAACTTGTTTGAAAACTATTGTTGTAGGCAAATTCTACCAATGGCAAGTATTTTTCCCAGCTACCTTAAAATTCGAGGATGCAACATCGCAACATATCCTCATGAATCTGAATCATCCGCTCAGACTAACCATCGCTCTGAGGGTGAAAAGCCGTACTAAAACTCAATTTTGTAACCAAAGCTTCTTGTAACTTCTTCCAGAACCTCGAAGTGAACCTCGGATCTCTGTCTAAAATAATCAACAGCGGTACCCCGTGTAATCTTACAATTTCAGGTATATACAAGTCGACCAATCTATCAAGGGAGTAGTCTATTCTTACCGGAAAGAAATGAGCTGACTTCGTCAACTTATCCATCACAACCCATATAGCATCTTTCCTTTTCGGGGTTAATGGCAATCCTGTCACAAAATCCATAATAACTCTCTCCCATTCCATTTGGGGACCATCACAGGCTGTAGCAAACCTGAAGGTACTTGATGTATAGCTTTGACTTGCTAACATATCAAGCATTTCGATACAAATTCGAACATGTCTCTTTTCATGCCGTTCCACCAGTACATTTTTTTAAAATCATTGTACATCTTGGTACTTCCCAGATGAATAGAAAAACGGCTATCATGTGTTTCTTGCAAGATTTTTTGAATAAGCTCATCATCTTTGGGTACACAAACCCTATTTCTGAACATCAAACATCTATCAGGACCGATCCAAAAATCTGATTTAATGCCCAACTCACATTGAATTCTTTTAGCTTGTAAGTCGCTGTCATTAGTTTGAGCATCATAAATTTCCTGCAGAAATGTCGGCCTAGCTTCTAGCTCTGCCAAAACTGAACCATCATCAAGCAACACCAATCGAGCATCCATAGCTCTCAGTCAAACAAGGATTTTCTGCTTAACGCATCGACGACTACATTCGCCTTTCCTGGGTGATAGTCAATGATCAGCTCATAATCTTTAATTAATTCTAACCATCTCCGCTCTCTCAATTTCAATTCTTTTTGAGTAATCAAATACTTCAAACTCTTATGGTCGGTAAATATACGAAGAACTTATTTAAAGTCTAAGCTTGACTTACGTCGTATTCACTCACAGAGTCAAAACTCCTTTTTCTCGTTGTCAATTCTATTATCAACATAAGGTTTTAGCCAAGTAATATTTACCTTAAAAGTGCCAAATTTAGAATGATTTACCTCAACTGTACCATATGGGAAAATATTCAGTACCATAAAAGGAATTTTTTCGTTTGCATTAAGCTCTGAGTGGTGATTTGAGGGTCCTTTTTATCCAACAATACTTGATCACCAATCTTATATTGGTTTGTCCCATCCTTAAGCTCGTCATGGAGTCGCTTTGGTTCATCTTGTATTCTAGGTTTCTCCTTGACTTGTGTCTGCCATTCATCTAGTTCATCGATTTGTAATATTCTTTCTTCATGATTTGTTCTGTTTTTGTTATGTAAAATGGACTGCGGCTCTGTCACATTTTTCTGAGCTGCTTCTTGCAAAGAATGTTGAGCCACAAGGTTATTAACATTAACAAAACTCGTAATATATCTCGATCACTAGATATCCTAATAGAATCACGAGCTTGGAGTTTAATCGTGTCATCACCTACAGGAAGTATTAACACACCTGTACCAACATCTATGACAGTTCTAGCAATTGCTAAAAAGGGTCGTCCTAAAATCAACAGTACGTCGGTATCCTCATCCATGTCTAGAACAACAAAATCAACTGGGAAAATAAATTTATCAATTTTGATGAGTACGTCTTCAACAATACCTCTAGGAAATGTAATTGTTCTACCTGCCAACTGAATGCTCATCCTAGTTTGTTTGGGTTTCCCAAGACCTAGTTGCTTAAACATTTTGTAGGGCATGACATTAATACTAACCCTTAAATCAGCCAAAGCATTATTAACACTTAAACTACCAATTCAACAAGGAATAGTAAAACTCCCTGGATCTTTCAAATGTTTAGGTAGTTTATTCTATAAAATGGCTGAGCACACTACATTTAGCTCCATGTGTGACGAATCATCTAACTTCCGCTTATTTGCTAAAAGCTCCTTTAAAAATTTAACGAAATTTGGCATCTGCGAAAGAGCTTCAATAAACAATAAGTTAATATGTAATTTTTTCAACAGTTTAAGGAATTTACCGAATTGTTCGTTTGTGTGGTCTTTCCTTGTCGCATTTGGATATGGCACATGAGGTTTATATTCCTTACCGACCGAGTCTTGCTTATTTTGGCTTACCTCAACCTTACCATAGTTTACCACAGTTTCTTGTCTCGGTTCAGATTTAGATTCAATTAACCCTTCTTCATCTTGAACACTGATCGCATGAAGTTGCTCTCTTGGGTTAGTTTCAGTGTTGCTTGGCAAGCTACCTTGTAGTCATTTTGAAATCATCTTTTCCAATTGATCGATTTGATTCTCAAGCCCTTGAATCGACGCTTGTTGATTTTTGAGTGTTGTTTTAGTGTTTTGGAAATGAGTTTCTAACACTGAAATAAACTTCGTCAACATCTCCTCAAGGTTCGGCTTCTTCTCCTGCTGGTAAGGTGGTTCAAAGCCTAGACCACCCCAAGAGAAGTTGGGATAGTTCCTCCAACCTGCATTATAAGTATTACTATACGGATTATTCAGAGGTTAGAATTATTACCCATATAGTTGACTTGTTTGTCTTTTGTGCTTAGGTTGTAGGATCAATTTTCTAGATAGTTCCCTCTTCTATTTGCATCGTATTGCATCACTGGATGTACCGGTGTAGAACCACAGAAACCATCAATCTTTTTATTCAAAAGTTCTACCTGATTTACAACATGGTGACCGCATCAATGTTAAAAACACCAGCTTCTTTCATCGGCTTTGTCCTCATGACTTGCCACTGATAATTATTCAGTGACATCTCTTATAAATTTGTAAGCCTTTTTAGGTGTTTTGTTATTCAAAGTCCCACCGACATATGCATCGATTAGTTGCCTAGTTGTGGGGTTCAAACCATTGTAAAAAGTTTGAACCTGTAGCCATAGAGGTAACCCATGGTAAGGGCACCTTCTCAATAAATCCTTATACCTCTTCCATGCATCATATAAAGTCTCTAAATTCATTTATACAAAGGAAGAGATATCAGTCCTCAATTTGGCTATCTTAGCCAGTGGAAAGTACTTCAGCAAAAACTTCTCGGTCATTTGATCCCAAGTAGTGATAGAACCTTGTGGTAGGGAGTTCAACCACTGCTTAGCCTTATTTCTCAACGAGAAGGGGAATAACCATAGGCGAATGGCATAATCAAAAATTCCATTTATCTTGAAAGTGTCACAAAATTCTAGGAAATTAGCCAAATGAGTATTTGGGTCTTCGTCCTGCAAACCGTCAAACTGAACAAACTGTTGAATAATTTGAATAGTATTAGGTTTCAGTTCAAAATTATTTGCAGCAACAACAGGTCTAACAATACTCGATTCAAACCCAGTTAAATTTGGCTTGGCATAATCGCTCATAGTACGAGGAGCAGGATTCGGATTTACAGGATTTACAACAACCACAGGAGGTAACTGATTATTATGATTTTCTGCCATCTCCTCAATATTAATAATAATATCCTCTTGCTCTTCTATTGTACTTTGTTGACTTTGCATCGCTTCTCTACAGTTTCTACGAGCTGTACTTTCGATCTCACTGTCAAATACTAGAGGTCCTAACAGGTTTCTTCTAGTCATAAACGAAAGGAACCTACTAGAAGCAAAAAAAAGAAAAGTTAGTAAATTAAAAGTAAAAAAAATGGTAAAAGTAATAAAAATCTAGAGTTCCTAATATTTTAGTCCCTGGTAACAGTGCCAAAAACTTGATGATCATTTTATAATTCACTAAACTAGACTACGATCATGACAAAGGCAAGTGCACCTATTGAATAGTAGTATAGCTATGGTGAGTACAAAATATCGTATCCACAAGGACTAAAAGTACTAGTATTAACTATCTTTCTATTATTTAACCTAAAACAAAAGGGATTTGTTTTAATCTAAAATTAATAAACTAATTAACTAATGAACACGACAGAGAGTGAAGGAAATAATCCAATAAACCAATGATAAAGACAATACCCAAGGAAGAATCCACCTAGACTTCACTTATTATTTTAACTCTGAATTAAATGATTTATTCACTTGTCTTGATCTGTAAAAATCCCTAAATTATGTTAATATCTCTTTCGAGACTAAGAACAACTGACTCTAGGTTGATTAATTGAAATCTCATTCTAATTAAAACCCCTATTGTCGCCTTAACTCGATTTATGGATTCCTTTATTAGATTTGACTCTAATCCAGCAGATTTATGTCGTCCTATTCCTAGGATTGCAATCAACTCCGCTTAATTATGCTAGATCTACTCTTAAATAGGGACTTTTGCTCCACTGAATAAGCACATCAAACTTGAATTAATATCCTGAAAATATTAAGGCAAGAATTAAAAACACATAATTAAGAACAAGAACAAGTATTTATCATGTAATTTGGAAATTTAAATAATAAGATCCATCATAGGTCTCATCTTTCCTAGGTATCTAGGGAATTTAGTTCATAATTTTAGGGAAAAACATCTCAAAAGTAGGAAAACAACAAAACATAAAGAAACCCAATAACTTCGAGAGAAATTGAAGGGAGATCTTCAGTCTTGGAGGAGATCCTGCTTCCGAGTTGAATCTTTTGGCATTCTTCAAGTAACTTCTACTTTCTACTCCGTGTGTCCTTTAGGTCCTCTTCTAGTGTGTATTTATAGACTTTAAAATGCTCAGAAACCCTAAAAATTGGGTTTTTTAGCGTAACAGGGAAGCAGGGTGTGAAATCGACATAGACTGGCATATGGGCATGTAGCCAGCCCCTGTGGCTCACATGGGCATGTGGCCAGCCCATGTAGAAATGCCTAGGCCGTGCGGATCTTGGAAATAGCTCTTTTTTGCCCAATTTTGGCTCGTTTTTCACTCTTTCTGCTCCCCTATGCTCACCTAAGTATAGAAACATGAATTTAAAAGATTAGGAGCATCAAATTCACTAATTCATATAATAAATCATCCAAAAACGCAACAAGAATGGGATTTAAAACATGTTACTTTTATGGCTTATTAGAGATACTAAAATGAAATTGAGTACCTAGAGCTTCTTGCAATTTATTCCAAAGTCAGGATGTAAATCGAGGATCTCTGTCTGAAATAATAGAGACAGGCACTCCATGTAATTTAAAAATCTCTGAACATACAATTCGGCCAATTTATCCAAAGAGAAATCCATACGTACCAGAATAAAGTGCGCAGATTTTGTTAACCGGTCGATGATTACCTAAATGGCACCTTTTGTCTTTGGAGATATAGGTAGTCCCGATACAAAATCCATGGTAACTCTTTCCTATTTTCATTTTGGTATCGTAACTGACTGTAATAATCTCAAAGGCAACTGATGTTCAGGTTTTACTTGCTGAAATATCAAACATTTAGCTACATATTCAGAAAGATCCCATTTCATTCCTGACCATCAGTACATCTTTTTCAAATCATTGTACATTTTATTACTTCCCGGATGAACAAACATAGTACTATTTTGAGTTTTGTTCAAAATCTTTTGTACAAGTTCTGAATTCTTTGGTACACATATTCTGCCTCTGAATAATAAACAATTATCACTCCCAATCTAAAATTCTAAATCAGGATTTAACTCACACTGTTCTTGTTTAGTTTGTAATTCACTATCATCTTTCTTAGCTTCACAGATTTGTTGTAGAAATGTCAATTTAGCTTTTATCTCAACTATAATTGAACCATCATTTGATAATTAAAACCGGGTATTCATTGCTCGCAAAGCAAACGAAGACTTTCTTCTTAGAGCAGAAATAACTACATTAGCTTTTCCTGGATGACAGTTAATAATCAAATCATAATCTTTTAATAACTCAAGCCACCGGAGCTGCCTCAGATTCAAATCTTTCTACGTCATCAGATACTTCAAACTCTTATGATCTGTAAATATGTGACATTTTTCACCAAATAGGTAATGCCACCGGATCTTCAATGCAAACAGAATGGCTACCAATTCAAAATCATGTATCAGATAGTTCTTTTCATGGGACTTTAATTGTCTAGAGGCATAGGAAATTACTTTTCCTTCTTGTATCAAAACATAGCCTATACCATTCAACAATGCATCACTATAAATTACAAATTATTTACCTAATTCAGGTTGAACTAACATAGGTGCTTTAGTCAACAAGGCTTTCAATCTGTCAAAACTCTGCTGGCATCTACCAGACCACTGAAATTTCATATCTTTCTGCAACAATCGAGTCATCGAAGAAGCTATCATTGAGAACCCTTTAACAAACCTTCGATAATATCCAACTAGTCCTAGAAAACTTTTAACTTCAGACACATTCTTTAGTGGTTTCCAATTAACAATAGCTGAAATTTTATTCGGATCCATCTAATACCCTTTACAGATATTATATGTATGAGAAAACTAACTTCCCATAGCCAAAATTCACATTTATTGGATTTGGCATACAATTGTTTCTCACGCAGAGTTTGCAATACAATTCTCATATGATCAGTATGTTTGTGACATCCCTAAAGTGACCCTAGTCGGAAAGCGGTTTCGGGACCGCTAAACCGAGTCACTAAATCATTTGAGTATGATAGTTACTGTCTAAATATGTGAAAATGCATGTGTGAATTTTTAATTCTTTGATTTAGTTAATTTGAATGTGAATTGAAAGAAAAAGGGCTCATGTGAAAGGATTCAATTATGAGTGGTTAATTTTAAGAGGTTAATAAAGGAATGAAGTAAAATAAATGGAGTTGCATGTCAAATAATCCATTTGACAAGGATAGTGGCCGGCCATGACAAAATTATGGGCAAGGAAACATGTTTCCAACATGTTATGTTAGTGGGATATGTAGGAAACAATAGAATAAAAAAAAACTAGCATTAAAGAAATGAACAAAAAAAAAAATGAGCATGGATGGCCCCCATTGTGCCGTAGCTAGAGAGAAAGAAGAAGAAAAAGGTTTTTGTTCACCCTTTTACCTTGCCATTGCTGTGAGTGAGGGAGAGAAAGGGAAGGAATGCTCATCTTTCTTCTTCTTCATTGCCGAAATTGAGAAAGGAAAGATTTAAAAAGAAACCAAGGCATTCGGCCATAACTATTTCAATGGAAAGGTATGCATTGTGATTTTTGTTTACTAATTGATATTGAGATTAAGTTGATAAGTGTATAGTCTAGCTAACCCATAACAAAACTCATGGATTCATGGTTGGGAGACAAGAATGGTAGTTTCCGTATGTATGGGCATATATGCACTTTGGAAAGGAGATTTTGGTGTCATTTGAGTTCCTTTATGAATGTATGTGCATGAGTATTCGGTCATGTTATTGTTTCATGTTGAAAAATGTTTAATGCTTAAGGTGTTGTATAATTTTACTTGTGAATGAACTTGAGAACATCTAAATTATTAGTTGGAGGTGCCGAATGTGGTCTTGGATGAATTTTAAAGAACAAAGAAATTTTGGGTGACTAGAGGTCAAGGACATTCGGCCAAAGGCTTGTGTGCTAGCAAAGTCGGCCTAGATGTGGTAAATGTTAAGTGTTAAATGCAATGGGAATGCTAGATTAATGTTGCACATTCGGCTATAGTTAGGCATGTTGATGATCTCATTTAGACAATTAGACATAAAAGGGTGGTAATGAGGTTGAAAATTTGTTGAATGGCTGGTTGGGAAATGAATGAAACATTCGGCCATATGGGGTATAAATGGGCATAGGTGTTAAATACCTTGTATTGGAAATTTGGATGAATAAGTAGCAATAAATTAAGATGAGATTGAGTAAATTTTCAGCTTAGTTGTGTTAAGTATTCGCAATAATCATAATGATGTATATGAATGCCGTATGTTTGTGTTTGATGGAGAGGTAAATTGTTTGATTTAGCTCAAGAGCAAAGGGGAACTAAATCGGACAAAGGAAAGGAGAAAGCAAACGAGTAGCCGATTTGGAACCGTTCTACCCAAAACTAGGTAAGTCATTAAGCATATATTTGGTGTTGATGTAAATGACCATAATATATACGCAATTGTGTTTAAATGAGTTGATGTGTAAATGAAAATGTATGTGTATGGAATGATGCCATTGTTGAATGTATAAAGGCAGCAACATGCATAAGGTATTGGTCTCGGCACTAAGTGTGCGGGTATAAATGGACACGGTGACAAGATTGGCACTAAGTGTGCGGGTTTAAAAATTGTACAGCACTAAGTGTGCGAACTGAAAATATATAGCACTAAGTGTGCGAGCTGAAAATATATAGCACTAAGTGTGCGAGCTGAAAATATATAGCACTAAGTGTGTGAGCTGAAAATTATATAGCACTAAGTGTGCGAGCTGAAAATATATAGCACTAAGTGTGCGGATTCACTATATGCTCTTGCGTTACAATTGGCACTGAGTGTGCGACATTATCGAGTTAATCCCGGACAGCGGATCGGGTAAGTACCTTGAGCTCATGACGAATAGGCAATACGTTCATGCTCGTGGTTGAGCTTGGTAAGCTTTAAATCTATGTGATGATTGCAATTGTATGATTGTGGTGTGAATGAGTTGGTGTGTAAAAATGCCTCAAATATCTTATTGTATAGAATATAAAATGTGGATGTATGACTTGGTAAGAGATTGAACCGAAAGGTCCGAGGAATTATGGTATAGTTTCGATATGGATGAAGTACCTAGCCTCGTTTATTGTTTGATGTTGCGAAAATTTTATTAATGGATTGTTGATGAATGCTTATGACTTACTGAGTTATAAACTCACTCGGTGTTTTCTTGTCACCCATTTTAGGTCTCTTGGACTCGTATTGTTGCGTGCTCGGAACCGTCGTTGAAGTCATCACACCGGCTGGAAACCTTTTGGTATTGTCTTCGTAGTTGAACTAGGAGAACATTTGGCATGTATAGGCTATTATGTTTTGTTGAATTGTGGGTTGTAAACTTTAAGCCATGTGAAAATGGCCTATGTGGTCGTCGAGTGGGATGCTAGAACCTATAGCCACGAGTCTTAGAAACTTTAATTTTGATAAGGTGGCCATAAATTGTGCCATGTATGATGGATGATTAGTAAGGCCAAGGAAAGATTCATGAAATTGGCATAGTCTACTGCAGTAACTGTTGCGGACAGCAGCAGTGAGATGAGATTGAAAAATCACTAAAAATAGTAGAAGTAGAATTAAATAGTGAATAAATTATGAAATTTAACCTTGATGAATCTATTTTTATATGGACAAAACGAAACGACCATATGAGCAGTATACTGAGAGATATTAGAGTTCTCGTGAGACAGGGCCAGAACGGTTTCTGGGTCCCCTGTCGCGACTTTGAAAATTTACTATAAATTATCCAGAAAGAATTAGAAGTCATGCCTTATATGTGAAGATTCCATTTTGAGTCTAGTTTCTTTAGAAACAAACGGAACCAGTATTAAATCCCTGTACATAGAGATATTCAAGTTGTAACGCGCAAAGGTCAGTGTAGTCGACCCCTGTAACATGGGTGACTTTAACTAATAAACTGTAGCAATTGGCCCGACCACAAATTCTATAAATAAATCCAGGGATGGATATATGTGTCTAGTTTCAGAGAAAATTTACGGAACTGATTTTCGAGTTCTGGAACTCGAGATATGATTTTTTTAAGGTAACAGTGACGCAGTTAGCCAGCCTGCCTGGAACGGAAATTAATTATTTCCAAGAGAGAAATAAGGGAAGTAAGCTCGGTAACACCTTGTGGTCAAATCCGGTGACGGGCACAGGTTTGGGGTGTCACATTTTATTGGTATCAGAGCTATGGTTTAGTCGGTTCTAGGACTACCATAGCGCGTGTGAGTCTAGCTATACATGCCAATTTGTTAGTGGTTAATAATGTGATGACTTCTGACGGTTGAAATTTTTGTCTTGGGTAGCAAATGGAACCCGGGGTAGAGATACCCTTGGCGGATGACGTTGAAAGTGTAGCGGCTGCTCCCGCGCAAGGGACACCGCCTGTTGAGCCTCAGTCATCCGCGAATAATCAAAATGAAGGGGCGAAACAAGCCTTCTTCACCATGATGAATGAGTGGGTCGCATAATATGCCCGAACCAATCCGGCTGTCCAACCATTCCCGAATTCAAATACCCCACCCCAAGAGCCCGCAATGCCTCCAGTTACTAATCTGTGAGGCGAGTAAACCACCTGTGGACTTGATTAGGAAGCGTGGGGCGAGGAGTTCAAGGCCATAGTTACTGATGATGCCGAAAAGGCCGAGTTCTGGCTCGATAACACCATTCGAGTGTTAGATGAACTGTCATGCACACCCGATGAATGTCTTAAGTGTGCTATATCCTTGTTGCAAGACTCAGCTTACTATTGGTGGAGGACTTTAATTTCCATAGTCCCAAATGAACGAGTTACTTGGGATTTCTTTCAATCCGAATTTCGAAAGAAATACATTAGTCAACGGTTCATCGATCAGAAGCGTAAGGAGTTCTTGGAACTCAAGCAAGGCCGAATGACCGTATCTGAATACGAACATGAGTTCGTAAGACTTAGTCGGTATGCTCGGGAGTGTGTGGCTGATGAGGTTGCTATGTGCAAAAGATTTGAAGAAGGATTGAATGAAGACTTAAAGCTACTAGTGGGTATTTTGGAGATAAAGGAGTTCATAACACTAGTCGAACGAGCCTGCAAGGCGGAAGAACTTGGAAAGCAAAAGAAGAAGGCTGAATTTGAAGCAAGAGATTATCGTAAAAGATCGTGAGTAAAGCTTCGTTCTCGGTGGTAAAGAAGTTCGGGAGGACACTAATAAGACGAGGCGATTATGGAATTTCCATCGAGCCCGACCATTGACGGACTCCGAGCTACTTGGTAGCTAGTGTGGGCAATAATCGTCAAGAGAGACCAATGCCCCAATGTGGAAGACGACACCTAGGTGAATGTTGGGGTAAGTCATTAATAGGGCTGTTATGGATGCGGTTCAAGGACCACTTCATTAGAGATTGCACGGAGCTAGATGAGAGGAATAAGACGCAAGGTGCAAGACCTAGTGGAACGACGGCTAGAGGTAGGCCCCGAGAATTTCGGAGGTAGGGGTGGTAATCGAGAGGAGCCTCGATACTACTGTTCGATCCGAGACTCGTGCTCCTGCTAGAGCATATGCCATCCGTGCACGAGAGGAGGCATCCTCCCCTGACGTTATCACTGGTACTTTCACTCTCTTTGATACTAGTGTGATTGCATTGATTGACCCTGGCTCTACTCATTCATATGTATGTGAAACCTTAGCATCCAAAGAAGACTCTACCTATTGAGTCTCATCGAGTTCGTAATTCAGTGTCAAACCCTTTGGGTCAATACGTATCGTTGATAAAGTGTGCAAGAGATGCCCCTAATAATTCGAGAATCTGTTTTCCGGCCGATCCGATGCTTCTACCATTTGATGAATTCGATGTTATTCTTGGTATGGATTGGCTGACCGTACATGAGGCAGTGGTGAACTGCGAAAAGAAAACCATTGATTTGAGGAGTGCAAATAATGAGATAGTCCAAGTTGAGTCTACCTAATTAAAGGGAGCCTCAGTGTTTTCAAAGATAGATTTGAGATCGGGGTACTATCAGTTGAGGGTCCGAGAATCGGACATACCTAAAACCGCTTTTAGAACGAGGTACGGTCACTACGAATTCTTGGTGATGCCGCTTGGGCTCACTAATGTCCCTGCGGTGTTTATGGATTTAATGAATAGAATTTTCAGGCCATACTTGGATCAGTTCGTAGTTGTATTTATCGATGACATTTTGGTCTATTCGAGAGATGAAACTGAACATGCTGAACACCTGAGGCTAGTGTTGCAAATCTTACGAGATAAGTAGTTATATGCAAAGTTCAGTAAATGTGAATTTTGGTTGAAAGAGGTTAGCTTTTTGGGGCACGTGGTGTCCGCATCGGGTGTCAGGATGGACCCGAACAAAATTTCAGCCATAGTCAATTGGAAACCACCAAGGAATGTTACCAAAGTTAAGAGCTTTTTGGGGCTTGCCGGATACTATCGACGATTTGTGAAAGGTTTTTCGGTGGTAGCTGCACCGATGACAAAACTACTTCAAAAAGATGTTAAGTTCGAGTGGTCGAAACACTGTCAAGAAAGTTTCGATCGACTAAAGACCCGTTTAACCGAGGCCCCGGATTAGTACAAATGCCGAGTCCCAGTAAAGAGTTTGTCATATCTGATGACGCATCCTTGCTTGGGTTAGGTTGTGTGTTGATGCAAGAAGGTCGAGTTGTGGCTTACGCGTCGAGACAACTAAAGCCGCATGAGAGAAACTATCCGACCCATGACCTTGAACTAGCACCATAGTGTTTGCCTTGAAGATATGGCGGCATTACTTGTTTGGGGAAAGGTGTCACATTTATTCGGACCACAAGAGTCTAAAATATTTGATGACTCGTAGAGATTTAAACTCGCGACAAAGACCTTGGCTTGAGTTGTTGAAAGACTATGAACTCATCATTGATTATCACCCGGAAAGGCCAACGTGGTGGCCGATGCCTTAAGTCGCAAGGCACCGCTTGCTTTGAGAGCAATGGATGCTCATCTATCCGTTTCACCCGATGAGGTGCTAGTAGTCGAATTAGAGACCAAACCGTTATTGATTCATCAAGTACTCGAATCTCGGAAGGTCGACGCTTGAATTGGTCGCTAAGCGAGCCGAATGTGTTTTGAATGAGGAATCGGAATTTCAGATTGATGACAATGATTGCTTGACATTCAAAGGTCGATTATGTATTCCAAGGAATTCGGAACTTGTTTCGATGATTTTGAACGAGGCTCACAGTAGTCGAATGTCAGTCCACCCGGGGTAGTACTAAAATGTACAATGACCTGAAACGTCAATTTTGGTGGCCCGGTATGAAACGGGACATTTCAGAATTTGTTTCAAAGTGTTTGATATGTCAACAAGTGAAAGCGGAACATCAAGTGCCATCGGGATTACTTCAGCCAATCATGATACCCGAATGGAAATGGGATCGAGTAACAATGGACTTTGTGTCAGGTTACCATTGACTCGTAATAAGAAAGACTCGGTTTGGGTCATTGTTGATAAATTGACCAAGTCTGCTCATTTTATCCCTGTCCGCCCGGATTTTTCGCTCGATAAATTGGCAGAATTATACATCTCCCAAATTGTTCGATCGCATGGGGTACCTATTTCTATCGTGTCGGATAGAGACCCAAGATTTACATCGCGGTTTTGGAAGAAATTACAAGAGGCTTTGGGTACCAAGCTGTATTTTTGCACTGCTTTTCATCCCCAAACTGATGGTCAATCCGAACGGATAATTCAAATACTCGAGGGTATGTTGAGATGTTGCATCCTTGAGTTTAGTGGTTCATGGGAACGGTAATTACCTTTGATTGAATTCGCTTACAACAATAGTTTCAATCAAGTATTAAGATGGTGCCTTACGAGGCTTTATACGGTCGTAAATGCCGTACCCATTATTCGGTGAACTTAGTGAAAGTAAAGTCTTGAGGTTGATTTGATTAAGGATTCCGAGAAAGTTCGAGTAATTCGTGAAGGTTTGAAAGTCGCCGGATCGCCAAAAGTCGTATGCGGATTTGAAAAGAAAAGACATGGAATATCAGGTTGGAGACAAGGTATTTCTCAAAGTCTCACCCTGGAAGAAGGTCTTAGATTTTGACGTAAGGGAAAATTGAGTCCGAGATTCATCGGTCCGTATGAAGTATCCGAACGAGTTGGGCCAGTAGCGTACCGATTAATTTTACCCCCTGAGCTCGAAAAGATTTACAACGTTTTCCAAGTCTCGATGCTTCGACGATATAGATCCGACCCGTCGCACGTAATCACTCCATCTGAGATTGAGATTCAGCCTAATTTGAGTTATGAAGAAGAGCCGGTTCGCATTCTGATACGTGAAGTAAAAGAGTTGCGAAATAAGAAAATTCCATTAGTGAAGGTGTTGTGGCATAAACACGGAATTGAAGAAGCCACTTGGGAACCCGAGAACTCTATGAAAGAGCGATACCCAAACCTATTTACCAGTAAGATTTTCGGGGACGAAAATTTCTTAAGTGGGAGAGAGTTGTGACATCCCTAAAGTGACCCTAGTCGGAAAGCGGTTTCGGGACCGCTAAACCGAATCACTAAATCATTTGAGTATGATAGTTCTTGTCTAAATATGTGAAAATGCATGTGTGAATTTTTAATTATTTGATTTAGTTAATTTGAATGTGAATTGAAAGAAAAGGGCTCATGTGAAAGGATTCAATTATGAGTGGCTAATTTTAAGAGGTTAATAAAGGAATGAAGTAAAATAAATGGAGTTGCATGTCAAATAATCCATTTGACAAGGATAGTGGCCGCCATGACAAAATTATGGGCAAGGAAACATGTTTCCAACATGTTATGTTAGTGGGGTATGTAGGAAACAATAGAATAAAAAAACTAGCATTAAAGAAATGAACAAAAAAAATGAGCATGGATGCCCCCATTGTGCCGTAGCTAGAGAGAAAGAAGAAGAAAAGGTTTTTGTTCACCCTTTTACCTTGCCATTGCCGTGAGTGAGGGAGAGAAAGGAAGGAATGCTCATCTTTCTTCTTCTTCATTGCGAAATTGAGAAAGGAAAGATTTAAAAAGAAACCAAGGCATTCGCCATAGCTATTTCAATGGAAAGGTATGCATTGTGATTTTGTTTACTAATTGATATTGAGATTAAGTTGATAAGTGTATAGTCTAGCTAACCCATAACAAAACTCATGGATTCATGGTTGGGAGACAAGAATGGTAGTTTCCGTATGTATGGGCATATATGCACTTTGGAAAGGAGATTTTGGTGTCATTTGAGTTCCCTTTATGAATGTATGTGCATGAGTATTCGGTCATGTTATTGTTTCATGTTGAAAAATGTTTAATGCTTAAGGTGTTGTATAATTTTACTTGTGAATGAACTTGAGAACATCTAAATTATTAGTTGGAGGTGCCGAATGTGGTCTTGGATGAATTTTAAAGAACAAAGAAATTTTGGTGACTAGAGGTCAAGGACATTCGCCAAAGGCTTGTGTGCTAGCAAAGTCGGCCTAGATGTGGTAAATGTTAAGTGTTAAATGCAATGGGAATGCTAGATTAATGTTGCACATTCGGCTATAGTTAGGCATGTTGATGATCTCATTTAGACAATTAGACATAAAAGGGTGGTAATGAGGTTGAAAATTTGTTGAATGGCTGGTTGGGAAATGAATGAAACATTCGGCCATATGGGGTATAAATGGGCATAGGTGTTAAATACCTTGTATTGGAAATTTGGATGAATAAGTAGCAATAAATTAAGATGAGATTGAGTAAATTTTCAGCTTAGTTGTGTTAAGTATTCGCAATAATCATAATGATGTATATGAATGCCGTATGTTTGTGTTTAATGGAGAGGTAAATTGTTTGATTTAGCTCAAGAGCAAAGGGGAACTAAATCGGACAAAGGAAAGGAGAAAGCAAACGAGTAGCCGATTTGGAACCGTTCTACCCAAAACTAGGTAAGTCATTAAGCATATATTTGGTGTTGATGTAAATGACCATAATATATACGCAATTGTGTTTAAATGAGTTGATGTGTAAATGAAAATGTATGTGTATGGAATGATGCCATTGTTGAATGTATAAAGGCAGCAACATGCATAAGGTATTGGTCTCGGCACTAAGTGTGCGGGTATAAATGGACACGGTGACAAGATTGGCACTAAGTGTGCGGGTTTAAAAATTGTACAGCACTAAGTGTGCGAACTGAAAATATATAGCACTAAGTGTGCGAGCTGAAAATATATAGCACTAAGTGTGCGAGCTGAAAATATATAGCACTAAGTGTGCGGATTCACTATATGCTCTTGCGTTACAATTGGCACTGAGTGTGCGACATTATCGAGTTAATCCCGGACAGCGGATCGGGTAAGTACCTTGAGCTCATGGCAATAGGCACTATGGTCATGCTCGGGGTTGAGCTTGGTAAGCTTTAAATCTATGTGATGATTACAATTGTATGATTGTGGTGAAAATGAGTCGGTGTATAAAAACGACTCAAATATCTTATTGAATAGAATATGAAATGTGAATGTATGACTTGGTACGAGATTGAACCGAAAGGTCTAAGGAACTATGGTATAGTTCGATATGGATGGAACAATTAGCCTTGTTTCATTGTTTCACTTTGTGATGAATTTAGCTAATGGATAATTGTAAAGTGCTTATGACTTCTCGAGTTATAAACTCACTCGGTGTTTTCTTGTCACCCCTTTTAGGTCTCTTGGACTCGTATTGATTGCGTGCTCGGAACCGTCGTTGAAGTCATCACACCGGCTGGAAACCTTTTGGTATTGTCTTCGTAGTTGAACTAGGAGAACAATTGGCATGTATAGGCTATTATGTTTTGTTGAATTGTGGGTTGTAAACTTTAAGCCATGTGAAAATGGCCTATGTGGTCATCGAGTGGGATGCTAGAACCTATAGCCACGAGTCTTAGAAACTTTAATTTTGATAAGGTGGCCATAAATTGTGCCATGTATGATGGATGATTAGTAAGGCCAAGGAAAGATTCATGAAATTGGCCTAGTCTACTGCAGTAACTGTTGCAGACAGCAGCAGTGAGATGAGATTGAAAAATCACTAAAAATAGTAGAAGTAGAATTAAATAGTGAATAAATTATGAAATTTAACCTTGATGAATCTATTTTTATATGGATGAAACGAAACGACTATATGAGCAGTATACTGAGAGATATTAGAGTTCTCGTGAGACAGGGCCAGAACGGTTTCTGGGTCCCCTGTTGCGACTTTGAAAATTTACTATAAATTATCCAGAAAGAATTAGAAGTCATGCCTTATATGTTCAGATTCCATTTTGAGTCTAGTTTCTTTAGAAACAAACGCCACCAGTATTAAAGCCCTGTACAGAGAGATATTCAAGTTGTAACACGCAAAGGTCAGTGTAGTCGACCCCTGTAACATGGGTGACTTTAACTAATAAACTGTACCAATTGGCCAGACAAAAAATTCTATAAATAAATCCAGAGATGGATATATGTGTCTAGTTTCAGGGAAAATTTACGGAACTGATTTTCGAGTTCTGGAACTCGAGATATGATTTTTTAAGGTAACAGTGATGCAGTTAGCCAGCCTGCCTGGAACGGAAATTAGTTATTTCCAAGAGAGAAATAAGGGAAGTAAGCCCGGTAACACCTTGTCGTCAAATCCGGTGACGGTCACGGGTTTGGGGTGTTACAATGTTCATTTTCATCTTGAAAATAAACTAGAATATCATCAATAAATACCACTATAAACCTCCCTAAATATTGTCTAAAAATTCTATTTATTAAATCCATGAATACTACAGGTGCATTTGTTAAACCAAACGGCATCACAAGAAATTCATAATGTCCGTACCTGGTTCTAAAAGCTGTCTTTAGTACATCAGGATCTTTTACCTGTAGCTGATAGTATCCAAAATGGAGATCTATTTTAGAAAATACAGTGTTAACTTTCAACTGATCAAACAGGTCATCAATTCGAGGCAATAGATACTTGCTCTTAATTGTAACCTTGTTGAGTTGTCTGTAACCAATACACAACCTCAACGTTCCATCTTTCTTCTTTACAAATAAAACCAGTGCACCTCAAGGTGAATGACTAGGTCGAGCAAAACCCCTATCTGTCATTTCTTGCAACTGTGCTTTCAATTCTTTTAATTCTATCGGAGTCATTCGATAAGGTACTATAGATATAGGAGTTGCTCTTGGAATAAGATCTATAGAAAATTCCACTTCTCTGACAGGCGGTAATCTAGGTAATTCTTCAGGAAATACATTAGGAAATTCACAAACAACCGGTACTGACTGAATCTTTGACTCAAATACTTTAGTATCTAACACATAAGCAAGGTAAGCACCATACCTTTTCTGATATATTTTTATGCTGATATAGCAAAAATCATGCTAGATAGCTCATCCGGTTTTTCAAATTCAACATGGAGTAATTCACCATTCTGAAATTTCAACACAATGTATTTTTGTTTACAATTCACCACTCATCATGTTGAGTTAACCAATCCATTCCCAAAATTACATCAAATTCATCAAAGGGCAGTAACATCAAACCAGCCGAGAAATAATTTTTACCATCAATGGACAATTTTTACAAACTTTACCAACCATAACATGCTGGCCCAGGGGGTTTGAAACTTTAACCACAAGTTTAGTGAATTCAACAGGTACATTTTTTAACAGGCACTAAATTCGTGCATATGTCTAAATGTGTTGAACAAGGATCAATCAAAGCAGTAATATCAATGTTAGGAAGAGAAAATGTACCAATAATAACATTAGGTGCAGAGGCATCCTCTCTTGCACAAATAGCATATGTCCTTGCAGGTCTCATGCTTCAGATTTGACTGTCGAATATTTCATTGCACCTCTGCTACCACTGACATTGTCAGGGTGACGAGGTGGTCTACCTCTAAAGGCGAGATTACTTGGCTTTGGCATATGAACAATATCTTTTTCAGGCATTTCCAGGTAATCTCTGAGATAGTGATCAATGAATCACACCTAAAGCAAGCTCTGCTTCTCATGCGACATTCACCAAAATACAATTTATTGCAATGTTTATATCTAGGTTTGGGATTACTGACACTTTCAGCACTTGTTGCTGATGGGGTCAGAGATCTCGGATTAAAGCGTTGAGAGCCTCAATATTTTCCAAAATACCCCACAAATGAGATAAAACGATCATGATATTTCTTTGATTTCTATGAAACAGATGATTGTGACTTGCCCATAAATCTCTTACCAGAAATCTGGGTTTATTTATCTACTTGCTTCTTTTTCTTACTTAATTCCTCGACTTTGTGTTCTCGATCAGCCAATACCAAAAATTCCTTTAATTCTAGAATTCCAATCAAAAGCTTGATATCTTCATTTAAACCCTCTTCAAAATGTTTACAGGTATCAGCATCAGTCAGAACCCATTCTCTGGCATATTTTCTTAATCTAACGAATTCTCATTCATATTCAAATATTGTCATACTTCCCTGTTTGAGCTCTAAAAATCGTAACGACCCAAAAATCCTAAGTATTAATTTTTGTATGTTTGTGTTATACAAATGCATGTTTTCTTCACTAGTTAAGTGTCCTGGGAAGAGTCTGAGAAGTCTTGGGTTAAAGCCTTGGCTTGTGCAAAAGTTTTTTTGTAAATGGAAAACCCGTGTCTCTAGTCAGTAGGATTTTAAATAAATATGGGTATAACATGACATAATAGGCCTATTGGTACAGGGGATAAGTGGCGTGTGATTGTTACCTGAGGTCTGAATTTCGAGTCCTGCTATGCGTAATGGAGTGTTTTATTTTACTACCTGAGTCGTGTGGGAGTTTTGGTCAACCTGGAATGCTAAAGTGTTGTAGTGGAATTTGAATTAGGTGGTTGAGGGAGGAGTGGACGGTTTTAAGGGATTTGGGGAGGAAAATATGGGAATTTGAAGTCAGTAGGGGAGTTGGTGCTGATTTGAACTCTTGCCTCTGAGAATTTCGGCTGTGGTTGGTATTTGCTCCTCATTTTTTAGTTTTTGTCTTTGTTTTTTCTCTTCCTGGAGTCAAATTTTTCGAGGGACCTCAGGTATATTTCGGTTTTGTTTTGTTTTTTGATTTTTTTCTTCCCTACAATCCCCTTGCCTACAGATCTTCTTATTCTCTCGCTCTCTCAATCAATTTTTCTCTTTGGCCAAATGACCTCTCTCCCCCTCTCTTAATTCTTTTAGTTTAACAATTCCCTCTCTTTTCATCTTGTTGTTTTGGTTGAATACTCCATCTCTCCCTCTTTCTATTCTTTCAATTTTTGGCAATTGTTCTTTAACCAATCGGGCTCAGGTGCACACGGTTGTTCTATTTCTCTCTCTCTTTTTACAGTAATAGTTTTTCATCTAACATATTCCTTTTGCTGTTGATTACTGCAAGGGGTGTGATTGTTCTATCTCTTGCCTTTGTTGTATCATGTGCTTTTGGCATTCATGTTGGCTATATACTGATTGCTTCTGTCTCCTATTCTTGGTTTTTAACTTTCGGTAAGTTTGATATGCGTTTGGTTTAAACTATTTGTGTGAACAATAATAGTTAATAAGATTCGGTTGGAATGTAGGTAATCTCAAAGGCCTAGTAATCAGTCTCTTGCAACAGGTTAAATGTGCAAGCCTCAATCGATAGATCATGGCAAGTGATAATTAATCTTTTGGATAAGTGTTTAGCTAGGGTTCTTTTTAATTCAAATGGTAAGCAATTAACCGTATGTTGTGATTGAATATAGGTTCGGAGTGGTTGTGGACTTTTTGCGTACTTTTGCAAACAAGGTGTGTACAAACACAAATTTGACTTTAGAAAACGGCAAAAGCTGGAATAAGTAAGCATCGATGCCACACGGGCATGCTTGTGGTCGTGTAGGTAGGCTACGTGAGTAAACATAGCGTATAGTCGATATGGCCGGCCATGAGCGATTTCATAGGTTGAGGCTGTATTGGGCTATATTAGACCAAATTAGGCCGTGTGGGCCGCACTAGCATGTGAGCCCTACATGGATGAACCACACGGACGTGTGGAAATACTTGGGCCAGGCTGTGTAATCCATACAGCCAAGGCCATTTCTAGGCTGTGTAGGCCACATGGGCGTGTGGGTCCACATTGGCCAGTAATATGGGCCGTGGGCCCATTTTCACTGTTTGACTGTTAGGGTTGTACGGGTCGTCCGAAATGACTGTGGACCTACTATTGGGTCAGTAAGTTTACCTAGACCCGTAATTGACTGAAAGACTATTATGCCCCTATGTGATGTATGGATCGATAATCAAGTAGGACTCTATTTTAGCTTGTCATTTTTAACTATATTGAGCATATGCATTATATTATGATATGACATAACATGTTGCATGATGTGTTGCATGGGGATGGGTTTTAATATGACTAGAGGAAGTGTATTGTACTGGCAGCTCTACTGCAACTGTTTAGTTTCGCAACCCGTACTACTTGAAGTGTAGGGATGGGTGGGTTGATTATATCCCCACATAAAGTGTAGGGTTGGATGGTGATGAAGTGTAGAGGCTGGTTGGGTAGGATTTTTCCTGATTGCGTATTTGTACTGTTACTGTCACTTGGGTGGGCTTAGGCCCAAACTAATACTGATATTGTGATGGGCTAAGGCCTTAACTGAAATTAAACCATTACTGGAATGGGCTTAGGCCCAGATTGTAACACCCCAAACCCGGCCCAGAGGTTACGGCCAAGTCTGACGTGTCACATTGACTTTCGGTTGATTATGTTCTTTGTTTATGGTAATAAGGGTGATTTTGTAAAACAATGGTTAACTGTTGACTAAGAAAAAAAACACCGATTAATTAAGTCTTTAGGTTATCCATTTGTTACGCTCGTTGTGTTTGAAATTGTTTATTAAGTTTTAAAGAAAAACCCACATTGCCTAAATTTAACAGTTTAAATCAATTATAAATAAAACAAGTAATAAAACCATAAAATTTACGAGCGGCCTTATTACAACTTAAAACCCAAACCAAATAAAGTAAGTAAATGCTGATCAAAACACATGAAGAAAATTGAATCTGTGGAACATGTGGCCACTTCGAATCCCTCACAGCTCCAAGTCCACTATGGTTGGGGATTTCCTGCATGGATAAAATTAAGGGGTGAGTTTGGAAAAATCAGTGTGTAAAACAACCCAACCACAGTCCAAATCAGATCAAACCACAGAAACAGATTAAGTTAGGCCTTAGCCCTATACAGAATTCAGAATGAAGCCTATAAGCCCATAACAGATACAGAACAGATATATCATGTATGCAGAAAACCCAACCCATATCCATCCGTATACCCCCATACCAACCTTACGCCATGTGGGGAGACAACTCGACCCACCCATCCACTACACACCTTAGAATTTGCAGCATGGCTGCCAGAATAGATATTGTGACAGAGTCACCAAATACAGATATTGTGGTAGAGCCACCAGAACAGATATTTGTGGCATAGCCACCAGAAACAGATATTTTTGGCATGGCCAACAGAACGCTTCCTCCATCAATATAACCCATATCCCATGCAATAGATATACATTTCATAGCATACAACATACAAAATCAGAATATCATGCATTTCAGTCAAAATCAACCCTAGGGGTATAACGATCACTTTGCACCTAGGGGTATAATGGTAATTTTCATACATAGGGGAATTTTAGTAAATTTACTATTTTAGGGTTTTCATGCATATTACAGCCATTAACATATTAACAGAAACACTTACTGAGCGTTTTTACCGAATTAGGCCTGTTGGCCCATTAACTCGATTTCGACCAGTTAAGCCCAAATATACCGAAGTGCACGAAATTGCGGACTCCGCGATCTTACCGCTTGAGATTACCAGGATTAACAAACAAACTATCTCACGAGCGCTCGCACGCTCGCAAGTTCACAAAATGCCTACTCTTTGGCATTTCAGCTTTTCAGCTTTTGTCGATCTAGTCTATAAGTGGGTGTCGTTTACACACTTGATCTATAACAATACATTGGCGAGATCCACACATGAGTTGCCTACAATCGAGTTACTAATACGTCAGACTACATATCAAAACAAAATACGTACCAATCTCCTTACCATATTCAGCCAACATTGCCTTAGTCCCTAAAGTTCTTACTTTTCTGCCGAAATATGGACTAGATCTAGATGTCCAACCGTGTTAGCCTTCAAAGCCCTTTGCTGTACGTCCCCTTGTCCATACTAGTGCACACAAAACCAAAAGAAAGAGGCCAATATGCCCTTAGTCCAACATTAGCCACCCTTAAGGGGTTTTGGCTTTTCCTTAAAGCATAAGTAACTAACGAAAGTTGTTCGAATACTTACCAATCGTTGTTCTGCCCAAAACAATGTCTGTATCTATGATATTAATCTCGATCTATCGTAGTTATAAGAAGAAATAGGTTCAAGTAGCCAAAGATTCAGCTTCCTATACCACAGGTATGAAGGTTTCGGCTTTTTAAAGCAAAAGGGAAAGAGGTTCGGTTATAGTAAGATTCGGCCTCCTAGATATGGGGGGAATAAATGAAGAGAAGAAGAGAAGGAAAGGGATGGTAGATTTGACCAATTAAGGAACAATGGAGAAAAGAAAATGATAAAAGAGACAAAAGAGAGCAGGGTATAGGTTCAGCTATGGGGGAAAGGAAAAGATGAAAGAAAGAAAGGTGAGAAGGGAAAGTAGTTTTCGGTTATGGCAAGGGAAAATAGCACAGAGAGTTATGAGGTGTTCCCAGTTTCGGATACTAGCAAAATGGAAGGGAAAAGAGAAAAAAAACCCTAAGCACAATACCTTATTTCGGCAAGCCAAAAGAAGGCTAAATTGAAACCCAAAGGAAAAGCTACCAAGAAACAACACAAAACTGCCCTAATGCTAAAATTGCTACTTCAGAGACCTAGCCGAATTTACCTATACTAGAGACCCTTGGCTGGCCAACTCTTGCGCCTCAAGAGTCCAACGTTCGACCAACACTAAGCGCCTTGATCAGCTCCTAAATTTCCTCCCTTATCTCTCCCTTACCCAATCTCCTGAACAACTCAAACTCTTCCTAACAGAGTTCCACCTATGTTCCAATACCTACCTTTCTTGTTCACAAAAATAAATACCCTAATTAACTTACCTTGTGACTTGAACCTTGGCTCCCCCTAAACATCACACGCCACTCTCCAAGCACCTATGTGGTGTCACATGCCACTTTACCACAGATCTTCTTGTGGCTTATTCTACAACCTTTATTTTAAAAGCCCAAAACGCCAGAACCTTCTCTCTTTAAAATTGAAAATTCTAAAATTGCCTCGGGTTAAATTTACTCTTGGGCCTTCTAAAGGCCCACTAACATACTCAGACCTACATTATACAATCAAAACACAGAAATTCTAAAATTCATCAAAAATCACAGAAATCTCAAAAATCGCAAAAATTGGGGCGTTACACAGATTGTATTTGCTTTCTGTTTAATTATTTTTGTATAGGATTACACACTGAGTTTTCGTAAACTCACCCATCTATTTTATCTATACAGGTAACCCCTATACATAGTCAGATCGGTGCTACGAGGGACATAGAGGTGGCCACACAACCGCATAAATTTTCATAATTAATTTTGATTACAAGTAATTTTATTTTGGGTATTCTGTTGTAATAAGGCCTTTATGGTTTTTTTACTTTAATTTGGGATTTTTATTTGTTTTGGTTTATAACTGTTAGTAATAAGAAAACTCGAGTTTCAAAAGTAACAATGTTTTTACAAAGTAAATGCAAGTACGCAACTATTTTAAAAAGCTTCCACTATAAAATGACATTTTGAAGTTAATGACGTTTTTTAAAAGTAAATACTTTTTTATAGTGACGCAAGTTTGAAATGAATGACACATCCCAGAATCATCATTAAGATCACACAAAGAGATTGATTAGAAAAAAGGTTTTCAACGATATCACACTTTACGAAAAACACTTTAATGTGACATCGCCAGATTTAGCCATAACGTCTAGGTCGAGTTTGGGGTGTTACATTTAGTCGCATCAGAGCCAAGTTGCAAAACTCGACTGTGGATTTTAGTGTCTTTTAAAACTTGGAATTTCTAAAAGAACTGTTTCAAATGAATTGAAGTATTTTGAAATGTTTAACCGAAGGTGTGGTACACCGAGTCTCCGGTGCCGATTCTGTAAGTCTTCTAAAACTGTTGCTTGTTTAAACTGAAATGCTGAGACTGCCGTAGGTAGTAAAATATACTGAAATACTCTAGTTAGGGTAAACTAAAAACTGTAGTAAAACTGCGATCTACGAAAACAAACTCTAAAATGCTGATACTGTTTTCCATAAAATATCTGTTAATAAACACTAGAATTGTAAACTGATGCATAAAACTATTAATACAGATAAAACACAATTCAATAATCAGCAACAGAGGTACTTACGGAAGGGGTACAAGAGGTCACGGTGGAGACCGTGGAAATGCTCGAGCTGGGTCCTCGTCATCTAGCCATATGCCTAATGCAGAAACTAGGGAGGCGCCGGTTTCACCTGAGACTGGGTCTCATAATTGTGTGGATGGGGATGATGTGTTGTCCCAAGCCATGTTACGAAATCTGGAGGGGGTCGCTGGGCCCAATACTGGTGCTGTGGGCTAAGGGTAGGTTACAAAACGACTCCGGTCTATTGGACTGAGGCCACAGAGAGGATCATGGACGATCTCGACTGCACCCCGAGTAGAAACTAAAGGGAGTAGTGTCGCTGCTGAGAGATGAGGCTTACCAGTGGTGGCTTACTGTTAAAGAGGGCACTCAGCCCGACCGATCGACCTGGGAATTTTTTAAGACTACTTTTCAGGGAAAGTATGTGGGTGCTAGCTACGTGGATGCCATGAGGAGAGAGTTTTTGAATCTGACATAGGGGGATAAAACAGTGGTCGAATATGAGGTTGCATTTTTGCGACTAAGCCACTATGTGTGAGGGATGGTGGCGACTGAGTACGAGTAATGTGTTCGTTTCGAGGATGGTCTCAGGGATAGTTTACGGATTTTGATAGCTCCACACAGGGAGTGAGATTTGGTTGCATTAGTTGATAAAGCAAAGATCAAGGAAGTGAAGCGTACTGAACAACAGAACGGTGAGAAAGAGAGAGGTAGGAATAAGAAGGATTCGGAGCCCTCAAGTTCCTTTATGAGGCCTAAGAAAAATGCCAGAGTTGATGGCCCAGTTAGAGTTGGGGCCCCTATGGCTGCAGTTGGACTGTAGTCTTGTGCTGATTGTGGAAGACGCCATCAGGGCGAGTGCTGGAAAAGGACTGGGGCATGTTTGAGATGCGGATCATTGGAGCACCGTATCAAAGAGTGTCCACAGAGGCCCGATCAGGTGAAACCTATAAATTTGGGTACTACACAACCGCTGAGGGGTGTTCAGGAGCCACCGAGAGGCCGTGGCTAGGCCAGAGATGGTAATGGTTTGGGCCATGGTTAGAGAGCACTGGGTAAAGGTGCTGGTCATACTGAGGCGAGGTAGCTAGCTCTAGTTTATGCTGTATATCACTGAGAGGATGGAGATGCTCTGGATGTTATCACAGGTACGTTCTTTATTTATAATGTATCTTATACTGCAATGATAGATATAGGATCTACTCATTCCTATATAGCTTGTACTGTGTCTGAAAATTTGGGTATCTTGGTTGAGAGTACTACGAATGAGGTTACTGTACTGAGTCTTTTGGGGGAGTCGGTGAGAGTAAATAAACTATTCAGATATGTTCCTTTGGAGGTTTAAAGGGTTATCGTTTTGGTGGATTTGATGGAACTTCCTTTTGGAGAATTTTATTTAATACTGGGAATGGGCTGGTTGGTTAAACATCTAGCGAGTTTGGACTGTGCTACTAAACAGATGGTACTAAGAACTGTTGAGGATAACGTGGTAGTTGTAGTTAGGGAACGTCAAAATTACTTGTCAAATGTGATTTTTGCATTAAGGGCCGAGAAGTTGGTTCGTAAGGGTTGTAAGGCATACTTGGCCTACATTAGTGTTTCAAATTCTGGGGTTTCTTCTGTTAAAGATATCAGAACGATTAAAGACTTTTTGGATGTCTACTGATGAGCTATCTGGGTTACCTCCAAACCGTGAAGTTGAGTTTGGGATTGAGCTCCTGCCTGGTACAGCTCCGGTGTCAATCACCCCTTATAGAATGGCACTGACGGAGCTTGTAGAGCTTAAAGCTCAAATTCAAGAATTATTGGATCGTGGGTTCATCCACCCTAGTGTGTCTCCGTGGGGAGCACCAGTTTTGTTTGGAAAAAAGAAGGATGGATCTATGTGTATGTGCATTGATTACCGTCAATTGAATAAATTGACCGTTAAGAATATGTAACCCCCTAACCCGTATCCGTTACTAGATTAGGGATATGAGGCATTACTGTATAAAACACAGTTCAGCACACTCATTCCTCACCTTTCATACACCAAGAATTAATAAACATTTAAAACTTATCAATTTCAAATATCCACAATTCACTTATTATAAATTCAAATACATGGGTCATAATTCCAATTCAGAAATAATCATACCTTACTGAACATATATCTCAAATAAGCACATTTCAAAAATTCCAACTAATTCAGCATGAACATATATCAAAGCCCAACTGATTATGTTCCATAATTACTAAATTCGAACAAAACTTGTATATATCAAAGACATGTTCACATATTTAATACTTCCAATATTCAGTTCCTTATATACATCATATTAATGCCATATTCATAATTAAAATCATATTCCATTGTATATCATTACACTTCATACTTCGAATATATGGCAATTTCTATCTCATTAATTGTATATCAAACATATCATTTGATAACTTCTGCACAAGTTCATAATAAAACCAATTGAATCATATTGCATGAATTATTATGCAATCACATACGAAACTTAAATACAGTAAAACATGGCCAAACATACTAATGATGCATATATATACAAGTGCACAATTCATCCTAAAAATAAAAGCCATACTTAACACTTGAACACAAATAACACTCCAGCGAGCATCTAATTCATATCTATATTAATATACCTAAACTTCATATTTTTATCCCATTAACTAACCCAAAACATACTTAATCATTACCATCATTAACCATTTGAACCCATACCAATACAATCAACCAAAAAAATCATAAAACATATTCATTACTTACCACTTAGTAACCGAACCTATTAAGTTAATATACCATCATCCATCACTCTAATTATACCACATTTCATATTTCCAAAATAAACTAACTATTAAAACGACTACGAAAACCAAACTCATTAAACATTTTAATTATGAACATGTAAAACCAAACTTAAGCATAATAAGCAAGTCATTTTCGCATGGCTTGAAATACATTTTCGCATGGCTTTAAATACATACTCATTCAAAAGAATTAACTGAAATGATAACCGGATAGTGTGATGTCGTCTCCATCGACTCCCAACTCGAGCAAATCTCTGAAAATCTATAAACATAAGAAAAAGAAAACACAGAGTAAGCTTTTAAGCTTAGTAAGCTCGTATCTTAATAAACTTAACATAAAAAATACTTTCATTAAAATGCCATAAACATAATATGCTATCTCACACAACCTTTCTAAATTTCATAACATGTTCTCTTATCAAATTATCATCATTCAATATTATACTTGCTCACTTAACCAACTTTAACTGTCACAAACTTTTTCAATTAAATTTTCATACATCAAGCCTTTCACACTTTCATATAGCCAAATGAACACATTATGGGAAATAACATATTTAATTATATATCTTTCTCATATGAATCTCGTATGATCATTTATAATCAAATTCACTTTTCATTCATATAGCATCTGACAAATTTCACATATGCAACTTTACAAATCACATCTTATTCATTCATTTATGTTTCATTGGCACATAATCATATTTCATTTCTGTAACACCCCAAACCCGAGACCATCGCCGGTGTCGGACACGAGGGGTTAACAAGCCAAATCCACATATTTCACCCACCAATTTCACATTTCCAGACAGGCTGGAAATCTGTGTCATTGTCACCTTAAAAATCATATCTCGAGTTTCAAAACTCGGAAACTAATTCCGTAAATTTTTCCTGAATTTAGACTCATATATCCATCCATGGATTTATTTCTAGAATTTTTGGTCGGGCCAATTGGTACATTTTATTAGTTAAAGTCACCCATGTTACAGGGATTGACTGCTCTGACCTTCGCGCGTTACAACTTGAATATCTCTCTGTACAGGGCTTTAATACTGGTGCCGTTTGTTTCTAATGAAACTAGACTCAGAATGGAATCTGTACATATAAGGCATGACTCCTAATTCTTTCTGGATAATTTATAATAAATTTTTAAAGTTGCGACAGGGGACCCAGAAACCGTTCTGGCCCTATCTCACAATAGCTTTAATATCTCTTAACATGTAACTCCTATGACCGTTTCGTTTATTCCACATGAAAGTAGACTCATTAAGGTTCATTTACATAATTTATTCATTATTTAATACCATTCCTAAAAATTTTGGTGATTTTCAAAACCACACCACTGCTGCTGCCAGCATCTGTTTTCAAAGTAACCATTACCTATTTCATGATTTCCACGATTCAAATGGCCCTTTTTGCACACATAGCACAAAGTGTGATTATGATTAACCATTCCAATGGCTAATCCTTTCAGACAATTTCATACCCCATAATGATTATCATATAAACTATTATAGAATCATACTAAAACGATATATAAGCCATTTTCGCATGGCTATCCAAGCTTACACAAAACCGAAAGGTACATGACCTTCTACATTAGGGTAGTCCTATACATGCCATTTCAAAGTTCAACCAAAATTATACCAAAATGGAGGCTTTGATAGTGTAGATGACTTCGACTTTAATGATCCCGAATCCGATCGCTAACGAGCAAAATCTATAAAACAGAGAGCCAAAGCAACGGGGTAAGCATTTTTTTATGCTTAGTAAGTCTCAAGCAATAAAATCAGCTTTAACTAAGGCATTACATTCACATAGCCAAATGAATCATTTCATTAATACACATTCACATAATCATACTTGCTTCACACTTCATCATTGTATACTTTCACAAGATATCAACCAATTCAATAGCTGAAAATTCGTTAGTCGATTGAACGAATGTTACTCAAACATATCGACTTTTCCAATGCACATATAAACATACCTTTTCCTTTGGGCTTTTCGAGCGTACTAATTAAATTTATTACAGCAACCAACGCTCACCTTCAGCCCAAGCTTCTTCGGAATACAACCAGATATAACCACAAGCACGAATGGCTTCGGGTCTTAGCCCGGATAGAACGACTTGCACAAATGCCTTCGGGTATTAGCCCGGATTTAACAACTTGCACGAATGCCTTGGTCTTAGCCGGATGTGGTCACTAGCACAATGGCCTTGGTCTTAACCCGGTATAATTACTAGCATAAATGTCTTGGGACTTAGCCGGATATCATTCAATTGCTCATGCACACACATACATCAATAATCATTACACATCCATGTTTCATTTTCACACTAAGGCTCAAACACAAACATATCACTTGCATAATCGCCTTGGACTTAGCCCGGTATCATTCAAATACTCATACACACATAAATCAATAATCATTACACATCCATATTTCATTTCACATAATTCGAGTAGGGTCATTTCTTGAGGACTTACCTCGGATGTTGTCGAACGCAACCCGACGGCTAATCGATCACTTTTTCCTTCCCTTATCCAATTGTGGCCCTCTATGCTCTTGAGCTAATTCAAACAAATTCAGTTCATTAAAGTCTCGCCATAGCCTTGGCGAATACACATATCATTGACTCAACATCACATAACTAAGCACTTTAGTCAATTTTCTTTAATTACGCACACATTCGGCCTTAGCTCACAACAAGGTAGTCGATTACCTAAGTCAAGAATATGCATCATTGAGCTTGCCTCTAACCGAATGCATGCACAATAATTCCCCCCATGTGGCCGATTATACTTAGTCATACTTGCACAAAATCAACAATAAATTGCAAGATTTTCACATCATATGTGTACTAGGCCGATTGTACATGCAAATTTCACAACATTCTTCAACAAATTTCTTCTTTAAACAACATATTTATCACTTTCTTCATAATCAAAATATCATGTGCAATCATATATACACATATAGGTGCAAGGTCAATTTCAAGGTGTCCATAGCCATCCAAAACACAAATTGTTACTAACATGCAAGAAGCATGAACCATGCTCATGAATGCATCATGGCGAATACATCACAATCATGCCCTTTCAACTTCAATCATGGTTAAACAAAAGAAAACTCAATGTCTTACTCAAGATGGCTACAAGAAATTTCAAGAGTAGAAAATCCATCATTGCATGCATCATTAGCAAGCTTCACATTTAGCATGCAATGGCTTTAACACAATAACAACTTTGGCCAAATACCATTCCCACGGCATAACAAGGATTTGAACCATGGCTAACATGAACATCAAGTTAGCAACTAAAACATGCATGAAACTCATAACACAACCTCATACATACCTTACTCTTGATGCAAGTTTAGCCAAATTTCCTTCTAGATCTCTTCTAAACAAAGAAAATGAAGCAAAAATCCTTCCTTTTCCTTAGTATTTTCGGCCAAAGAAGAGAAAATAGATGAACAATTTTTTTTTCTTTGCTTCTCTTTCACTCACGGCAAAAGGGGGAAAGGATGAGCAAATTTTGATTTTTTGTTTCTCTTCCTACATGCTTAATTTTTTTCATTTATCACATCATGCATTAACAAAACATGTCATAACATGTTTTCCTTGCCCATATTCCTTGTCATGGCCGGCCACTATACCATCTTTGGGGAAATTTGACATGCAAATCCCTTATTTTTGCATGCATGATCAACTAGTCATCACACATTTCCCCATCATACTTTCAAAGTTTACTACTAGGTCCTTTCTAGTGAAATTCACATTTATAATTCTAAATTGAAACATCAAAATGTCATACACAAATTAACACATATCATAGGCATCACAATAAATTTTTAAATTATTTTTATGCCTCGGTTTTGTGGTCCCGAAACCACATCCCGACTAGGGTCAATTTTGGGCTGTCACAATTTCCACATACATCAAAATACATTCTTTGCACATATACATACCTTATTTTCAAATAGGAAATCAATTATCATGTACCTGATCGTTTTAGCTCGTTTAACGTATTCAACTACTATATCAGCAATAAATCTTTTAGGCATAAACTTATAATAATTCACCGGCATAAAGCCTGCTAGGCCTAAGCCTGTATCTCACACCGTCACAAGGCCTGCTAGACTCAAAGTCTGATTTTATACACTGGGAATAAGCCTGTTAGGCATAAGCCCGATTTAATTCACCAGCACAAGGCTTGCTAGGCTCAAAGCCCAAATATCACCATTATAAAGTCGTCTCATAAATAATTCATATAATATAGCATGTATACTTGTTCACTTTGCTCGATTTAATCATTCAATCACAATTTATAATTGCACTTTGAATCATTCGATATTTCGCACACTAAGTGTTGTTCTCAATATCTCGCACACTAGGTGCCATTCTAAATATTTCGTACACTGAGTGCCATATTTGATTGCGCCGCACACTAAGTGCCACATTTAGTCGATATGTCCTTAGACATAAAAATATTCACATATATACAATTTATACGATATTAAAGTATTAGAAGCAGAAACTTAACAATGCTTATTACATTTTTACCCCTAATATTAAAACTTCTTTACAATTTAGTCCCTATATCATAAAAATGCAAATTCATGAAATTGAGTAAAATTATGCTATAGCCGAATATCACTAGTGTCTCTAGCAGCCCACACACTTCATTTATTTCACATTTTAACCACAAAATTTTTACATTTATCAATTTAGCCCTTAATTGTCTATTTCCCAAAAATTCACTTAACAAAAAGTGTTTAACTATCAACAAGGACTCATATTCTTCCATTAAACTTCAAAGCCCTATTATACTCATCAATGGAAAATATCAAAATATTCAATGGTTTTGCAAAATAGCCCCCTCATCAGATAGATTAAGCAACAATGATCTCGAAAATATAATAATAATTAAAAACGGGACTAGAAATGCCTACCATGCATTAGCCGAAAGTTGGAAGCTTCTCCCATGGCTTCTCAAGCCTTCATATCTGGTTGGTAAAAAGAGAATGAAAAAGATGACACCTTGATTCTTTTATTTTATTCATTTTATTATTATTTTTAACCAATTTACAATATTAACCTTTATACACTTTATTTATTGCACCAAATGCCAAGTCATCATATCCCACTATCTCTTTAATGGGCTAATTATCAAATAAGGACTTCCACTTTAAAGTTCTATAGCTATTTAATACCTTTAGCTTATAGAACACAACTTTTGCACTTTACGCGATTTAGTCCTTTTTGCTTAATAACTATTGAAACGATAAAATTTTTCAACAAAACTTTAATACCATCTTATTGCCACTCCGTAAATATTTATAAAAATATTTACGACTCGGTTTATAGAAACAAGGTCCCAATACCTCATTTTCTAAACCCACTTGACCTCAGGGTCATACCACTTGAACTTAATAAATCGCTTATAAAACAAAAATCACAATATCTAAAACATTTTTAAAATCACAATTAACTAGTAAATATTAAATATAATAATTACAAACCTAATCATAGGATTTGGTGGCCCCAAAACCACTGTTCTGATTAACCCTAAAAATGGGCTATTACAACTCTCCCCCCTTAGGGATTTTCGTCTCCGAAAATCTTACTAGAGAATAAATTAGTGATTTACTTTCACTAGCCTCATCAATTTCTCACCTAGCTTTAGATTTCTCAAATTTTCAATCTCATGAGCTAACATTATGATCTGCTCTTTGCTATACATCATAACAAGCTGAGTTTCTACTTCTGTAAGAGATACTATAGATAAAGGATCTTATTTGTATCATCACATCATATATATAAGAAACACATTACGAGTCTTCTCAAGTTTTGATAATAATCTCATTCAATCTGATGAATTGCGAACTCAACTTCTCTTTATAGTTAAATCGAGAAATTTTATTCCCACTATAATACTTTTACAAACACTCAATTTTCTAATTGAAAATTCAATGCTTTTACGCATCAAGCCCACATATATTTTCTGCAAATCTGAAAATGCTTTTAGACGATCATAAATTACTTTCATTTCCCCTCAGTCTTTCTAATCACATTGACCTCGGAATTCTTTTTATCAAAATTCAATTCAATACAATGAAGTTCAATAATTGTAACCATACCACACTCATACAATGCTATCTTAACATTCATCTCATAACTATTATTATTATTATACGCAAACTTAACCAACAATAAATGTCTTTGCCGGTTGCTTTCAAGCTCTAGAACACAGTGTTACAAAGTAATTTCATACCCAAAGCTCACAGTAGTTTATTTCAGTAACACGATATAATCCTCATGTCTCCATTCGAACAATGAAAACTGGCACTCTTTTAGTACTCCCCGTACAGATAGATAATTACCACTGTGCTAGATGTCACAATTGTTGTAAAATCTCTGGATTTCTCAATACACGAACTCTATCTCGACACAATGAACGATTATTAGTTCCAATTTGAAATTCTACATCAGAAATCAATTTACGTTGTACCCTTTTTAACTTGTAATTCACTGACACACCTCTTAGCCTCACAAATTTTCTTATTAAACATCAATTTATTTTCTAGCTCAGCCAATAACTACTCATCATTTGATAAGATTAATCACATAATTACCGGTCGTAAAACACATAAAGATTCTTGCTCAGAACCCCAAAGACTATAATTGTTTGCCCAGATTGATAATCAATCACTGACTCATAATCTTTCAGTAGTTCAAACCATATTTAACTCTTATGTCGAATAACTCTTTACCTGATACAGACTAAACCAGAACTGACGCTTCAATTAACAATGTCTTCAACTATTTACCACTTTATTAATAAATATCACATCATTCAGACTTCCCAATCGCGATCCACAAGAACATTTCTCAATAAAACCATTCTGATGGATACAATTCTATATGATATCTCCTAGAATATGAATCCTGCATTCAGAATATTCATCTATTTATCCATGAACATTCAAAGTTTATTTCCACCCTGTGGATAGATTCAGATACAAGTAACTCGATTAATCCTTCAAGCAATTAATCCAATCAAACTAGACAACTGAATCGATCTCGACTGTCAAGTAATAACTTTTCAATTATTAATCAATGAAGCTTTGAACCATACTGAAGCCACAACCATCAGATAAATTAAAATCATAGTGCCATAATAATGCCGACATCTCAACTGTATAGATATATAATGTTCCAATTATCAATAATGCATTTTGAACATAAGAGAAATCGAAATATAATTATAGTCATTCAATAGATATTTTTCATAGATAGCCATATAGAATCATAAGAAAGTAGAGATACTGTAATCTCAAATATATCACTATACTGATCTTTTTAAGAAAGCATCCATATTAGATGACAAATATCTCAGTAATGTCTTAGAGGAAATGCAGAAGTAAAGCATCACTCATATGCACCAGAATCAATAGTAACAGAAACAATATAATCTTCATGTATACTAAGCAGATCAACAACCAATAGAAACAGAATACCAGCGTCACACAAATTTAATCGTCGATCTTTTATTTTAATAAAAAGAAATAGAATTCTAGAGAAAGATATAATAATGTCGATTGTAACCCGAACAGCCCAACAATGCTTTCATATATCAATATATATAGATAACGTTCTCATATGATAAGAATTTCATCTGAAAATATACAGCTTCATATACCTCTGAGAATAATTTAACACATAGAGTACCCAGAAGAGTTCTCGTAAACCACTCGACTATAATCACTGTGCTCAAATATCTTTATAATTCAAATATGATTCTACTGTCTATCTTTGACATCACTAATTTCTCATTATCCCAACACTAACAGAGGCCAATTTGAAAGAACTTCCAGTTAATATATTCTTTAAATATCATACCTGAATATTTGGTTTCATCTAATTCAACTTTTCTTTTAATGGTGACTTTGTATATTCCAAATGGCCTACAACACGATCCAATATCTTTTATGTTTCTGTCTTCACTTGTGGACTCATTCTTTTATTTGATCAAAGTACTAATCCTTCAATCACGAAAATTTGTCATTCCACACTTATAAGCTTATTTAAGCCATATAATACGGATTTCATTACAATACTTTACCGATGAGGGGGGTGAGGGTCATAAAGCCTCAAATTTATCTCTCATATATACATGCACATCACACATACTATTATGAATGGCCAATTCATTACTAATTCCATATTCTCAAAACACCTAACTATCTTTTACTTATGATCAATTTTGTACTCAACACATAATTCATTCGCTAAATCAAATCATTAATTCACAATCAAAATATTCACGTAACAATCACATACCTATCATCACAACTCATATACTTATATAATTATAACATTTATCAATAGCAGAATATTATGCATTTTGGTTTTTACCTTTATGAGTTTTAACTCATCACCAACACATTTTCACTCAAGCGTTTGAGTATAACATTATGTACTATCAGAATTAGCTCAGTTGGAAAGCATATATGTCTCATCAAAATAATTTTCGTCACAGTTGGGAGATATCACACTATCACAGGTTAAATGTGGCATGTATAGCTAGACTTACATACGCTATGGTAGTCCTAGAACTGACTAAACCATAGCGCTGATACTAATCAAATGTAACACCCCTAACCCATATCCGTTACTAGATTAGGGTTATGAGGCATTACTGTATAAAACACAGTTCAGCACACTCATTCCTCACCTTTCATACACCAAGAATTAATAAACATCTAAAACTTATCAATTTCAAATATCCACAATTCACTTATTATAAATTCAAATACGTAGGTCATAATTCCAATTCAAAAATAATCATACCTTACTAAACATATATCGCAGATAAGCACATTTCAAAATTTCCAACTAATTCAGTACGAACATATATCAAAACCCAACTGATTATGTTCCATAATTACTAAATTCGAACAAAACTTGTATATATCAAAGACATGTTCACATATTTAATACTTCCAATATTCAGTTCCTTATATCCATCATATTAATGCCATATTCATAATTAAAATCATATTTCATTGTATATCATTGCACTTCATACTTCGAATATATGGCAATTTCTATCTCATTAAACGTATATCAATCATATCATTTGATAACTTCTGCACAAGTTCATAATAAAACCAATTGAATCATATTACATGAATTATTATGCAATCACTTATGAAACTTAAATACATTATAACATGGCCAAACATACTAATGATGCATATATATACAAGTGCGCAATTCATCCTAAAAATAAAAGCCATACTTAACACTTGAATACAAATAGCACTCCAGCGTGCATCTAATTCATATCTATATTAATATACCTAAACTTCATATTTTTATCCTATTAACTAACCCAAAACATACTTAATCATTACCATCATTAACCATTTGAACCCATACCAATACAATCAACCAAAACAATCATAAAACATATTCATTACTTACCACTTAGTAATCGAACCTATTAAGTTAATATACCATCATCCATCACTCTAATTATACCACATTTCATATTTCCAAAATGAGCTAACTGTTAAAACGACTACCAAAACCAAACTCATTAAACATTTTAGTTAAGAACATGTAAAACCAAACTTAAGCATAATAAGCAAGTCATTTTCGCATGGCTTTAAATACATGCTCATTCAAAATAATTAACTCCAAGACTAGCCTATACATGCCACATAATCGAGTCTCAAAATATTATTTACTGAAATGATAACCGGATAGTGTGATGTCGTCTCCATCGACTCCAAACCCGAGCAAATCTCAGAAAATCTATAAACATAAGAAAAGAAAACACAGAGTAAGCTTTTAAGCTTAGTAAGCTCGTATCTTAATAAACTTAACATAACAAATACTTTCATTACAATGCCGTAAACATAGTATGCTGTCTCACACAACCTTTCTAAATTTAATAACATGTTCTCTTATCAAATTATCATCATTCAATATCATACTTACTCACTTAACCAACTTTAATTTTCACAAACTTACTCAATTAAATTTTCATACATCAAGCCTTTCACACTTTCATATAGCCAAATGAACACATTATGGGAAATAACACATTTAATCATATATCTTTCTCATATGAATCTCGTATGATCATTTATAATCAAATTCGCTTTTCATTCATATAATATCTGACAAATTTCACATATGCAACTTTACAAATCACATCTTATTCATTCATTCATGTTTTATAGGCACATAATCATATTTCATTCTCACATATATCACAATACATTCTTTGCACATATACATACCTTATTTTCAAATAGGTAATCAATTATCACGTACCTGATCGTTTTAACTCATTTAACGTATTCAACTACCATATCAGCAAGAAATCTTTTAGGCATAAACTTATAATAATTCACCGACATAAAGCCTACTAGGCCTAAGCCTGTATCTCATACCGGCACAAGGCCTGCTAGACTCAAAGTTTGATTTTATACATCGGCAATAAGCCTGCTAGGCATAAGCCCGATTTAATTCACCAGCACAAGGCTTGCTAGGCTCAAAGCCCAAATATCACCATTATAAAGTCATCTCATAAATAATTCATATAATACAGCATGTATACCTGCTCACTTTGCTTGATTTAATCATTCAATCACAATTTATAACTGCCCTTTGAATCATTCGATATTTCGCACACTAAGTGTCGTTCTTAATATCTCGCACACTAAGTGCCATGCTCAATATTTCACACACTAAGTGCCATATTTAGTCGATATGTCGTCAAACATTAAAATATTCACGTATATACAATTTATACGATATTAAAGCATTAGAAGCATAAACTTAACAATGCTTATTGCATACAAACTTACTTGGCTAAATTGTAGAGATACCAAAGTTCAGGGGCATTTAGGTAATTTTCCCATTTTCCTCAATTTTCCATCTGATCTTGGTCTGAATTAATAATTTCATTAAATATATTAGTTTAGACAGTAAAACACTTCATTTCATACAATTTGGTCATTTTTTCATTTTTACAAAATTGCCCCCTAAAGTTTTACTTTTATTCATTTTAGTCCTTGAGCTCAAAACATGCAAATTAACCATTTTTAACCATAATTAAGCTTAGCCCAATGTTCATGGTATCAAAACAGTCCATAATTCACTTTATGGAAAAATTACAGTTTTACCCCTAATATTTCAACTTCTTTACAATTTAGTCTCTATATCATAAAAATGCAAATTCATGAAATTGAGTAAAATTATGCTATAGCCGAATATCACTAGTGTCTCTAGTAGCCCACACATTTCATTTATTTCACATTTTAACCACAAAGTTTTCACATTTATCAATTTAGCCCTTAATTGTCTATTTCATAAAAATTCACTTAACAAAAAGTGTTTAACTAACAAGGATTCATATTCTTCCATTAAACTTCAAAGGCCTATTATACTAATCAATGGAAAATATCAAACTATTCAATGGTTTTGCAAAATTGCCCCCTCATTAGATAGATTAAGCAACAACGATCCCGAAAATATAAAAATAATTAAAAACGGGACTAGAAATGCCTACCATGCATTAGCCGAAAGTTGGAAGCTTCTTCCATGCTTCTCAAGCCTTCATATTCGACTGGTAAAAAGATAATGAAAAGGATGACACCTTGATTCTTTTATTTTTTTTCTTTTATTATTATTTTTAACAAATTTACAATATTAACCTTTATACACTATATTTATTACAGCAAATGCCAAGCCATCATATCCCACTATCTCTTTAATGGGCTAATTACCAAATAAGGACTTCCACTTTAAATTTCTGTAGTTATTTAATACCTTTAGCTTATAGAACAAAACTTTTTCACTTTACGCGATTTAGTCCTTTTTGCTTAATTAACTATTGAAATGATAAAATTTTTCAATGTAACGTTAATACCATCTTATTGTCTCTCCGTAAATATTTATAAAAATATTTATGACTCCGTTTATGGAAACAAGGTCCCGATACCTCATTTCCTAAACCCACTTGACCTTAGGATCATACCATTTGAACTTAATAAATCGCTTATAAAAGAAAAATCTCAATATCAAAAATATTTTTAAAATCACAATTAACTCATAGATATTAAATATAAATTTACAAAGCTACTCGTAGGATTTGGTGGCCTCGAAACCACTGTTCTGATTAACCATAAAAATGTGTTGTTATAGAATAAGTACCCCTTACCGAGGATAGATGATCTTTTCGACCAATTTTGAGGAGCTTTGGTTTTCTCTAAGTTTGAACTCTGATCTAGGTACCATCAATTGAGGGTCAAAAATGCTAATGTATACAAGACAGTGTTTAGGACTCGTTATGGTCATTACGAGTTCCTAGTGATGCGTTTGGACTGACGAATGCACCAACGGCTTTTATGGATCTGATGAACCGAGTGTTCTAGCCCTATCTGGATCGATTCGTAGTGGTTTTTATTGACGGCATTCTGGTGTATTCGAGGACTGAGGACGAACATGATGAACATCTTCGAGTAGTTCTGCAGAGTCTGAAGGAGAAACAACTGTACGTCAAGTTCAGTAAGTGTGAGTTTTAGTTACGAGAGGTAACATTTCTAGGCCATGTGGTGTCTGTTGAAGGGATTAGGGTTGATCCTCGAAAGATTGAGGTCATTTTGGATTGGAAGCCGCCTAAGCCAGTATCTGAGATTCGTAGTTTTTTGGGACTGGCAGGGTATTATAGATGCTTTGTAAAAGGGTTTTAATTAATTGTGCACCTTTGACTATGCTGTTACGTAAGGGTGAGCCATTTAACTGGATTGATGTACAGCAAGAGGGCTTTTAGAAGCTTAAGAAGGTACTGACTAAGGCCTCTATCTTGATACAGCCAGAGTCTGGGAAAGAGTTCACTGTCTACAGCGATGCACCACATATTGTTTGCGATGCGTATTGATGCAAGAGGGTAAGGTAGTAGCGTATGCGTCGAGCAATTGAAGATTCATGAAGTAAATTATCTGATGCATGACTTGGAGTTGGCTGTAGTGGTATTCAAACTGAATATTTTGAGGCATTACCTGTTTGGTGAGAAGTGTATCATTTACACTGATCACAAGAGCCTCAAATATCTCCTCACTCAGAAGGAGTTAAATCTTAGGCAACGTAGATGGATTGAGCTGCTTAAAGACTATGACTGTACGATCGAATACCATCCTAGTAAGGCCAATGTGGTGGCCGACGCACTAAGTCATAGGGCTATGATTGATCTAAGGGCGATGTTTGCTCACCTCAGTTTATTTGATGATGGTAGCTTATTGGCTAAGCTCCAAGTTAAACTGACGTGGATTGAGTAGATTAAAGGTAAACAATTGAAAGATGAGTCATCTGATTTTCATTTCTGACAGATTGAGAGTAGGGATACTTTGGATTTTGGACTGAATAGCGAAGGGGTGCTCTGTTTCCGTGGAAGAATCTGTGTATCAAAGGATACTGACTTGAGGCAGTCTATACTGCGTGAGGTGTATAGTAGCCCTTATGCTATGCATTTTGGTGGAAATAAAATGTACCGAGACCTTCACGAGTTATATTGGTGGCCATGTCTTAAGCATGAAGTTACCGACTTCGTGGGTAAATGTCTGACTTGCCAGCAGGTTAAGGCTGAACATCAATTACCTACAGTGTTGCTTCAGCCAGTTAAAATTCCACTTTGGAAGTGGGAGAAAGTGACTATGGACTACGTTAGTGGGCTGCCCTTGACGCCTACTAAGAAGGATTCAGTATGGGTCATTGTGGATCGATTGACCAAATCTACCTATTCCATACCAGTTCGTACTAATTACTCTTTGCAGAAGTTTGCTAAACTGTATGTGTCTGAGATAGTGAGACTGCATGGGGTACCGGTCTCCATAATATCTGATAGGGATCCTCACTTCTCAGTTCTGGAGGAAGTTACATGAAGCTCTGGGTACAAGATTGGACTTCAGTACTGCGTTCCATCCTCAGACAGATGGTCAGTCGGAGAGAGTGATACAGATACTGAAGGACATGTTAAGGAGTTGCTTAATTGATTTTTGAGGCAGATGGGAGGAATACTCGCAACTAGCAGAGTTTACTTATAACAATAGCTATCAGTCTAGCATACAGATGGCACCTTACGAGGCATTATATGGTCGTAGGTGCTGTACTCATTGATGTTGGACTGTGTTAGGTGAGTGGTGTGTTCTGGGCCCTGAATTAGTTTTAATACCGAGGATAAAGTCAGACTGATTCAGGACTGACTGAAGGCAGCATCGAACAGACAAAAATTGTAGGCAGATCTGAAGCGTAAGGAGATTGAGTATTTTATGGGGGACTTCATTTTTCTCAAGGTCTTGCCATGAAAGAAGGTACTGAGGTTTGGACGTAAGGGCAAGTTGAGCCCTAGGTTTATTGGGCCTTACCGCATACTGAAACATATGGGACCAGTTTCCTATCAGTTAAAATTACCTCCAGAGTTAGACCGAATTCACGATGTGTTCCACGTCTCTATGCTGAGGCACTACAGCTCTGATCCCACGTATGTTATCTCGGTTAAGGAGGTTGAGGTTAGGCCAGATCTGACTTTTGAGGAAGAGCCAGTTCAGATATTAGATCGTGAGGTAATGGTTTTAAGTAGGAAGTTTATCCCATTGGTTAAGGTTCTTTGGCATAATCACAGCTTTGAGGAGGCCACGAGGGAATTGGAGGAGGCGATGCGACAACAATACCCTCATCTGTTCTGATCAGGTAAATTTTGAGGTCGAAATTTTCTTTTAGGGGGTAGACTTGTAACGCCCCAAATATCTTAGGTATTTATTTTCGTATGTTTGTGTTATACAAATGAATGTTTGTTTCAGTGGTTAAGTGTCCTAGGATGTAACGCCCCGTACCCGAGACCGTTACCGGAGTCGAACACGAGGTGCTAACCGACAAATTCATTTACTCTCACAGTCCAATTAAAAATTTTCCAGACGACTGGCTAACTGCGTCACTGTCACCTTAAAAATCATAACTTTAGTTCCACAACTCGAAAATCAGATTCGTAATTTTTCCCCGAAACTAGACTCATATGTCCATCTACATATATTTTTCTAGAATTTTTGATAGGGCCAATTAGTACAGTTTATTAGTTAGAGTCTCCACTGTTACAGGGTACGACTACACTGATCTTCATGCATTACGACCTGGATATCTCCCTGTACAGGGCTTCAATACTGATTCCATTTGTTTCTATAGAAACTAGACTCAAATAGGAATCTATACATATATGGCATGACTCCTAATTATCTCTGGTTAATTTACAATGAATTTCCAAAGTCAGAACAGGGAATCCAGAAACCGTTCTGGCCCTGTTTCACAAAAACCTAAATATCTCCTAACATACATCTCATATGACCGTTTCGTTTCTTCCATATGAAATTAGATTCATCAAGGTTCATTTACCTAATTTATTCACTATTTAATTCCATTCCTACTATTTTTAGTGATTTTTCACATCCACATCACTGCAGCTGTCAACCTCTGTCCTTAAGGTAGATTTTACCTACTTCATAATTTCCTTGATTCAACTAGCCCTTTTAGCATACATGGCACAAAAGATGATCACGATTAACCATTCCAAGGGCTAATCGATTCCAAACATTTCCACATCTCTTAATGAACAACATACAAAATGATTATGATACCATGCCAAAGTGTATACAAGCCATTTTCGCATGGCTATCCAAATTTATACAAAATCAAAGGGTCTATGACCAACAAACGAAAGAGTAGCCCTATACATTAACCAAAATATCCTCTCACTACTAGTCTATTATATACATGCCATAAGATATTCCAAAACATAGCAATACCAAACAGTGGATAGTGATAGTGTGACTATTTGCTGACGATCCCCGAGCACCAGAGCTTCGCAATGAGACCTATAAGGCGGAGGAAACACAAGAAGCAGAGTAAGCATTACAATGCTTAGTAAGTTTTAAGTAGTGTCAACAGATGACAATCAAATTATAACATAGTTGTTCGTATTTTTATTTCACTCTTCCTTCGGGCATACCATCCTTTTACCGAATATGCACATCTCATCATATACAATAGGCAGATAAACTCTCACACTAATCCGATGTCACATAATCATAGGAATAGTCCCATAGATTACTCTCGTATGCATCATATATAAACTTGGGGTACATACCTGTTTAACCTTTCGCATTGCGTATATTTATAAGCAATTCTTATTACGAAGTCTTACCCGGACATAATCTCCACACGTAGTCATCGGGTCGTACCCGGACGTAATCTCCACACGTAGTCATCGGGTATCACCCGAAACATATTTCTAAGTTTCATGTACACTTAATCACATGTTACAACATTCACATTAGCCATTCGGCTTTACCACATATATATATACACTTTCACATTCATCACGTCGGCCATTAGGCCTTATCACATATGTATACACTTTCACATTCATCACGTCGGCCATTAGGCCTTATCACATATATATACATTTTCACATTCATCACATCGGCCATTAGGCCTTATCACATATATATACACTTTCACATTCATCACGTCGGCCATTAGGCCTTATCACATATATTCACACTTTCACATTCATCACATCGGCCATTAGGCCTTATCACATATATACACATTTTCACATTCATCACATCGGCCATTAGGCCTTATCACATATATACACACTTTCACATTCATCATATCAGCCATTAGGCCTTATCACATAAATATATCTCATACATATTTCATAATTTTCTTGTACATCAATTTCAGCAATAGCTTATAAGCAACTCAAATATTTTCATCAAAGTTTACAACAAAATCACATATTCACTACAAGCAGTTTTCCTGAGCAACAGTCACTAAATTGTTTATAACTGCATCTACAAAACTCAAAATCAATTTCCATTAATTTTCCCCGAATGTAGACTCATGTATCTTTCATCCATAAAAAAATCAGAATTTTAGGTGTGGCCAATCAATACCAGATTTTTCTTAAAGTTTCCCCTGTTTCACTGTTTGACTAACCTGACCAGTCTTCACTACAAATCAAAATTCTCATTGTACAGAATTCAAAGTATGTTCTACTTGATTTCATTTGAAACTAGACTCATTAAGGAGTCTAAGCATATAAATTTTATCTTGTAACCATTTTTGTACAAATTATAGTGATTTTCTTAAAACCGAACAGGGGATTTTGGAGTCATTCCGACACTGTCCCGCACAACTTTAAATATCTCTTTATAGGAAATTTCTTTGCTTCCACGGTCTCCTTTATAAGAAACTAGACCAACTAAGCTTTGATTACATATTTTATTTAGCCTATAATTCCACACCAACAATTTATAGTGATTTTCTAAAATCACATTACTGCTGCTGTCCAAGCAATTTATTACAATTTGCTCTTAAATTTCCAAGTCCAAACACTTATGAACTTACCATTTGGGTTTAAGACATATCATGGCCACATCATATCTTATTTAATCAACTCATTATATCCTATTATAGTTGAATTTACTCAACATTTAATCACTTAAAACTTACCTCGAAAGTGGTCGATTTACTAGATATCCACGGCTATTCGTTTACTTCCTCTTTTCCCTTATCCGACTTTGATCCTCTAGGCTCTTGAGCTAAATCAAATAATTTACTTCCCAATCAAACACAATCACACGACATCCATATACATTTTAGAACCATTCTTAACATATTTACTACTCAAGCATGTAACTTAACAACTTAACCATTAGTTGCCGAACCACAAACAAAACGTATTCATACGTCAATATCTCAAACCTTACCATAACAACCAATATGCAAGATATCACATATACATAACTTAGCTTATGAGAACATATGTATTACATCATAAACACATCTTTTACCAATTACCTCACTTAAGCCAAATTTTTATAATCAACCACAAAGAAAAATATACCACAAATCCCACTTCCAAAATGAGCTACCTCATGGCCGATTATACTTCATCATTAACATATCTCATTTTCAAATCATATAATCAACATTTGTTCAAGACATCAAACCTCTTTAATTTCGGCTATTACTAATATAAACATTCACAAATCATATTCTTAGGAAGACCGATTTCTTTCCATAACACATTCATCATCAATACATAGATGAAACAATCAAAATCCCTTCCTTTATACCCTAGCCGAATGCTCCAATCATCCATCAAAATTTCATCCAAATTTACAAGAACAACAACCACATTCTTTGTTATCTACCATGAACGAAACCCATATTCATTCACCAAATATCAAAAATTTATCATCAATTTGACATATAAGGACATAACCAAATGTTTCTTGCAACACAAAACTCAAAAATTAACACATGGGTCATGTTATGAGCACCAAAACAAACTCATCTTCACAAAATTCCAAAAGAATCACATGATATCATACCTTAATCTAACAACCACCATAGCCGATTTTCTCCACTCTTCCCTTCCTTCCTTTCCTCTATTCGGCCAAGGATGTTCAAGAATGAACATTTTTTTTTTCATTTTTTTGTTTTCTTTCCTCCCACTCACGGCAAAAGGGGGAGAACAAACACACACATTGCCCATGCTCTTTATTTTATTATCCCTTCCATAATGCATTGTCCCAACATGTTTATGACATGTTTTTAGCCATAACACTTTGTCCACCCATGCCCATGGCCGGCAACTACATATTAGTGGGGGAAATTGACATGCAAGACCTCCCTTTTGATTACATGCACTATTAGATCCTTGTAGATTAGCCTATCACATTTTCAAGTCCTATCACATGGGTCCTTTCTTATAAATTAGCACCTAATTGATAAAATCAAGGCACGAAATATTCACACATACAAATTCCACATACAATAAGCACAGAATATAACATCTAATTATTTTTGTGACTCGGTTTTGTCGTCCCGAAACCACTTTCCGACTAGGGTCACATTAGGGCTGTCACAACTCTCCCCACTTAAGAAATTTTCGTCCCAAAATTTCTACCGATGCATAGTTTAGAATAACGTCCTCTTATTGAATTATATTCATATAAACATTAGCTCATCGATAGCAATTGTAATTCATTATTGATTTCACATCGATCTATAAAATCATTTTCTTATCTTAAAACAAATACATAAACATTTCTACAAGTATGCACATATATCTCATTTCCTTGATTTCATAAGCAATAATCACTTAATTTAATTCACAATTGCATTTCAAACACATATCAAGCACATATTAACATGTATAATTCACATCATCAACCCACATATTTGTAATCCACATTTTCATCCATGTATAAGTCGTAACTTTGGCGAAAATACACATATACTCAAACATCCCAATAAATATCCTTTATAACTCCATCGTATCTCAATATTCAACTTCCACACACCTGAACATTTAATTCATTCAGCACATACGAACATACCTCATTGCTGGAATTTTTGCAAGCGTATTAACTGAAATTTTTACAGCAAGATTGCTCATCTCCGAATCACGTACCTTCGGGATTTAACCCGATTTTGGTAACTCACACAAATGCCTTCGGGAATTGACCCGGATTTAGTCACTTAGCACAAAAGCCTTCGGGACTTAGCCCGGATACCATTCGAATAACCAAGCACATATATATCAACAAATCAATACACATTCTTAATACATTCTCATTACCAAAGCTCAAACACAAGACACTTATCATATTAACAATTTCGGCTCAATAGTCACACACAAAGAGCATGATTTTGATTTGCTTAAAACATGATCTAATCAAATCATGATTTAAGCTCTATTACTCAAGAACTTACTTCACATTACCAACCCTTATGTTCATACACAAAAGATCAACTTAGCCAAAGGCCGGTAGCTCGTTTATCAACTGAGCGAATACTTACTTGTAAGGGCTCAACTAATTCAAGCACATATAGCTCTTACAATGCCATATCCTAGGTATGGTCTTACATATTCTCACATATCGAGCCGATGCCATGTCCCAAACATGGTCTTACACACTATCTCAAATCAATGCCTTCGTCCCAGACGAGGTCTTACTTGAATTCCATTTCACACACTTAGTGCCCACTGACCGATCTCGCACTCATAGTGCTCGGTTAAAGGGATTTACACACACACAGTGCCTCCAATCATTCACACACATAGTGCTCTTATTCATTCGTTATTACACATTGAAATGACTTAACCAAGTCGATAAACATCATGTATGTACACTTTTAAACATATCATCTCATTTAAATTTGAATTCATATAGTAATGAACACTTAAACTTTGCTCAAATTACCGGCACGAAGCCTACTAGGCACGAAGGCCCGAATACACGTCACTAGCATGATTGCTCTTCGGGACCTAGCCCGGATACATCACTAGCACGAATGCTCTTCGGAACTTAGTCCGGATACATCACTAGCACGAATGCTCCTCGGAATTTAGTCCGGATACATCACTAGCACGAATGCTCTTCGGAACTTAGTCCGGATACGTCACTAGCACGAATGCTCTTCGGAACTTAGTCCGGATACGTCACTAGCACGAATGCTCTTGAACTTAGTCCGGATCGTCACTAGCACGAATGCTCTTCGGAACTTAGTCCGGATACATCACTAGCACGAATGCTCTTCGGAACTTAGTCCGGATATATCACTCTCAATTCTCATGGTCATATACACATATAGCAATACACATTAGTATATCATTTACATTCTTGAATACAAACACAACATGCTTATCGACCATTCAACTTCCAGTTCCATAGCCACATACAAAGAATCACATTTATAGTCATAACACTCTTTCAAAATTGCATCACTTATACCCTTAATTCAATCCAAATCGAAATTCAAATACGAGTACATGATACGTACCTGATCAACTTAATAATTTAGACATATCTAAGTGAATTTATATCGCAAATTCTCATAGTCGAAGCTTGCTACACTTTCGATCGGGATCAAGATTCATTACAATACAAACAACCACATTTTAATAGTCAAGAATCATCACACTATCATTTTATCACTTTATGGCATGTATAAATAGACTCACGCGTGCTACGTTAGTCCTAGAATCGACTAAACCGTAGCTCTGATACCAATATAATTGTAACACCCCGTACCCAAGACCGTTACCGGAGTCGAACACGAGGTGCTAACCGACTAATTCATTTACTCTCACAGTCCAATTAAAAATTTTCCAGACGACTGGCTAACTGCGTCACTGTCACCTTAAAAATCATAACTTGAGTTCCACAACTCGAAAATCAGATTCGTAATTTTTCCCCGAAACTAGACTCATATGTCCATCTACATATATTTTTCTAGAATTTTTGGTCGGGCCAATTAGTACAGTTTATTAGTTAGAGTCTCCACTGTTACAGGGTACGACTACACTGATCTTCATGCATTACGACCTGGATATCTCCCTGTACAGGGCTTCAATACTGATTCCATTTGTTTCTATAGAAACTAGACTCAAAGAGGAATCTATACATATATGGCATGACTCCTAATTATCTCTGGTTAATTTACAAAGAATTTCCAAAGTCAGAACAGGGAATCCAGAAACCGTTCTGGCCCTGTTTCACAAAAACCTAAATATCTCTTAACATACATCTCATATGACGGTTTCGTTTCTTCCATATGAAATTAGATTCATCAAGGTTCATTTACCTAATTTATTCACTATTTAATTCCATTCCTACTATTTTTAGTGATTTTTCACATCCACATCACTGCAGCTGTCAACCTCTGTCCTTAAGGTAGATTTTACCTACTTCATAATTTCCTTGATTCAACTAGCCCTTTTAGCATACATGGCACAAAAGATGATCACGATTAACCATTCCAAGGGCTAATCGATTCCAAACATTTCCACATCTCTTAATGAACAACATACAAAATGATTATGATACCATGCCAAAGTGTATACAAGCCATTTTCGCATGGCTATCCAAATTTATACAAAATCAAAGGGTCTATGACCAACAAACGAAAGAGTAGCCCTATACATTAACCAAAATATCCTCTCACTACTAGTCTATTCTATACATGCCATAAGATATTCCAAAACATAGCAGTACCAAACAGTGGATAGTGATAGTGTGACTAGTTCTTGACGATCCTCGAGCACAGTAGCTTCGCAATGAGACCTATAAGGCAGAGGAAACACAGTAAACGGAGTAAGCATTACAATGCTTAGTAAGTTTTAAGCAGTGTGAACAGATGACAATCAAATTATAACATAGTTGTTCGTATTTTTATTTCACTCTTCCTTCGGGCATACCATCCCTTTACCGAATATGCACATCTCATCATATACAATAGGCAGATAAACTCTCACACTAATCCGATGTCACATAATCATAGGAATAGTCCCATAGATTACTCTCGTATGCATCATATATAAACTTGGGGTACATACCTGTTTAACTTTTCGCATTGCGTATATTTATAAGCAATTCTTATTACGAAGTCTTACCCGGACATAATCTCCACACGTAGTCATCGGGCGTGCCGGACGTAATCTCCACACGTAGTCATCGGGTCTCACCCGGAACATATTTCTAAGTTTCATGTACACTTAATCACATGTTACAACATTCACATTAGCCATTCGGCTTTACCGCATATATATATACACTTTCACATTCATCACGTCGGCCATTAGGCCTTATCACATATGTATACACTTTCACATTCATCACGTCGGCCATTAGGCCTTATCACATATATATACATTTTCACATTCATCACATCGGCCATTAGGCCTTATCACATATATACACACTTTCACATTCATCAAGTCGGCCATTAGGCCTTATCAGATATATTCACACTTTCACATTCATCACGTCGGCCATTAGGCCTTATCACATATATATACACTTTCACATTCATCACGTCGGCCATTAGGCCTTATCACATATATTCACACTTTCACATTCATCACGTCGGCCATTAGGCCTTATCACATATATACACACTTTCACATTCATCACATCGGCCATTAGGCCTTATCACATATATACACACTTTCACATTCATCACATCGGCCATTAGGCCTTATCACATATATACACACTTTCACATTCATCACATCGGCCATTAGGCCTTATCACATAAATATATCTCATACATATTTCATATTTTTCTTGTACATCAATTTCAGCAATAGCTTATAAGCAACTCAAATATTTTCATCAAAGTTTACAACAAAATCACATATTCACTACAAGCAGTTTTCCTGAGCAAGAGTCACTAAATTGTTTATAACTGGAGCTACAAAACTCAAAATCAATTGCCGTTAATTTTCCCCGAATGTAGACTCATGTATTTTTCATACATAAAAATTTCAGAATTTTAGGTGTGGCCAATCAATACCAGATTTTTCTTAAAGTTTCCCCTGTTTCACTGTTTGACTAACCTGACCAGTCTTCACTACAAATCAAAATTCTCATTGTACAGAATTCAAAGTATGTTCTACTTGATTTCATTTGAAACTAGACTCATTAAGGAGTCTAAGCATATAAATTTTATCTTGTAACCATTTTTGTACAAATTATAGTGATTTTCTTAAAACCGAACAGGGGATTTCGGAGTCATTCCGACACTGTCCCGCACAACTTTAAATATCTCTTTATAGGAAATTTCTTTGCTTCCATGGTCTCCTTTATAAGAAACTAGACCAACTAAGCTTTTATTACATATTTTATTCAGCCTATAATTCCACACCAACAATTTATAGTGATTTTCTAAAATCACATTACTGCTGCTGTCCAAGCAATTTATTACAATTTGCTCTTAAATTTCCAAGTCCAAACACTTATGAACTTACCATTTGGGTTTAAGACATATCATGGCCACATCATATCTTATTAAATCAACTCATTATATCCTATTATAGTTGAATTTACTCAACATTTAATCACTTAAAACTTACCTCGAAAGTGGTCGACGACTAGATATCCACGGCTATTCGTTTACTTCCTCTTTTCCTTATCCGACTTTGATCCTCTAGGCTCTTGAGCTAAATCAAATAATTTACTTCCCAATCAAACACAATCACACGGCATCCATATACATTTTAGAACCATTCTTAACATATTTACTACTCAAGCATGTAACTTAACAACTTAACCATTAGTTGTCGAACCACAAACAAAACGTATTCATCGTCAATATCTCAAACCTTACCATAACAACCAATATGCAAGATATCACATATACATAACTTAGCTTATGAGAACATATGTATTACATCATAAACACATCTTTTACCAATTACCTCACTTAAGCCAAATTTTTATAATCAACCACAAAGAAAAATATACCACAAATCCCACTTCCAAAATGAGCTACCTCATGGCCGATTATACTTCATCATTAACATATCTCATTTTCAAATCATATAATCAACATTTGTTCAAGACATCAAACCTCTTTAATTTCGGCTATTACTAATATAAACATTCACAAATCATATTCTTAGGAAGACCGATTTCTTTCCATAACACATTCATCATCAATACATGGATGAAACAATCAAAATCCTTCCTTTATACCCTAGCCGAATGCTCCAATCATCCATCAAAATTTCATCCAAATTTACAAGAACAACAACCACATTCTTTGTTATCTACCATGAACGAAACCCATATTCATTCACCAAATATCAAAATTTATCATCAATTTGACATATAAGGACATAACCAAATGTTTCTTGCAACACAAAACTCAAAAATTAACACATGGGTCATGTTATGAGCACCAAAACAAACTCATCTTCACAAAAATTCCAAAAGAATCACATGATATCATACCTTAATCTAACAACCACCATAGCCGATTTTCTCCAGCTCTTCCCTTCCTTCCTTTCCTCTATTCGCCAAGGATGTTCAAGAATGAACATTTTTTTTCATTTTTGTTTTCTTTCCTCCCACTCACGGCAAAAGGGGGGAAACACACACACATTGCCCATGCTCTTTATTTTATTATCCCTTTCATAATGCATTGTCCCAACATGTTTATGACATGTTTTTAGCCATAACACTCTGTCCACCCATGCCCATGGCCGGCCACTACATATTAGTGGGGGGAAATTGACATGCAAGACCTCCCTTTTGATTACATGCACTATTAGATCCTTGTAGATTAGCCTATCACATTTTCAAGTCCTATCACATGGGTCCTTTCTTATAAATTAGCACCTAATTGATAAAATCAAGGCACGAAATATTCACACATACAAATTCCACCTACAATAAGCACAGAATATAACATCTAATTATTTTTGTGACTCGGTTTTGTCGTCCCGAAACCACTTTCCGACTAGGGTCACATTAGGGCTGTCACATAGGAAGAGTCGAGAAGTCTTGGATTCAAGCCTTGTCTTGTGCAAAAGTTTTATTTGTAAATGGATAAACCCCTGTCTCAAGTCAGTAGGTTTTTAAATAATTATAGGTATAACGTGACAGAATGGACCTGTTGCTCTACGAGATATGTGCCGTGTGATTGTTACCCGATGTCTGAAGTTTGAGTCCTGCTATGCCCAATGGAGTGTTTTGTTTTGCTGCTTCGGCTATGTGGGAGTTTTGGTCAACCTGAAATTCTGAAGTTTTGTAGTGGAATTTGAATTAGGTGGCTGATGGAGGAGTGGATGGTTTTGAGGGATTTGGGGAGGGAAATATGGAAATTTGAAATCAGTAGGGGAGTTGGTGCCGATTTGAACTCTTGCCTCTGAGAATTTCAGCTGTGGTTGGTATTTGATCTTCATTCTTCGGTTTTTTTATTTGTTTTTTCTCTTCTTGGAGGCTAAATTTTTTTAGGGACTTCGAGTATCTTTCAGTTTTGTTTTGTTTTTTGATTTTGCTCTTCCCTACAATCCCCTTGCCTATCGATCTTCTTCTTCTCTCCCTCTCTCAATCGATTTTTCTCTTTGGCCGAATGACCTTTCTCCCCCTCTCTCAATTCTTTTGGTTTTAACAATTCCCTCTCTTTTCATCTTGTTGTTTTGGCCGAATACTCCATCTCTCTCTCTTTCTATTCTTTCAATTTTTGGCAATTTTCCTTTGACCAATCGGGCTCTGGTGCACACGATTGTTCTCTTTCAATATCTCTCTCTCTTTGCCGTAATAATTTTTCACCTAACATCTTCATTTTGCTGCCGCTTATTGCTAGGGGTGCGATTGTTCCATCTTTTGCCTATGTCATATCGTGTGCTTTTGGCTTTCATGCTGGGTGTAGGCCGATTGCTTCTATCTCTTATTCTTGGTTTTTCACTTTCGGTAAGTTTGATATGCATTTGGTTCAAACTATTTGTGTGAACAATAATAGTTAATAAGATTCGATTGGAATGTAGGTAATCTCAAAGGCCTAGTAATCAGTCTCTTGCAATGGGTTAAGTGTGCAAGCCTCAATCGATCGATCAAGGCAAGTGATAATTAATCTTTTGGATAAGTGTTTGGCTAGGGTTCTTTTTTATTCAAATGGTAGGCGATTAACTGTATGTTGTGATTGAATATAGGTTGGGAGTACTTGTGGACTTTTTGCGCACTTCTGCAAACAAGGTCTATACAAACACAACTCCGACTTTAGAAAATGGCAAAAGTCGAACTAAGCGAACGTCGATGCCACACAGGCATGGTTGCAACTGTGTAGGTAGGCCACGTGAGTAAACATGGGCGTATAGTCGATATGGCCGGCCATGAGCGATTTCATGGGTTGAGGCTATATTCGGCCATATTGGGCCGAATTAGGCTGTGTGGGCCCCACAGGCCTGTAGGCCCCACATGGATGAACCACAAAGACGTGTGGAAATAATTGAGCCGGTCTGTGTAATCCACAAGGCCAAGGCCATTTCTAGGATGTATGGGCCACACAAACATGTAGGCCCACATGGGTCGTGGGCCCATTTTCACTATTTGACTATTAGGGTTGTACGGGTCGCCCAAGACGACTGTGGACCTACTGTTGGGTCAGTAAGTTTACCTAGACCCGTAATTGATTGAAAAACTGTTGTGCCCCTATGTGATATATGGATCTATAATCATGTAAGACTCTATTTTAGCATGCCATTTTTAACGGTATTGAGCACATGCATTATATTATGATATGACATGACATGTTGCATGATGAGTTGCATGGGGACGGGTTTTAATATGATTAGAGGAAGTGTACTGTACTAGCAGCCCTGCTGCAAATACTGTTTAGTGCTGCAACCGGTATTACTTGGAGTGTAGGGATGGGTGGGCTGATTATATCCCCAAACGGAGTGTTGGGTTGGACGGAGATGGAGTGTAGAGGCTGGTTGGGTAGGATTTTTCCTGTTGCATATATGTACAGTTACTGTCATTGGGGTGGGCTTAGGACCAAACTAATACTGATATTGTGATGGGCTAAGGCCCTAACAGAAACTGAACCATTTCTGGAATGGGCTTAGGCCCAGATTGTATTTGCTCTCTATCTGGATGTTTTTGTATGGGATTATACACTGAGTTTTTGTAAACTCACCCCTTTATTTTATCTGTATACGTAACCTCCAAACATAGTCGGATCGATGCTGCGAAGGACTTAGAGGTGGCCACACAACCGCATAAATTTTCATAATTAATTTTAATTATAAGTAATTTTATTTTGGGCATTTTGCTGTAATAAGACCTTTATGGTTTTTTTTTACTTTAATTTGGGATTTTTATTTGTTTTGGTTTATAATTGCTAGTATTAGGAAAACTCGAGTTTTAAAAGAAACAACATTTTTATAAAGTAAACGCAAGCACGCAACTGTTTTAAAAAGCTTCCGCTATAAAATGACATTTTGAAATTAATAACATTTTTTAAAAGTAAATGCTCTTTTATAGTGACGCAAGTTTGAAATGAACGACACATCCCAGAATCATCATTAAGATCACACAAAGAGATTAATTAGAAAAAAGGTTTTCAACGATATCACACTTTACGAAAAACACTTCAATGTGACATTGCCAGATTCGACCATAACATCTAGGCTGGGTTTGGGGTGTTACAAAAATCAGAGTATTCTACCACTAATAAGCCAAATATTTTAACAATGATACACCACATTTCAGACGTTCAGCTGGTATAATTCATCTAAAACTCTGATGGTATTTTCTAACCAAAACTCAGCCCTTTCTGGGTCATCTTTAGCAGTAGCCCTAAATTCTTTTGCCCCATATTTACGTATTTTATCTACCAGAGGCTTACCAGTTCTAACAGGTTCAACACCTTGTGGCATCTCAGGAACCGATTGAGGAGCAAGAGGGGGAGGTTGTTCTACAGTAGGATTTGTTCTTATGAATTCTATAAATCACTCATTCATCATTTGGAAGAAGGCTTCTTTTTCTTCCTCACCTTGGCCCTCAGATCGGTCCTTCTACTACTAGATGCAACTCTTTAAATTGAAGCTAGAGCATTATTCTCAGCTTCCTCGGATTCAGCTCTAGCTCAGTTGGACGACATTACTATATGAAAAACATGTTTAAAATGGTCATGAAATATCACACTATTAGAAATTATATAATGGCATGAACAGCTAAACTCGTACTTGCTATGTTAGTTCGAGAATTGGCTAAATTGTAGCTCTGATACCAATAAATGTAACACCCCTAACCCATATTCGTCGCTAAAATAAGGTTACGGAGCATTACCGAAACTTACAGAACAATTACAAATATTTTATGTCATTTACTATTCATATCTGAAAATAATCATACCGTCCCTTAAATGGACCCTCGAGGCCCAAATTAAGCTTTAGAAATAAGTCAGGACTAAACTGAGATCTCAAAGAATTTTTCACAAAATTTACAAAAATTTCTCATATACAGGGGTTACACGTTCGTATGAGTAGGCCATGTGGCTCACACGGCCAGATGATAGGCCCATGTCTCAAGCCGTGTGGGCATATGATGAGAGGTACACGGCCATATTCTAGCCCGTGTCCTTACCCGTGTAACTCTCTGACTTGTGCCAGACGGCCTGCCACACGCCCGTGTGCTAGGCATTCTAGTCAATTTAATTTTCACAAATTAGGCGTAGGTTACACACGGCCAAGACACACTCTCGTGTCTCCGCCTGCATGGCCAATTCTGAGCATTTTGTTTCTGAATTTTAGGATGCAAGGGACACACGTCAAACCATATATCCATGTGCCAAGCTGTGTGCCACACACGGTCAAGACACACGCCTGTATGGACAGAATAAGGCCATTTCCTAGCCTTATTTCTCGCCCAAATTTGCCAATAACCTACAACAATACTTGTACATATATACCAAACAATTTCAAGCATGAAACTAAGAAAACATTATTAATATGTATAGTATAACATAATATACATTCATATAGTCAAACTTACCTTTTTCAAGAATATATATTACCTTAATTCAATCTAACCATACCTTATACACGTATGTATTAAACATGATATAACTTTATATTATCATACCAAAATATACCCTTACTAGCCATTCCAATGGCTAGATTACAAACATCCATTTACATATAACTATTGGTAAAAATAACTTATACATGTCATTATATCAAAATAAGTTTTCTATTTATACCAAAATAAGTTGGAGGATACTGTGATGATAAATCATCAATACGTGTATAAATCATCAATACCAAAATAAATTTAATTCAATTCACATCCTAAGCAAAATTACTATTTTGCCCCTATACTTTTCATAAATGACGATTTCGTCTTTAGGCTCAGAAAATAAATTTCATGCAATTTAATCCTTATTCCAAGCCTAATCGAAATCTTCATATAACTTTGACAGCACATGTATTTCACAAAATTCAAAATTTTTCCATAACTTTTACATCTTTACAATTTAGTCCCTAAATCATAATTTCATCAAAATTCACTTTGTCAAAGTTGTTTATATATCAAAAACCTTTCATTTTCTACCATAAATTTCAAACTTTTAGCACATTCATCCATGGAAAAACTTCTATTATTTGATAACTTTTCTAATTAATCCCCAAAATAGTTTAGATTAAGCTATTACGATCTCAAAAATATAAAAATTACTAAAAACGAGACAAGAATACTTACCCAATTAAGCTAAGAAAGCTTGTTTTCTCTTTCCTAGGGTTTCCATAGAAATTTTGGGGAAGATAATGAAAATAAGATGACATTTTCTTTAATTTAATTATCATCTTTTAATTTTTTGACTTTCCAATTTAGTCCTTGCCTATTTCTAATTTTCTATGGATGATTCATCAAAAATATCTACTAACTTTTCTTTAATGGTCTAATTACCATATAAGGACCTCAAGTTTTGGATTCGATAGCTATTTAGTACTTTAGCTACTAGAACTCAACTTTTGCATTTTATGAAATTTGGTCCTTTCCATAATTAAACACATAATCGGTAAAATTTTCTTCTCAAAATTTTCATATGACATTCCTATCATAATGCAAACCATGCAATAATATTAAAATAAATTTTCTTTTTGACTCAAATTTGTGGTCTCGAAACCGGTTTCACTTAAAGTGGGTTGTTACATCTCGGACCACTCAAATTTAACATGTTTCTTCAATAATCTCATCAACGGTGTCGCAATCATCGAGAATCCTTTGACTAGGTAAACCCAAAAAACTTCCAACCTCGGATACATTTCTTGGAGGCTTCCAATCAACAACAGCTGAAATTTTTCTCGAATAAACTTTAACGCCTTCGGCTGATACAAATGTCCCAGAAATCCAACTTCCTGAAGCCAAAATTCACATTTGCTAAACTTAGCGAATAATTGCTTTTTGCGCAAAGTTTGCAAAACAATTCTGAAATGTTCGGCATGCTTTATCTCATCCTGTGAATAAATAAAAATATCATCGATAAATACCACAACAAATCTGTCCAAATCCAGTCTAAAGATTTTGTTCATCAAATCCATAAACACTGCAGGTGCATTAGTCAAACCAAACAACATCACAAGAAATTCATAATGTCCATACCGGTCCTAAATGCGATTTTTGGCACATTTGAGTCTTTAACTCACAACTGACAATACCCAGGACGAAGGCCAATCTTTGAAAACATTGTTGCACCTTTCAACTTATCAAACAAATCTTCAAGACGTGGGCATAGATACTTATTCTTGACCGTGACTTTGTTGAACTATAGATAATTGATGCATAGTCATAATGATCCATCTTTTTTCTTAACAAATAGAATAAGTGTGCCCCAAGGAGAAAAGTTGGGTCAAGCAAAACCCCTATCTGTCAACTGTGTCTTCAATTCTTTCAACTCTGTAGGTGCCATTCTGTAAGGAGCTATCGATATCAGAGATGTTCTCGGTACTAACTCAATAGAAAATTCAACATCTCTAGTTAGTAAAAACCCAAATAATACCTCTAGAAACACATCTGGATACTCACATACCACTAGAACTGATTCTAGCTTCAACTCAACAATTCTAGAATCAAATATGTAAGCAAGATAAGTGTCGTAGCGTTTTCTAGCATATCTTTGTACTGACATAGCTGAAATAACATTAGACATACTATCTAATCTATCTGATTCAATCTGAAGCTTTTCACCGTTTTGACACTTTAATACAATAAGCTTTCATGTATAGTTTAAACCCCGAATCATTAAAGGATAGTTTTTACAAACCTTATCAGCAAACACGTAGTGACCTAGAGGGTTCGTTACTTTAACCACAAACTCAGTTGACTCAACAGGAAATTTCTTACTTGACACTAGATTCATGCATACATATGAATAAGTTGATCTCGGATCAATCAAAGTAGTAACATTAGAATCAAAAATAGAAAATGTACTAGCAATAACATCTGGTGTTGAAGCTTCTTCCCATTCACGGATTGCATAAGCTCTAGTTGGTGCTTGTGCCTCGGATGTCACAATAGTGTCTTTTTTCCTACTGTAACTATTACCTACACTTCCAATGTCTTGTGGTGTCTACCTCTCGCAGCTGTGTTGCTCGGTTGAACAATCTGAGTCTTTCCTTTTTTGGGCCTCTCAGGGCAATCTCGGATAAAATGTTCATACGAACCACATTTGAAACATGCCCCATCTTTCATCTTGCACTCGCCAAAATGTTGACGTCCATATTGTTCGCAATCAGGCTTATTGTTCTTAACGTTGCCAACACTCACTACAAACTTAGCATGAGGTTTTCAACTCACATGTTGTTTACCTCGGTCTCTACCAGAATATCCCACTGAAGCAAACAAATGGTTATGATAATCTTTTAAATTCTTTGATGGTGATTCATATGATTTTCCCGTTGACCACTTACCCAATTCACAAGCTTCATAATCAGCTTTTCTTCTAGCTTTGCCCAAATCTTTAGTTTTGTGTGCTTGGTCAACTAAAACAACAAATTCTTTCAATTCGAGTATCCCAACTAATAGCTTTATGTCATCATTCAATCCATCTTCAAACAGTTTACACATGGAAATCTCGGTCGATACACACTCTCGAGCATACTTGCTTAATCGAAAAAATTCTCTTTCATGCTCAGATATGATCATCTGACCTTGTTTAAGCTCAGGGAACTCTTTTTGTTTACTGTCAAGAAACCTTTGACTTATGTATTTGTTTTGAAACTCGATTTGAAAGAATTCCCAATCTACTCACTTTCTCGGTACCACTGAAACTAAAGTGTTCCATCACTAATAAGCTGAGTCTTTTAGTAATGATACGACATATTTCACGCACTCCACCGGGGTATAAGACAATTCATCAAAAACCCTGATCGTGTTTCCTAACCAGAACTCGCCTCTCTCTGGATCATCTTTAGATGTAACTCTAAATTCTTCAGCACTATATTTACGAATTTTATTAATTGGCAGCTTACAAACCCACATTGGTTCCAAACCTTGAGGAATTCCGGGGGTCAATTGGGGAATAGGTGGGGATGGAGGTTGTTGAGCCATCGGGTTTGTTCGTACGAACTCGGTAAACTATTCATTCATCATTTGGAAGAAAGCTTCCTTAGCCTTTCCTCCTCAACCCTCAAATATGAGCCTATCGCCACTCGACGTTGCCTCGTGAACGGAGGCTTGCATGTTACTTTTAGCCTCATCAGAATTAGCTTGGTTGGATGACATTTTCTATATGAAAGCACAATTCAAAATGATTCAGGAGTTATCACACTATCACAAGTTATATAATGGCATGTATTTCTAGACTCGTACGCACTACATCCAGTTTGAGAACCAACTAAACTGTAACTCTGATACCATAAATGTAACATCCTTAACTCGTATCCATCATCAAAATAGGGTTACAGAGCATTACATGAAAAATCATAACTTAAAATAATCATTTTCAAACATTAGATAAACCATAGCATAATTCATTCAAACACATGCATATTGTAATAGTCCGTTTTCAGTAAAATCGAAACAATGGTTTCGGGACCACAAATCCAAGTCAAAAAGAAAATTTATTTTAATATTATTGCATGGTCAGCATCATGATAGGAAAGACGTATGAAAATTTTGATAAGAAAATTTTTCTGATTATATGTTTAATTATGGAAAGGACCAAATTGTATAAAATGCAAAAGTTGAATTCTAGTAGCTAGAAGGATTGAATAGCTATGGAATTCAAAATTTGAGGTCTTTATATGGTAATTAGACCACTAAGAAAAGTTAGTAGATATTTTTGATTAATCATCCATGGACAATTAGAAAAAGAAAAAGGACTAAATTGGAATATGAAATAAATAAAGATGATAATGACTTAATATCATCTTATTTCATCATCTTCCCCAAATATTTTCTATGGAAACCCTAGCTAAGAGAGAGAGATTCAATCAAGCTTAATTAGGTAAGTAATCATGTCCTATTTTTTGTACTTTTTACATTTTCATGATCGTAACAACTTAATCTATCTATTTTGGGGATCAATTTGTAAAGTTATCAAAGTGTAAAAATTATTCCATGGATGAATATGCTGAAATTTTGAACTTTTTGGTAGAAGTTGAAAGGTTGTCGATAGGTAAACAACTTTTGTAAAGTGAATTTTCATGAAATTGTGATTTAGCGACTAAATAGTAAATATGTAAAATTCTTGGAAACTTTTATATTTTTGTGAAATATATGTGCTGTAAATGTTATATGTAAAAATCGGTTAGGCTTGGAATAAGGATTCAATTGCATGAATTTCATTTTTCGAGCCTAGGGACGAAATCGTCATTTATGGAAAGTACATGGGAAAAATGGTATTTTTTACTAAAATGTGAAATTGATTTAATTGGATATGAATTTCATTAAATTGAGTTAAATTTACTCGTATAGATCCGGATAGACCTAGTTTAGAATTGGATTGAGGAAAACAAAAAGTATTGGATTAGTAGAAAAGCATATTCGAACTAGTGACAAGGTAAGTTCGTGTAGCTTAATTGTGTATATTTATATGCTTGAATTGAATGTGTTTATGTGAATTGTATAAATATCATAAATATATGAAATGATTATATATCCAACAATGCTCGAAAAATGTCAAATCCCATTTGAATAAATGAAAGTCGATGGATGCATGATTTTCCCATATTGGTTGTGTCCGACATATGTTGCGGACACACTACAGATCTTACAAGCATCTCTTTATAAGCCCTTTCAAGCTTCCTATATATGGTTCTTGTGAGCTTCCCGTTATAGCTCTCCAGAGTGTCTCAATAGGTTGGAATCCTCCATGTGTTGTAGATACACCTTAGCTCTTATGAGCTTCCCGATATAGGCTCTTCGTGATCTTCCCGCTAAATTGGCTCTTTGAGCTTCCCGACAATGCTTGCTTGAACTTCTTGATATATGGCTATCTGGAGCTTCCTATTACATGGCTTATTCTGAGCTTCCCGATGGGCTCTTCTTTAGATTCCCAATTATAAGTTCTTTGTGAACTTCCTGATTATGGCTCTTATAAGCTTCCCGTTATATAGCAAAGATAAGCTTCCCAATAGGCTCTTTATGAGCTTCCCATTATAAGGCTTGAAATTGTGCTTCCCGATTATGTGCTCTAATGAGCACCCCTGTATATGATGTAATGCCCCGAATTTGGGCCTAAAAGTATTGGGCCTTGAGTATGGATCTGTAAGAAGGATGTATATAAGTATTTAATTGTGCAAGGAACTGACACAATTAAATGTCTGCTCAAGTGGTTAAGGGTCCTAAGAGGAGTTGGAAAAGTCCTGGGTTCAAACCTGTGCTTTAGCAAAAATTTTGGTTTTAAGTGAATAAAACCCTAAATGCTTGGATGATGGCCTTTTAAATTATTGTGTTAAATAAATGTCATAAGGAAGCATGTGGTCTAGTGGTTGGGGCGTCATTAGGGTTGTAAGGGAGCCAGGGTTCAAGTCTTGGCTCTTGCAATTTATTTTGGTTTTTCTTTTAAAGGAACCTGGACTTTGGCATATAGACCTTATAATTAATTGAGGCTAAAATGGTGACACAAAGAGCCTTGTGGTGTAGTGGCAAGGTGGCATGTTGTGTAACTGGGAGGTCTAAGGTTCAAGTCTTGGGATGCACAATGGAATATTTATTTTGCTATTTAAGCTGTGTAGGAGGTGGAGTTGGACTGGAATTCTGTGGTTGAAGTGGTCATAAAAAAATAAGGAATTTTCCTAATGGTTGAAAGTAATCTCACATCGAGAAGCTAACATGAGAATTGGCGAGAAGCTGGCTTTAAATAGAGTGAACAAGATGAGTTGCTGATTACTGGTTTTAGGAGGGATTATTTCATACCTGCTTAACCAAGGTTGGTGATCGTGGACTTTGACGCGTTCTCATAAACAGGTCTGTATTCATGCCCTTCTTTGTTGGAAGTCGACAAAAGCTGAAAAGTCGAAACTTCAGCATTTGGGGCCTCACGAGCGTGCAATCACTCGTGGGGTAAACCGAGCCCACAAAATGTCAGCGTACGTCAAGGAAGGCAGTAATGGGCGCAATGGGCCCGTAGGCCTGCGTGGGTAAACTTCACCGTTAAGTGGGACATAGATAGACCTGTCATGCCGCGCACACAACTTAGGTAGTTCTGGGCCACGTTGGGCCTAGATGGGTCGTGTAGGCCCAATAGGCTTGTGGGCCCCACACGGATTAAATCTACAATTTGTGATAATTATTGGACAGGGCTATGTAGGTCACATAGCCGTATCTAAATTTGGGCTAAATGGGCCATAGAGGGTGTGGACCCACTTAGGCCAAGTAACGGGCCTTAGGCCCGTTTGCACCGTTATGACTTCTTAGGTTACTTAAGTCCCTTGAGGCGACGGTGGACCTTCTGTTGGGTCATTAAGACCCCAGTTTGTAAAATTACCTAAATACCCTTATAGTGTAAAATGACCGTAATGCCCCTGTAGGGTAAAATGACCATAATACCCCTATATGGTAGAATGACGATTATGCCCTTATGTTCCGTATGACTGATGTTCTTATGATTTACATATATGATTGTACTGAGTATGACTTTGGATACACATATTATTTATGACATGACATACTGCATGGGGTTGGGTTATTATTGACGGAGGAAGGTTACGGCCAGAAGTCGTTCTCTACAAGGTTTTCAGCCTTTCTGCGATACTTATGGCTTATAGCCGTTTTGTTAATTGGCAGCGTTGCTGTTATATTTACGCCCTTTAGTCGTTCTGTCTATGGCATTGAGCCGTTTTGTTGACTTAGTGCCGCAACCGGTGCTAAGCTTGTTGTATTAGTTGGGTGGGTCGATTTTATCCCCACATGGTTTGTTGGTTGGTACGGGTGGTGTATTGGTTGGACTGGGCTGGATATCTATCTGCATATCTACATCTGATATTGATTCTGTATTTTCCTTAGGCCCACCTGATTCTGTTAATGGGCTAGGCCCAACTATTACTGATATTGAGAATAGGCTAGGCCAATTGATTCTGATGAGGGCTGAGACCCAAGTGAAATTGTACTAGGCTTAGGCCCACACTCATTGTTTTGTTACTGTAATGGGCTCCAGCCTAGACTTATTCTGAATTCTGTCTGTTTACTAACTGTTTTAATTTAGGAGGGGATTACACACTGAGTTTTCATAAACTCACCCCGTTTATTAACTGTGCATGTAATCCCCAGCCTTAGGCGATTTGGAGCCGCGAAAGACTTAGAGGTGGGCACACAATCGCTGATGCTATCCTATAAACTTTTTATTTGAATTTTATGTTTTGGGGTTTTAATTCTGTAATAAGGCCTTGGAGGGATTAAATATTTAATTGGGCTTTTGATTTCCTTATTTAAAACTGGTAAACACGAATTTTCAAAAATTAATAACTATTTTCAAAAACACTTAAAAATAGACATTTTATATTTCAAAATTTAGTAGCTTCCGCGATTTGAAATAACTTAAAGTATCAATACCAGACATTAAGTAAATGTTTTTGATGAGATGATTTGCTAACCTCGAGCAAAAGGTTTTAATTATAGAAATGAACTTTTAACGACAGCTCAATTTTTGAACGACGCTTTGATGCAACACGCCAGATTTGACCATAACATCTAGGCTGGGTTTGGGGTGCTACATATGAATTAATGAACCAGTGATAAGTACACCTTGTGTGTACTACCCGAGTATCCATCAATATTTCAATGATTCAACAGACAAAACTTTGATATGAGAAAATTTGAGAATTAAATGAATTTTATCTTGAATATTCCTGAAATACTTGGAAATTGTTGTACAATGAGCTCATCTTTGAGTTCTTGATATTCATGTCAATTATCATGACTAACTTGTTTGATGAGAGCCTGTGTCTAGGTAATTGGCCACAATGTTTTGGATTTATGTATGTTTGTATGCTTACTTTAAATGAATATGGTTGGTAAGTTAAATTCTTGTTATACGAACTTACTAAGCATTATATGCTTATTATATTTATTTTCCTCTATTTTATAGTACTCGAAAGCTCGTAAAGGTTGGAATGGGTCAGAGCAAGATCACACTATCCTTCAGCTTAATTTGGTATAATTAGCAAAATTAATTTTGGTATAATGGCATGTATAGACTAAGTTAGATTAAATGATGAAATGTTTTGGTTGTAACTAACCATTGGAATGGCTAGTGATTTTATAGTTAATGTATATGTATGAGGATATACTATGTTTGAATCAATGTCATGATATATCATACATAAGAATTTGATTTTGACTTGGTTCAAATGTCTTGGATTGGTTGGTGAATGTGCTTAAATGTGGTTGTAGGTGGAAGACCAATTGGGTGAGAAAAGTAGCCTTGAAAATGGCCTATTTTAGTCTACACGGGTAGACACATGGGCATGTGTCTCAACCGTGTGGGACACACGGCCATGTGCACGAGCATGTGGTTTGGCCGTGTGTCCCTTGCATTTTTAAAATTGAGAAACAGAATGCTCAAAATTGGCAACACGAGCAAAGTCACAGGCGTGTGTCTTGGCAGTGTGAATCCTGCACCTAATTTTCAAAAAATTAAATTGTCCACACGGCCTAGCACTTGGGCGTGTGGCTAGCCGTGTGACATAAGTCAGAGAGTTACACGGGTAAGGACATGGGCTGGGACACGACTATGTGCTTCACATCGAATGCCCACACGGTCTGGGACACGAGCATGTCACTTGGCTGTGTGAGCCAAACGGCCTACCCACATAAGCATGTGACCCCTATATTTAAGAAAAATTTCAGAATTACGTGAAAATCTTTTGAGTTCCCGATTTCTTCCCGACTTGTTTCTAACTCATGAATTGGGCTTTGAAGGTCCATTTAAGGGACAATATGATTGAATATGTCTGATTTTGGTTATGAATAGTAAATGACAAGAATTAATTACATTTGTTCTGTAAACTTCGGTAATACTTTGTAACCATGTTCCGATGACGGATATAGGTTAGGGTTGTTACACATATTGTCCCTTATTGGAGCCCTCGAGGCCTTAGAAATACTATAAAAATGATTCAGGACTAAATTGGGAGGAAAAAGTCAGAAAAATTCATACTGTAAGGGTCACACAGCCGTGTGCCTCACACAGCTAAGACACACATCTGTGTCTCAGGCCATGTAACATTTGAAATACGGACACACAACTATGTCCCAGCCTATATCTGTGCCTGTGCAACTCTTTGACTTGGGTAACTTGGCCAAGCGACACGCTCGTGTGCCACGCCGTGTAACTCTCAAAATGGCCTTACACGCCCATGTGCCAAGTCATCTAACTGTTTGACTTGTAACCCTTTGAAACTTACAGGGGACACACGACCATGTCATATGGCTGTATGTCACACACAGCTAAGACACAAGCTCGTGACTATGGTCGTGTGGACAAGAAATAGGCCAAAATCAAGCCAGTTCTTACACCCAATTCAAACATGAACCTACAGCACATTTGCATATATAACCAAGACCATAAATCATGTCGAAAGCATGCATAAAATGACTAAATCTATATACCAAATATCCATACAACCAATATACCAAACGGCACCTCAATTATAACTATTGAGCATGCCTTGGAAAAAGCATATTTATCCACAATTCAAGCATACACAACTACTTATTTCCATACCAAAACAATCTCAACTAAATTCCATATCAAACATAACCTAATTAGCCACATTTCAAACATGCAACACTTACCACTTTGGTCATAAAACCATACATAAATTTGACCATATAAACATCAACCATTATAGCATCAAAGTGCCAAAAACACACCAACAAATTACCATATTTACAAGCCAAACATAACAACTAGGATATTAACATTAGTCCACTTATACGTGCCATTATAACCATGACTAAAACATCAAAATCTATCGATACAATCTCTGGATAGTGTGGTAGGTCTCCGATGAGCTTCCAAACTTATCGAGCTTCCGATAATCTATAAAACATAGAAAGGAAAACTACGAAAGCATATAATGCTTAGTAAGTTCATAAATAATAAACATAGCTTACCATTTCAATGCAAAATCTTATAAAAATATACATGAATTAAGCCAACACAAGCTTGGCACAAGCCTAGGCATCATCAACAACAACAGTTAGTGCTTAAACACATAACTTAACAACTTCATCACATGGTAAGGTATAATACATGAACATAGCACCATTTAATTCATACTTTCAATCATCATAAATATTCATACATTGATTTCTAACATTTTACACAATTTCATAAGTTCATAATATAGTTGATCGGATGACTTATCGTTCTTTCCCTTTACATGCCTATTGAACCATTTAGAATAATATCGGATATACAGGAAGCTATGGTTGAAACCTTACATCGATGCTCAATCAAGCCATAATGGGTCTTCTTACACATGCTAATGGTCAGAATGTAGCTACACGATGCCACTCACACAAGCTGATGAGTATCTGCAACAAATGCCATAACTCAGCCATCAGTAGGACATTCAAGACTAGCACCTAAAACATGGTAACCCTAATGACATGTCATTTGTATCCTATATATTCCAAAGGTTCAAACAGAGCTCGATAATTTTCGTCACGTCATTGGATTTCCGTTGTAACCTGATATGATAAATAACATAATAGCATTTAATTCAAATAACAATAAAACGCTATTTAAACATACGAACTTACCTCGAATACAAAAACGACAAAATAGAATCAACTAGTCTGAGATTTTATCTTTCCTCGATTTAGATCTGTACGAGTCTTAACTTGATCTAAATAAGGAATTTTAATTCATTTAACATTTATTTTATTCAATTTAGTCCAAAATTCATACTTTTGCAAAATTATGCTTTTACCCCTATTATTTTAATTTCTTTACAATCCAGTCCTTAAAATTTCATCATAAATCACTTTACAAAATTTATTTATTTAACAAGATTCAATTTCTTCCATCAAACTCCAAAAATTTAGCCCCTCGGCTAGCTAAATTAAGCTACAACGATCCCGAAAACATAAAAATCATTAAAAACGGAGTTAAAACACATACCATGCACACAAAAATGCTATGGTCGAACCTAGCATGCTCCTATGGTTTCTTTCTTTTGAATTTTCAGTGAAGTTGAAGTGAAAAGATGATAGCTTTTGTCTTTTCTTTATTTTACTAACATATATTTATTAATTTACATAAATAACCTTGTATTTTACCATTAAAATCACCTAATTCATGTCCATAAATGTCCACTCATAATAACAAGGCTCTAATTACCACATAAATCCCTTAACAATTTAATTTCATAGCTAATAGATACCTTTAACTATTAGAACTCTACTTTTGTACCTTTTATGATTTAGTCCTTTTTCATTAATTAAGCATGCAAACAATAAAATTTTTAACAAATTTTTATATTACACTACTAGCATATTGTAGACACTAAAATAATAATAAAATAAATATTTTTACGTTTAATTTGTGGTCTCAAAACCACTATTCTGATTTTATTGAAAATGGATTGTTACAGTTCGCTTACAACAACAATTTCCAAGCAAGTATTCACATGGCATCGTTTGAGGCGTTGTATGGTAGGAAGTGTAGAACTCCTTTGTGTTGGACGTAATTAGATGATAGGCGAGTTGTTGAACTGGATTCAACTCACTCTAGAACTTCGTACAGTCCTATAAAACGCGAGCTCAACTTCCCTTATCGTGCTAATCTTATAACCTTCTTGCAGGGGGAAACTTTCAAAATACCTTGTCTCCTACTTCAAACGAAATATTCTTCCTTTTTATATCAGTGTAATCCTTCTGTTAATCTTGAGCAGCTTTTAAATTGATTTGAATGATCAAGACTTTTTCTTCCATTTCTTGTACTAAGTTAGGACCAACTATTTTTCTCTTATTGAGTTCCATCCAACAAGTGGGTAATCTACACCTTCCTCCATACAGTGCTTTGAAAGGCGACATTTTTAGACTGGTATGGTGACTTTTGTTGTAAGTGAATTCTACCAAAGGAAGATGTTTTTCCCAATTCAATCCAAATTCTATTACAGAATTTCTAAGCATGTATTTAAGAACTTGAATTACTCTTTCTGATTGCCTATCTAAATAAGGACGGAAGGTAGTACTGAACTATAACTTGGTTCCTAAGTATTTTTTTAATTACTTCCAAAATCTCAACATGAATCTTGGATCTCGATCTAACACTATGGATTTTGGTATGTCATGGAGGCATACGATTTCATATATGTAAAGCTCCATCAATTTTTCCAATGAATAGTTTGTACGTATTAGCAGGAAATAGGTTGATTTAGTAAGCCGATCTACAATCACCCAGATTGTGCTCGTTTTGGTAGGACTGAGAGGATGCCTCAAAATATAATCCATGGTGATCTTGTCTTACTTCCACTTAGGAATTTTTAGAAGATACAACTACCCTGAGGGTGTAACACCCCTAACCCGTATCCGTCACCGAAACAAGGTTCAGAGCATTACCAAAGTTTACAATTCAATTACACTTAATTTATGAAATTTACTATTCATTTTCGAAAATCAATCACAATCAGTCATAATGTCCCTTATATGGGTCCTCCAGGCCAAAATACATATTAGAATTGAGTACAGACTAAACCGGGATAATAGTAAATTTTTTGCAAAATCTCAAAATTTTTCTTAGGTGTAGGGGACACACGCTCGTGTGGCCAAGTTGTGCGACTCACATGGCCAATGACACACCCGTGTCCCAAACTATGTGGGAATTCGATGTGAGGCACACAACCGTGTCCCAGCCCATGTCGTTACCCGTGTAACTCTTTGTAACTTGGGTCACACGGTCATCCACACGTTCGTGTGTTAGGTCGTGTGGATAATGTTAATTTTTGAAAATTAGGTGCAGGATTCACACGACCATGTCACACGACTGTGTACTAGGCCGTGTGACTCACACGGCTAAGATACATGCCTGTGTCTCTGCTTGTGTGACCAGTTTTGAGAATTTTATTTTTAAATTTTTAAGATGTAGGAGACACACGGCCAAACCACACTTCAATATATTCAACAACCAGTTCAAGGCATATAAATCAAACTAATATTCAATTTTTATACATGTCATGTTTGCTCACACTTTCAAGTATTCATCTTACCCTTTTCTAATCATATACTTAGCCAAGTGTGATTATATCTAAGTTACTAATCCAAGCATACTCACATACCAAACATGATAGAACTTCATGCATAAATATTTTAAATATGTTATCACTAGCCATTCCAATGGCTAATTACAGCCAAAACATTTACATACCCTTACTTGTCACCATTAGCCTATACATGCCATTATACCAAGGAAGTTTCATATTATACCAAAACGAGCTGGAGGATAGTGTGATAATGCTCCAACTGCTCTCTAACCTTCATGAGCTTTCGAGTATTATAAAACAGAGAAAAGAAAACCTAGTAAGCATTTTGCTTAGTAAGTTCATATAACAGGAATTTAACTTACCATAGATTTTCATTAAAGATAAGCACACAAAAATGCATCCAAGCAATTTGGTTAATAGCCTAAAACACACAACTTCACCAATCATGTTACTCAAGTAATTCACATAATACCAAGAACATGGATGAGCTCATCATTTAATGTTTTTCATATACATATGCTTTCCTTATCATTATTCCATATTACATGTACATTTTCATGACAAATAATTTGAAGTTCATTTTAGCCATGTCAGAACTTTACCCGTTGAATTTATTTGAAATATCGATGGATACACTCACGTAGTACACTAAAACTGTACAAAACTGAAATCCGTCAATTCATATCCAAGGGTTCCCAATTAGGGCATATAATCAGAAAGCACACTCTCGAGCCATATATTAGGATACCCTGATGAGCCATGTAACAAGATGCTTATCTAGGCTAAACAGGAAACTCCTAAGAGTTTAGAATAGGAAGTTCATTGAGCTTAACAGGTAACTCTGAAGAGTTATTAATAGGGAGCTCCGGATACCATAACAAGGAGTTCAAGCGAGCCATGTCAAGAAGCTCATAAGAGCCTATATCAGGACGCTCACGAAGAGCTGTGTTTTTGTCCGCAATAAATGCTGGATTACAATCGATAAAATCGTGTAACGGAACACTCACAAAGAGCTGCGGTAGTGCTCATCACATGCAAAATCACTATCGATCAAGATGCTTGCAGGAACTATATAACAGGACGCTTGAGAAGGCTTTTAACAGGATGCTCATCTGAGCTATAATGTCCGTAACATATGCAGGACTATAATCAATATGGGAAATGTTGTATCCATCACATTTCATTATTCAAACGGGACTTATTAATTATCGAACAATATTGGGTATGTGATTAATTTCATTCATTAAACATTTATGCAATTCCCACAAATACAACATTCGCTTCAAACATATTAATGTACAAAATAAAGTTACATGAGCTTACCTCGACACTTGTTCGTATACATAAATCTATTAATCTGGCACTTTTTCTTTTCCTCAATCTAACTTCGTATTTGAGTTTTTTGGATCTAAATAAATGAATTTAACATCAATTTAATCCATTTCATACTCAATTGAACTCAATTCACTTCCTAGGAAAATTACTATTTTGCCCCCATACTTTTCATAAATGACGATTTCATCTCTAAGCTCAGAAAATAAAATTCATACAATTTAGTCCTTATTTCAAGCCTAATCAACTTGTACATATAACATTTACAGCCCATGTATTTCACAAAAATCAGAATTTTTCCATGGGCTTTACCATTTTTCAATTTAGCCCCTAAATCATAATTTCATGAAAGTTCTCTTAGTAAAAGTTGTTATTCTATTAACAACCTTTCATTTTCTACCATAAATTTCAAAATTTCAGCATTTACATCGATGGAAAATTTTCTATACTTTGATATCTTTACAAATTGATCCCCCAAAATAGCTAGATTAGGTTATTCCTATCTCAAAAATATAAAAATTACTAAAAATGGGACAATATTACTTACCCAATTAGGCTTGCTTGATTTTCTTTCTCTTTCCTAGGGTTTCCATAGAATTTAGGGATGAAGATGATATAAAATGATGATATTAAACATTTATTTAATTTATCATCTTTTCTTTATTTCCATTTCCAATTTAGTCCTTTTCTTTTTCTAATTTTCCATGGGTGATTCACCAAAAATATCTACTAACTTTTCTTAATGGTCTAATTACCATATAAGGACCTCAAGTTTTGAATTCCATAGCTATTTGATACTTATAGCTACTAGAACTCAACATTGCATTTTACACAATTTGGTCTTTTCCACAACTAAATAAGAAAGGGTAAAATTTTCTTAATGAAATTTTCATACGTCATTTCTATCATAATGCAATTCATGTAATAATATTAAAATAAATTTTCTTTCTGACTCGAATTTGTGGTCCCAAATCCACTATTCTGATTTCACTAAAAATGGGTTGTTACAACTCTCCCCCTTAAAGAATTTTCATCCTCGAAAATCTTATCAGTAAAGAGGTTTGGATATTGCTTTATCATGCTATACTCCGGTTCCTAGGTAGCCTCTTCTATACCATGTCATTGCCAAATAACTTTCACTAAAGCTACATTTTATTTCTTAACTCTTTCGTCTCAAGTGCCAAAATTTTGATTGGTTCCTCACTTTAAGTCATATCAGATTGCATCTTAACTTGTCGAATAAATAACATGTGAAGGATCTAATCAATACCGTCATAACGTGGACACATGAAAAACATTATGAATTCTGTCAAGTTCCGGTGGTAATTCCAATCGGTACGCAATAGGTCCAATTCTTTTTGTAATCTCCTCATATGGTTCGATGAACCATGGACTCAATTTTCCTTTACGGTTTACGGCCAAACCGAAGAACTTTCTTCCAAGGTGATACTTTCAAGAATGCCTTATCACTAACCTAGAATTCTATCTCTTTTCGTTTAAGATTAGCATAAGACTTTTGATGATCAGAAGTTGCTTTCAATCTATCCTAAATTACCTTTACCTTTTCTTCAGTTTCACAGACTAAGTCAACTCCATGTATCTTTTTTTCACTAAGCTCTGTCCAATACAATAGATTTCTACACTTACGAGCATACAAAGCCTCATATGGTGCCATTTTAATGTTGGATTGATAATTATTATTGTATGCAAATTCAACTAAAGGCAGATACTTTTCCCAATTACCTTCAATTTCCAAAACACAACGCCAGAGCATACCCTCTAAAATATGTATTACATGTTCAGATCGGCCCTCAGTCTAAGGATGAAATGTAGTACTGAAATGTAATTGTGTACCCAAAGCTTCTTGTAATTTATTCCAAAATCAAGATGTAAACCGGGGATCTCTATCGAAGATAATGGAACTAGTACTACATGCAGTCTGACTGTAATGCCCCTAACCCATATCCGTAGCCGTAGAAGGGTTACAACGTATTAATGATCAATACACAATGTATGGCATACATTTATCATCGACAAAGCATCCATTCTCATAATTCATTCAACATAATCACATTGCCCCTTCTAAGGGCCTACGAGGCCTTAAACATGCTTTAGAAATGGTTCAGAACTAAACCGATATCATACAAGAATTTTGGAAACTTAGAAAAATTTCAAATATACAGGGGTCACACGCCCGTGTGAATGAGCCGTGTGCCTTACACGGCTCCAAACAAGCCCATGTCTCAGGCCGTGTGAAAAACAGGGCATACACACTGATTTAGGTCACATGGCCAACCACACGCCTGTATGTCCAGCCCGTGTGCCCTTCGAAGTGGCCACACACGCTCGTGTGCCAAGCCGTGTACTAGGCTATGCCAAAACTGTAGGGTATACTGACTTGTATCACACAGCCAATCACACGCCCGTGTGCGAGACCGTGTCAAGCATACCGACTTCATTTTGATAACAACACCAGGGGTCAGATGGCCGTGTAACATGACTTTATGTCACACACGGCTGAGAGACACGCTCGTGTCTCTGCCTATGTGGACAAAAATAGGCCATTTCCAAGGCCAATTTGCCACCCTTATTCATGCACATCTAAACAATCAAAATAGTACCATTACATCATTCAATTAAGCAACCAAAACGTCAACCAAATATACCATTCATACAATATCAATTTTAACCAATTTCAATATTCAATTCAATGCCATTTACCTAATCAAACACTTTATCAACACAACTTCTAATATTATACTTCATCAAAGCATTTCTCAAGCATTTATAGTTCACAAGTCATTTAACCATATTCATACCAAACATGCCAAAGTAAGTCATCTTTCATGGCTATATATACAAACCAAACATATACATTTACAAGCCATTTCTAATGGCTAAACACACATCAACAGTAATATCATTTACAAGCCAATTCTCATGGCAAAACCAAAATACCACATCTAGCCTATACATGTCATATACCATATATACACAACTCAAAAGTACCAAAGAGATGTTTGATAGTGCGATGATGCTCCAGACGACTTCCAGATCCGAGCTAGCATTGATTCACTATAAAACATAGAAAAATAACATGAAGTAAGCTTCATATCTTAGTAAGCTCAAATGTAAATAACTTAATTTATTAAATAAATATAAATCAACCAATTTCACATTAACTACAAACCTTTCTCATGTCTTAAAACATGATTAAATATCATATCATTGAACTTTCTCTACTTAATACTCAAATAGGTTTTGTACATATCTATATCGCCTCGTACTAACCTCTTTCTCAACCACATCATTTGCTTACCCATTGAACCATTCGGAATAGAAATTGGATACTCAATAGTCTCATACGATAAGTACATATACCATGTCCCGTTGCCAAAACAAGGTAACTTATCCGAAGAACAATTATCATGGGCCGAAGCCAAATCATCCGATATGCATGGCTCGAAGCCAAATCCATATAAGCCAAATCCAAAGTGCTAATATCATGGTCTAAAGCCAACTCAACTTATCATCTAATAACAAGACACTAGTATCCAAATCTATTCCTAAAGTTCAACCGGGATTTCACACTTTCCATTTCTATCGTCGAATGCATTCGTAGAGTCGTTATCACAATTTGATCATTATCCAAAATCTCATAATCACAGTTTATACAATATCAAAACATTTAATATGCTTTTATAATGGAATTAATACATACAAACTTACCTCGAGAATGACAACGGCTAAATGAGACAATTACTCGATAATCTTGCCTTTCTCCCGATCTAATTCCAGATTCCTCTTTTCTTGATCTAAATATATTCAAAATTAACTTCATTAATCAATCATTCACTCAATTTAGTCCAAAACATACATTTAGGCCTATTTGAACTTTAGCCCTAAACTTTTACACTTTAGCAATTTAGTCCCTATTTCACATATACAGAAAATTCACACAATTCAACAAAACCTATACTTGACCAAATTACACATAAGTCCCTAGCAGCCCAAAACTTGAATTTATTTCACATTTTAACCACACACTTTTCACATTTCACAATTTATGTAACTCCCCGTACCCGAGCCATCGCCGGAGTCGAACAAGAGGTGTTAAGAGGCTTAATTCATTACTTAAACAGCTCAAACAATTTATTTTTAAAATTTTCAGTCAAGCTCTTAAAAATTCATATCTCGATTTCGAAAACTCGAAATCCAATTCCGTAAATTTTCACTGAAACTAGAATCATATATATATTTACTAATTTTTTTCTAGAACTTTTTGTCAAGCAAATTAGTACAGTTTATTATTTAAAGTCTCCCATGTTTCAAGGTTCAACTGCTCTGACCTCTGTGTATTACGAAACAGATATCTCCCTGTACAGAGTTTCAATAACTATTCCATTTGTTTCTAATAAAACTAGACTCAATAAGGAATATATACATATAAATCATGACTTCTAATTATATTTTAATAATTTATGGTGAATTTCCAAAATTAGAACAGGGGATCCAGAAATTGCTCTGGCCCTGTTTCACAAAAATTTAAACATCTCATAAAATATAACTCATATACCTGTTTTGTTCCATCGATATTAAAATAGACTCATAATTCTTCAATTCCATATTTTATTCATCATCTAATTGTATCTCTACTATTTTAAATGATTTTTCAAACTCACGTCATCTTCTTTGTGCGAATCTATTTTATGGTAAATTTTACCTATTTCATGGTTTCCATGAATTAGCTAGCAATTTAGCATACATAACACCAAATATGATCATGATTAGCCATTCCAATGGCTAATCATTACCAAGCATTTCCATACCACTCAATAACCATATCATAAGACCATATATACAAAATGATTATAATGCTATACATGCCATACTCAAAATATGCAAGCCATTATGCCAAGATGGTATACGGATAGTGTGAGCATGCCTCCGACCGTTCCCGATTTTCGAGTTGGCTTGTCGACACTACAAGGAATGAAAAGGAGGAAGTAAGCATAAATGCTTAGTAAGCTCACATGCAAATAGCAAGTAACACAACTATATAAACAAACATAAAACATCATTTGCATAATCATCACCGAGACATTCATATCACATTTTCATTTATCATCTTACCATATTGTTGTTATATCGAGTTTTCAACCCGAGGGTTAAGTACATACCTGTTCAAAGTATTCATTTCACAACACTTACCAATATGTCCCTTTCATCTCGAGTATTCCTCCATTTGAGTAGAATTTTACCCGTTGAACACATCGGAATATAATTCGGATACATGGAAAGTTTGCACATAAGTGCCACATATGTAGCCAAGCTACCATGTAACCCGCCCATAAGTGAACTCGGACTCAACTCAACGAGCTCGAGCGTTCGCATCCATAAGTGAACTCAGACTAAACTCAACGAGTTCGGATGCCTAGTTACATCTCTCGAACTCGGACTCAACTCAACGAGTTCGGATGCCTAGTTACATCTCTCGAACTCGGACTCAACTCAACGAGTTCGGACATTCGCATCCATAAGTGAACTCGGACTCAACTCAATGAGTTCGGATGCCCAAATATTCTAGTGACATGTGACTTGTATCCTAATCTATTCCTAAGGTTCAAACGGGATTTTCCTCGAACACATCTCCATGCCATCTTCCGTAAAATACCGAAACCAATACTCGGTAGCACTTTATATTTAACAAATAATTCACATAATTTGCATTTTATTCGAAAATAACCACAAAGCATATATTTCATGATAAAAATCAGCATATCATATAATTAACATCAATAACTTAAAAATAACAATTATACTCCATTATTTACACATGAACTTACCTCGTATGCGAAAATGGCTACTTTTACCATTTCATCCACAACTTGGTATTTTCCCCATTTTAGCCCGAATTTCAGTTTTCCTTGCTCTATCATTTAAAATATAGTATAATTAGGACTCACATTATTCAAATTGACCCAAAATCATATTTTGGAAAAATTACAATTTTGCCCCTAAACTTTTGCATATTTATAGTTTTGCCCCAAAGCTTGTAAATTAAACTTCAGCCTTTTTTCTTATGTTTTATGACATGCTGATCATTTTTCCCTTCTATGGCACCATCAAATTCTCACTCTAACATGTACTTATGACTATTAGGTATTTTTACCGATTAAGCCCTTTTGCTCGTTTTCCTTTAAAACCGAGTAGCACAAGTTGTCTAACATAATTTAAAACCTCATATTCTATCATAAAACACCAAAATACACAAATTTCACCTATGGGTATTTTTCCAAATATAAACCCTAGGTTAAATTATTGCTAGCATAAGCTAAATCGAGCTACTGGAACTCCAAAAACGTAAAAAGCATTAAAAACGAGGTTAGAACGGACTTACAATCGAGCTTGGAAGCTTGAAAAACCCTAGCCATGGTTTCTCCTTGCTACATTCGGCCATGGGGTTGAAGATGAGCAAAATTGGCTTTTAATTTTGTATTTTAATTCATTTTACCCCTAAATGACCAAAATGCCCTTACTACTAAACTTTCGAAAAATTCCATCCATGTCCAATTTTTTTCCATAGACTTAGAAATTGGTAAAATTGCTATTTAAGACCTCCTAATTAACATTTCAAAACAATTTCACACTAGAAACTTCTAGAATGCAAGTTTTGCAAATTATTCGATTTAGTCCCTAATTTCAATTTAAGCACTTTATGCATAAAATTTCTTCACGAAATTTTCACACAATCATGCAATCATATCATAGACCTCAAAATAATCATAAAATAATTATTTCTATCTCAGATGTTGTGGTCACGAAACCACTATTCTGACTAGGCCCAAAATCATGATATTACAACTCCCCCTCCTTTAGGGATTTTCGTCCCCGAAAATCTTACCAGAAAAGTGGTCTTCACTTTTAATCTCATATTCGGTGCCGAAGAACTTTCACTTAGGCTGTACCTCCAATACATCTCTTTAATTTCTCATATGATCTGAAAGCTTACAGTCTCAACTCTCAACTGTTTTTAAATTTTCAACCCTCTCAGTTTCCCATGATATCATGACATGAAACCCGAATCTTAACTTGATTAATGGAGACCAGAATTCCAAGAAATCCAACAATCAAAGAGACCTGAAATTCCATAAATTTGATGAGTAGGAATTCATTCAATATAGATATGATATATAGATCTCGCCAAACATTTTACAATAGGATACGTCACATTTTCCTCTTTCCACTATAGAAATAATTCTGATATGGCCTCAAGAATAATCCTTCTCATTTCCATCCCAATATCAGCACTGACAAGGATAATTTTGATAGATCCCAATGCTCGACTTTAACCCCTTTAGCAACTTCGATTTTATGTAACATCGGATGCTCTAAACTATCACATTACCTCACTGTCTTGAAATACATCACAATTTATACAACAATACATTACTGAAAGTCAGGAAGTCTTTGCTCAATGTAGACTAGTCTAGTTCAGACGTTTCGGTTACCAATATTCTCATCTATCCAAACTTTGTCAACATGTAATAAACTTTTCAACTTTCACAAGACAAAAACCTTATCATCCGTAGTGACTTTAACTAATATCCAACTCTTTCTAATAAATATACACTTCTCGTTCAGACTATTTACTCTTTTATCCATACAAAATGAAATTCTATTATCAGACTTGGGAAAAATAATCATGACATAATTGTCACATGAAATCTTTCAAATAAATAATTTACCATACCGACTGAAACTCGTGCTTTTATCATCTATGCCTTTACTGATGTCAAATCCTTACATAGAAATTAGAAAAAATCCCAATACTAAAATCACCACATTACCAAGATCAAATTAGAAGTATAGTCATATTTGACATGATTATCACGAGCTGAAGAACCCACTTCGAACATGAGTCGTAATTGACAAATTATGGAACAAAGATAACAAGAAAACCGAATAAAAAAAATCCAAGATTGAGAAACCCAAAATAAAGAAATCCAGAATAAAGAGATCCAGGATAAAGAAACCCAAGATACGATACTATGCCGGAGAATCGAAAACCAAACTCATAGAGAAAATACGGAATACCCCGATAATTCTTCAAAGAAAGAAAGTCCAGAGGAAAACATCATTTAATCCCACTGAAATCAAATATAACAATATCAATATATCTTCCCATACATATATATCAGATGAAGCATCAAGTAGAAGAAACAGAATCATAATATCATATGTATTCTCTCATCAATTCTTATCGATTTAAATGAAATAGAATACTCGATGAAATAGAGCAATATAAATTATAAACCACCAGACTACCAATGCTTTCATCCAACACCGGATTAAAAGACATTCCCATATAACAAGAATTTCTTGAAGATCAATAGCCATAGAAATATTTACGAGAACGGGTAAACACATAGAACATCTCAAAAGAGATCGCTAAATCTGTCCGGTCATAATCACACACTCAGATAGTTCACATTTCAATTATCATTTCCCCAACTAGTTCTGCGTCACAAATTTCATATTAAACCATTCACTAAAGAAGGCCGATTCGAATAAATTTCGATTTACACTTTTCTCGACCTTGCACTGAGTAATTCGGTTTACCACGGAGAATTCCTTTTCTAATCGACAAGGCATAACTTCAATAATCTTTACGTCAATCCGATACTTTCTTGGCTCGACTTTACTTATCAGCTCATTTTCAATCTCTAATCATACTTATAATTATTCTATCACTGTACTCTTTGGGTTCTCAACCGGAAACTTATTCAATACAAATCTCATGAAATTCCATTATAAGTACCACTTCGGTAAGAGGGAGGGGTTGTAGGACCTCTGACTCGACTTTCTTATACATATACATATGACACAACTTCCATCATCATAGTAACATCATCAAAATCGTCTCATTCATTCAGGCAATGCAACATTCATGTTGGCTTACACAAATTTTCCTATTGTCCCATTTAGACAATATACTTATGCATACATTCTATGTTTTCTAGATAGCTTTACTTATCCATTCATTTAATTAAATTAATTCATGCTCATGACATCATATAAGGCCAAACAAACATAGATATTTGCATCACAATCACTACTTTCATTTTGTGCATCATCATGTACATATCATTACAATCATATAATTCAGTCCAACAATTTAACATAGATAAGTTCATTTCATTATAATCCTTTAACTCATAAAAATTATATATCATTAGCATTCATCAACATTCGACGTCCAAATCAAGACAAGGACATTTTCACTCGTATCATAATATTATGACCTTTATTCATACCTCTACTACTTTCTATTTATTCCGTTCATCTTATCAAGTAAGCCACATACACTACATCATATGAGCATTAAGCAAATATGAATATTTATCACATATGTATCATAAACCTTTATTCATACTTTTCTGAACCGAGGCTTATCATAATCATAATTTTACTCAAATACCTTCACATAACATTGAACATGGTCGGCGCAGCTCGGTTGGAGAGTACCCTGTCTAAATAAGACGGTACTCATACGCGTCGGAAGACATCACACTATCACAGATCAGTGGCATGTATAGCTAAACTTTTACACATGCTAGGTTAGTCTGAGAACCGACTAAACCTGCTCTGATACCACCAAATGTAACGCCCCGTACCCAAGACAGTCGCCGGAGTCAAACACGAGGTGTTAACAGGCTTAATTCATTACTTAAACAGCTCAAACAATTTATTTTTAAAATTTTCAGTCAAGCTAGCAATCTGCGTCACAGTCGCTTAAAAATTCATATCTCGAGATCCAAAACTCAAAACCTAATGCCGTAAATTTTCACTGAAACTAGACTCATATATATATTTACTAATTTTTTTCTAGAATTTTTTGTCAAGCAAATTAGTACAGTTTATTAGTTAAAATCTCCCATGTTTCAGGGTTCAACTGCTCTGACCTCTGTGTATTACGAATCAGATATTTCCCTGTACAGAGTTTCAATGACTATTTTGTTTGTTTCTAATAAAACTATACTCAATAAGGAATTATAAATATAAATCATGACTTCTAATTATATTTGAAAAATTTATGGTGAATTTCCAAAGTTAGAACAGGGGATCCAGAAATCGCTCTGGCCCTGTTTCACAAAAATTTAAACATCTCACAAAATATAACTCATATACCTGTTTTGTTCAATCCCATATTTTATTCATCATCTAATTGTATCTCTACTATTTTTAATGATTTTTCAAACTCACATTACTGCTACTGTCTGAATCTATTTTATGGTAAATTTTACCTATTTCATGGTTTCCATGAATTAGCTAGCAATTTAGCATACATAACACCAAATATGATCATGATTAGCCATTCCAATGGCTAATCATTACCAAGCATTTCCATACCACTCAATAACCATATCATAAGACCATATATACAAAATGATTATAATGCTATACATGCCATACTCAAAATATGCAAGCCATTATGCCAAGATGGTATACGGATAGTGTGAGCATGCCTCTGACCGTTCCCAATTTCCGAGCTGGCTTGTCGACACTACAAGGAATGAAAAGGAGGAAGTAAGCATAAATGCTTAGTAAGCTCACATGCAAATAGCAAGTAACACAACTATATAAGCAAACATAAAACATCATTTGCATAATCATCACCGAGACATTCAGATCATATTTTCATTTATCATCTTACCATATTGTTGTTATATCGAGTTTTCAACCCGAGAGTTAAGTACATACCTGTTCAAAGTATTCATTTCACAACACTTACCAATATGTCCCTTTCATCTCGAGTATTCCTCCATTTGAGTAGAATTTTATCCGTTGAACACATCGGAATATAATTCGGATACATGGAAAGTTTGCACATAAGTGCCACATATGTAGCCAAGCTACCATGTAACCCGCCCATAAGTGAGCTCGGACTCAACTAAACAAGCTTGGATGCCTAGTTACATCTCTCGAACTTGAACTCAACTCAACGAGTTCGGATGCCTAGTTACATCTCTCGAACTCGGACTCAACTCAACGAGTTCGGACATTCGCATCCATAAGTGAACTCGGACTCAACTCAACGAGTTCGGATGCCCAAATATCCTAGTGACATGTCACTTGTATCCTAATCTATTCCTAAGGTTCAAATGGGATTTTTCTCGAACACATCTCCATGCCATCTTCCGTAAAATACCGAAACCAATACTCGGTAGCACTTTATATTTAACAAATAATTCACATAATTTGCATTTTATTCGAAAATAACCACAAAGCATATATTTCAAGATAAAAATCAGCATATCATATAATTAACATCAATAACTTAAAAATAACAATTATACTACATTATTTACACATGAACTTACCTCGTATGCAAAAATGGCTACTTTTACCATTTCATCCACAACTTGGTATTTTCCCCATTTTAGCCCAAATTTTAGTTTTCCTTGCTCTATCATTTAAAATATATTCTAATTAGGACTCACATTATTCAAATTGACCCAAAATCATATTTTGGAAAAATTACAATTTTGCCCCTAAACTTTTGCATATTTACACTTTTGCCCCAAAGCTTGTAAATTAAACTTCAGCATTTTTTCTTATGTTTTATGACATGCTGATCATTTTTCCCTTCTATGGCACCATCAAATTCTCACTCTAACATGTACTTATGACTATTAGGTATTTTTACTAATTAAGCCCTTTTGCTCGTTTTCCCTTAAAACCGAGTAGCACAAGTTGTCTAACATAATTTAAAACCCCATATTCTATCATAAAACACCAAAATACACAAATTTCACCTATGGGTATTTTTCCAAATATAAACCCTAGGTTAAATTATCGCTAGCATAAGCTAAATCGAGCTACTGAAACTCCAAAAACGTAAAAATCATTAAAAACGAGGCTAGAATGGACTTACAATCGAGCTTGGAAGCTTGAAAAACCATAGCCATGGTTTCTCCTTGCTGCATTCGGCCATGGGGTTGAAGATGAGCAAAATTGGCTTTTTATTTTGTAGTTTAATCCATTTTACCCCTAAATGAGCAAAATGCCCTTACTACTAAACTTTCCAAAAATTCCATCCATGTCCAATTTTTTCCATAGACTTAGAAATTGGTAAAATTGCTATTTAAGACCTCCTAATTAACATTTCAAAACAATTTCACACTAGAAACTTCTAGAATGCAAGTTTTGCAAATTATTCGATTTACTCCCTAATTTCAATTTAAGCACTTTATGCATAAAATTTCTTCACGAAATTTTCACACAATCATGCAATCATATCATATACCTCAAAATAATCATAAAATAATTATTTCTATCTCGGATGTTGTGGTCACGAAACCACTATTCTGACTAGGCCCAAAATCAGGATATTACAATTTAGCCCCTAATTTGCATTTTCACCAAAAATTACTTAACAAAACATGTAAAACTATCATCAAGCTTTCATATTTCATCCTCAAACACTAAAGAACACATAAACTCATCAATGGCGGCTCTCAAAATCTTTAACAGTTTCAAAATTAAAAGTACAGGCTAGCTAGATTGAGCTGCAACGATTACAAAAAAACATAGAAATCATCAAAAATGGAACAAAAATGAACTTACAATTTAGCTAACAATGACTGGATCCTTCAAACCCTAAAATGTATTCCTTTCTCTTGAATTTCTGCACTTGAAGAAGATGATAGCAAATTAGGGTTTTTTTGTTTTATTTTATTAACTTAATAATCAAATTACCTAAATAACCTTTAAAAACACCTAATCATATGTCCATATAAGTCCATTAATGTTTCAAATGGTTTAATTACCATTTAAGGCCATCATATTGAAAAGTCAAAGCTATTTGACACCTTTAACAAGTAGAATGCTACTTTTGCTTTTTACGTGATTTAGCCCGTTTTCACAAATTGACTATTCAAATGATAAAATTAACTCACAAAATTTTTGCACATATCAAATAACATGTTTTAAATTCATAAAATAATATTAAAATAATTTTATAACATCAGATTTGTGGTTTCAAAACCACTGTTCTGATTTAGCTAAAATCAGGTTGTTACAACTCTCCCCTAAGGGATTTTCGTCCCCAAAAATCTTCGAGTGAATAGGTTCGGGTATTGTTTTGTCATAGCATCCTTGGGTTCCCACGTAGCTTCTACAACCCTCTGTCGATGCCATAATACTTTCACTAATGCAATCTTCTTATTTCTTAACTCTTTGATCTCATGAGCTAAAATTTGAATCGGTTCTTCATTGTATGATAAATCTGAATGTATCTCAACTTCAGTTGGAGAAATAACATGTGAAGGGTCTGATCAATATCTTCGTAGCATCGATACGTGAAATACATTATGTATATTTTCTAACTCATATCGTAATGCCAACTGATATGCTCCTAGCCCAATTCGCTCGATAATCTTGTATGGTCCAATGAATCGCAGACTCAATTTCCCTTTTCGACCAAACCACAATATCTTTTTCCACGGCGACCCTTTCAAAAAACACTTTATCCCTGATCTGAAACTCAATATCTTTCCGTTTTAAATCTGTGTATGATTTCTGTCGATCCGAAGCCGTTTTCAAACTGTCACGAATTACTTTCACTTTTTCTTCTGTTTCTCTGATCAGATCAACACTGTGAATCTTATTCTCACTAAGCTTAGTCCAGTACAATAGTATTTGACATTTACAACTGTATAGAGATCCGTATGGTGCCATTTTTATACTCGATTGGAAGCTATTATTATAAGAAAATTCAATCAACGGTAGATATTTCTCCCACCTACCTTCAAACTCAAGAATGCAACAACGCAACATATCCTCAAGTATCTGATTAACTAGTTCGGATTGACCATCCATTTATGGGTGAAACGTGGTGCTGAAATGTAGCTTTGTACCTTCTTGGAATATCCTCCAAAATCACAAAGTGAATCTCGAATCTCTATCCGAAACAATAGATAATGGTACTCCATGCAATCGAACAATTTCTGAGATATACAACGCAGCCAATTTATCAAGTGAGAAATCTGTACGTACCGGAATGAAATGAGTTGATTTTGTCAATCTGTTAACAACAACCCAGATCGCATCTTTCTTTTCCAAAGATAAAGGTAAACCCAATACAAAATCCATTGTTACTCTATCCCACTTCCACTCAGGAAAATAGACTGTAGCAAACCCGATGGTACCTGATGTTCAGCTTTAACTTGCTGACAAACCAAACATTTTGAAACAAATTCCGAGATATCTCTATCATGCCTTGCCACCAATAATGCTACTTCAAATTGTTATACATTTTAATGCTTCCTGGATGTACTGATAAACAACTACTGTGTGCTTCGTTTAGAATCTTCCGAATGAGCTCATAATTTCTTGGTACACATATTCTATCATGAAACATCAAACAGTCACCAAGCCCTATTCAAAACTCTGAATTAGAAGTTGACTCACACTGAGCTCATTTTGGTTCCAATTCATTATCAAATTTTTGAGCCTCAGAAATCTACTGTAGAAATAACGATCTCGCTTTCAACCCGGATACTATCAAACCGTCATTAGACAAAGCTAATTGTGTGTTCAAAGTACGTAAAGCAAATAAGGACTTTCAGCTCAAAGCATCAGGAACTATGTATTCTTTCCCCGGATGATAGTCAATCACTAATTCATAGTTTTTAATAATTATAACCATCTCTGATGTCGTAAATTTAAATCCTTTTGATTCATCAGATATTTCAAGCTTTTTGTGGTTGGTATAAATATGAAATTTCTCACCAAACAAATAATGACGTCAAATTTTCAATGCGAACACTATCACAACTAACTCTAGATTGTGCGTCGGATAATTATTTTCGTGTGGCTTCAATTGTCTCGAGGTATAAGCTACAAATTTGCCTTTCTGCATCAAAACACAACCTAGGCTATTTAACAATGCATCACTAAAAACTACACATTCTTTACCCGACTCAGGCTAAACTAACACTAGTTCCTCTGTCAATAATGCTTTCAACTGCTCGAACCTCTGCTGACACTTTTCTGACCACTCAAATTTAACATCTTTTTGAAGCAATCTTGTCATTGGAGTCACAATCATTGAGAAGCCTTTCACAAATTGTCTATAATAGCCGACTAGTCCCAGAAAACTACGGACTTCAGATACATTTCTCGCAGGCTTCCAATCTATAATCACAGAAATTTTGTTCAGGTTAACTTGTATACTCGCGGCTGAAAATATGTCCCAGAAAACTAACCTCTCGTAGCCAAAACTCACATTTGCTAAACTTTGCAAACAACTGCTTATCTCTCAAAGTTTGTAACACGATTCTTAAATGTTCAGCATGCTCGGATTCATCACGAGAGTAAATTAACATATCATCAATAAGCACAACTACGAATCGATCTAAGTATGACCTGAAATTTTGGTTCATCAAATCCATAAAAATAGTAGGTGCATTTGTTAGTCCGAAAGGCATAACAAGAAATTCATAGTGTCTGTACCTTGTTCTAAATGTAGTCTTTGGCACATCTGAGTCTTTAACTCGCAACTGGTAATATCATGATTTCAAATCAATTTTCAAAAACAATGTTGTCCCTTTTAGCTTATCAAACAAATCATCTATTCGTGGCAAAGGGTATTTATTCTTGATCGTCACTTTGTTGAGTTGTCAATAGTCTATAAACATTCTCATCGTGCCATCTTTCTTTTTCACAAATAATACCGGTGTACCCCAGAGAGAAAAACTCAGTTTCGCAAAACCTTTATCTGTCAACTCTTGCAACTGAGCTTTCAATTATTTTAACTCTATCGGAGCCATTCTGTACGAAGCTATCGATATTGGCATTGTTCCTAATACTAATTCAATACCAAACTCAACTTCTCTGATAGGTGGTAAACCCGGTAAGTCTTCTGGAAACACATCTGGATACTCGCACACAACTGGCACTATTTCAATCTTTGTTTCTGTCACTTTCGTATCAAGTACATATGCAAGATAAGCTTCACACCCCTTTCTCACAAATATCTAAGTTAACATAGAAGAGATCGCAACTAGTAAATTATTCAGATCATCAGATTCAATTCCAATAGTCTCATTATTCGGACATTTTAGTTCAATCGTCTTTCGTCTACAATTCACTATAGCATCATGCATCGTTAGCCAATCTATACCCAAAATCACATCAAATTCATCGAATGGCAACAACATAATATTAGCTGGAAAACAGAAATCCCGATACATTAACAGACAATTCTTGTAGACTTTGTCAACCAAAACACATTTACCTAAAGGGTTCAATACTCTAATCACAAATTTAGTAGACTCTACAGGAAAAATCTTACTAGATACTAATTTCATACATATATAAGAATGAGTTGATCCTGGATCTATCAATGAAATCACATTATATCATAGAGAGTGAAAGTATCGGTGATAACATCTGAAGATGATGTTTCTTCGCGAGCGTAAATAGTGTAGGCTCTAGCAGGTGCTCTGACCTCAGACCTCGCAGCTGAATCCTTTGTCACCCCTCTGCTACCACTTATATTTTCGACAACTCTAGGTGGTCTATCTCTATTTGATGTGTTACCTGGTCATTCTGAACTTTATCTTTCTCATCTAGCTCAGGACAATTTCAGTTGAAGTGATCTAGCGAACCACATTTGTAACAAGCTTTATTATTTTTATTCCAGCATTCACCATAATGTTGCCTCATACATTGTTGACACTCGAGTTTGTTGTCTCTCACACTGCCAATACTCACTACTGATATGGCTTGAGCTTTAGAACTTGAGTATTGTTTTCTACTATCTCTGTTCAAATATTCGTTTGAAGCATTTGGGTGAGCGTACGAATCTTTGAATTTCTTTGATGAAGATTGATACAGCTTACTCATTGATCTTTTTCTTGAGTCTCTAGCCTCTGAATCTGCTTTTCTCTTTTCTTTACTAAGATCCTTGCCTTTACAAGCCCTTTCAACTAGAACTACAAATTCTTTCAACTCTAGAATTCCAACTAGAAGTTTTATATCTTCACTCAGCCCATTAACAAACCGCTTGCACAATCATTCTTCAGTACATATATACTCTATAGCATACTTGTTTAATCGTACGAATTCTCTTTCATACTCAGTAACAGTCATCCTGGCTTGTTTTAACTCTAGAAACTCTTTATGCTTTTGATCAAGGAATCGCAGACTTATATATTTCTTTCGACATTCTCTCTGAAAGAAGTCCCAGGAAACCCGTTCTTTTGGAACCACAGATATTATCGTGTTCCACCATTGATACGCGGTGTCTCTCAACAAAGATACAACACATTTAATACATTCATCGGGACTACAAGACAATTCATCGAATACCCGAATCGTATTTTCAAGCCAAAACTCAGCTCTCTCAGCATCATCATCAATAGTAGTCTGAAACTCTTCAGTTCCATGTTTACGAATCTATCAACTAGTGGCTTGTTCAACTGTATCGGGTCTATGACTTGAGGAACAACAGGGATTTGTTGAGGAATAGGTTAGGGTGGAGGTTGTTGAGCAGCCGAATTCTTTCGAACGAACTCCATGAACCACTCATTCATCATTTGAAAAAAGGCTTGTTTAGCCTCTCCCTTGTGGCTACTCATTACAAGTTTAGAATCTGATGGCTTTGCCCCTTTGGCAGGAGCAGGTGCATTACTCTCTACATCATCGACTACAGCTCTTTCAGCATCTATTACTATACGAAAACAAAATTTAAGCTGTCAAGAATCATCACACTATCGCAGAGTATATATGACATGCATAGCTAGACTCTCATACATGCTATGTTAGTCCTAGAATTGACTAAACTGTAGCTCTGATACCAATAAAATGTAACGCCCCTAACTCGTATCCGTTGTTGGAATAGGGTTACGAGGTATTAACGATCAATACACAAAGTGTGCCATAAATTTATCAACCACAAAGAATCATTCTCATAAGTCATTCAACATAATCACATTGTCCCTTATAAGGGCCTACGAGGCCTTAAACATGCTTTAGCAGTGGTTCAGGACTAAACCGATATCATACAAAAATTTTGGAAACTTAAAAATTTCAAGCATATAGGGGTCACACGCCCTTGTGAACAGGCCGTGTGCCTCACACGGCTCTAGACATGCCCATGTCTCAAGTCGTGTAAAAACAGGACATACATACTGACATGGGTCACACGGCCAACCACACGCCTGTGTCTCCACCCCATGTGTCCTTCGAAGTGGCCACAGACGCCTATGTGCCAGGTCCTGTACTAGGTCGTGCCAAAGCTGTAAGGTATGCTGACTTGTACCATACGGCTAGTCATATTCTAACGCCCCGTACCCGAGACCATCGCCGGAGTCGAACACGAGGTGTTAACAGACTTAATTCATTACTTAAACAGCTCAAACAATTTATTTTTAAAATTTTCAGTCAAGCTAGCAATCTGCGTCATAGTTGCTTAAAAATTCATATCTCGAGTTCCAAAACTAGAAATCCAATTCCGTAAATTTTCCCTAAAACTAGACTCATATATCTATTTACTAATGTTTTTCTAGAATTTTGGATCGGGCAAATTAGTACAGTTTATTAGTTAAATTCTCCCTGCTTCGTGGTTCATTGCTCGACCTCTGTGTATTATGAATCAGATATCTCCTTGTACAGAGTTTCAATGACTATGCCGTTTGTTTCTAATAAAACTAAACTCAATAAAGAATCTGTACAAATAAATAATTACTTATAATTATCTTTGAACAATTTATGGTGAATTTCCAAAGTCAGAATAGGGGATCCAGAAATCGCTCTGGACCTGTTTCACAAAAATTTAAACATCTCATAAAATATAACTCATATACCGGTTTTGTTCCATCCATATGAAAATAGACTCATAATTCTTCAATTCCATTTTTTATTCATCATATAATTGTATCTTTACTATTTTTAATGATTTTTCAAACTCACATTACTGTTCTTTCTAATCTATTTTATGGTAAATTTTACCTATTTCATGGTTTCCATGGATTAGCTAGCAATTTAGCATACATAACACCAAATATGATCATGATTAGCCATTCCAATGGCTAATCATTACCAAGCATTTCCATACCACTCAATAACCATGTCATAAGACCATATATACAAAATGATTATAATGCTATACATGCCATACTCAAAATGTACAAGCCATTATGCTAAGATGGTATACGGATAGTGTGAGTGTGCCTCCGACCGTTCCCGATTTCTGAGCTGGCTTGTCAACACTACAAGGAATGAAAAGGAGGGAGTAAGCATAAATGCTTAGTAAGCTCACATGCAAATAGCAAGTAACACAACTATATACGCAAACATAAAACATCATTTGCATGATCATCACCGAGACATTCATATCACCTTTTCATTTATCATCTTACCATATTGTTGTTATATTGAGTTTTCAACCCGAGGGTTAAGTACATACCTATTCAAAGTATTCATTTCACAACACTTACCAATACGTCCCTTTCATCTCGAGTATTCCTCCATTTGAGTAGAATTTTACCCGTTGAACACATCGCAATATAATTTGGATGCATGGAAAGTTTGCACATAAGTGCCACATATGTAGCCAAGCTACCATGTAACCCGCCCATAAGTGAACTCGGACTCAACTCAACGAGCTCGAGCGTTCGCATCCATAAGTGAACTCAGACTCAACTCAACGAGCTCGGATGCCTAGTTACATCTCTCGAACTCGGACTCAACTCAACGAGTTCGGACATTCGCATCCATAAGTGAACTCGGACTCAAGTCAACGAGTTCGGATGCCCAAATATCCTACTGACATGTCACTTGTATCATAATCCATTCCTAAGGTTCAACGGGACCTTTTTCCCAATCATGTGTCTCAACCATCTTCTACGGAATGCCGTTACCGATACTCGGTAGTATTTCACATTTTCCAATATATCACATAATTTGACATATTAACAAACAATTATCACAGTATAATATTTCATAATAATTATCATATCATTTAAATAACATTAAAACATTTAAAATAATAACTATGTTACCAACATTTACAAATGAACTTACCTCGTATGCGAAAATGGCTACTTTTACCATTTCGTCCACAACTTGGTATTTTCCCCATTTTATCCTGAATTTTAGTTTTCCTTGCTCTATCATTTAAAATATAGTCTAATTAGGACTCACATTATTCAAATTGACCCAAAATCATATTTTGGCAAAATTCCAGTTTTGCCCCTAAACTTTCGCATATTTACACTTTTGTCCCAAAGCTTGTAAATTAAACTTCAGCCTACTTTCTTATGTTTTATGACATGCTGATCATTTTTCCCTTCTATGGTAACATCAAATTCTCACTCTAACATGTACTTATGACTATTAAGTATTTTTACCGATTAAGACCTTTTGCTCGTTTTCACTTAAAACCGAGTAGTACAAGTTGTCTAACATAATTTAAAACCTCATATTCTATCATAAAACACCAAAATACACAAATTTCACCTATGGGTATTTTTGCAAATATGAACGCTAGGTTGAATTATTGCTAGCATAAGCTTAATCGAGCTACCGGACTCCAAAAACGTAAAACTCATTAAAAACGAGGCTAGAACGGACTTACAATCAAGCTTGGAAGCTTGAAAAACCCTAGCCATGGTTTCTCCTTGCTATATTCGGCCATGGGGTTGAAGATGAGCAAAATTGGCTTTTAATTTTGTATTTTAATTCATTTTACCCCTAAATAACCAAAATGCCCTTACTACTAAACTTTCCAAAAATTCCATCCATGTCCAATTTTTGTCCATAGACTTAGAAATTGGTAAAATTTCTATTTAAGACCTCCTAATTAATATTTCAAAACAATTTCATACTAGAAACTTCTAGAATGCAAGTTTTACAAATTATTCGATTTAGTCCCTAATTTCAATTGAAGCACTTTATGCATAAAATTTCTTCACAAAATTTTCACACAATCATGCAATCATATCATAGACCTCAAAATAATCATAAAATAATTATTTTTATCTCGAATTTTGTGGTCACGAAACCGCTATTCCGACTAGGCCCAAAATCAGGATATTACACATACTCCCATGCGCGAGACCGTGTCGAGCATACCGACTTCATTTTGATAACAACACCAGGGGACACATGGCCGTTTAACATGACCGTGTGTCAGACGGCTGAGACACACCCCCGTGTGGACAACAATAAGCCATTTGAAAGGCCAATTTGCCACCCTTATTCATGCACACCTAAACAATCAAAATAGTACCATTACATGATTCAGTTACGCAGCCAAAACATCAACCAAATATACAATATCCATTTCAACCAATTTCAATATTCAATTCAATACCGTTTACCTAATCAAACACTTTATCAACACAACTTCTAATATCATACTTTATCAAAGCATTTCTCAAGTATTTATACTTCACAAGTCATTTAACCATAGTCATACCAAAAATGCCAATGTAAGTAATCTTGCATGGCTATATATACAAACTAAACATATACATTTACAGGTCATTTCTAATGGCCAAACACACATCAACATTAATATCATTTACAAGCCAATTCTCATGGCTATAAACACAACCAAAATACCACATCTAGCTTATACATGCCATATACCATATATACACAACTTAAACGTACCAAATAGATGTCTGATTGTGCGATGATGTTCTAGATGACTACCAGATCCGAGCTAGCCTTGATTCACTATAAAACATAGAAAAATAACACGAAGTAAGCTTCATAGCTTACTAAGCTCATATGTAAATAATTTAATTCATTAAATAAATGTAAATCAACCAATTTCACATTAACTACAAACCTTTCTCATGCCTTAAAACATGATTAAATACCATCTCATTGAACTTTCTCTACTTAATACTCAAATAGGTTCTGTACATACCTGTATCGCCTCGTACCAACCTCTTTCTCAACCACATCATTCGCTTACCCGTTGAACCATTCGGAATAGAAGTTGGATGCTCAATAATCTCATACGATAAGTACATATACCGTGGCCCGTAGCCAAATCAAGGTAACTTATCCGAAGAACAATTATCATCTCCCGAAGCCAAATTGGAATAAATCGCACCCAAAGTGCTAATATCATGGCCTGAAGCCAACTCAACTTATCATCTAATAACAATACACTAGTATCCAAATCTATTCCTAAAGTTCAACCGGGATTTCACACTTTCCATTTCTATCGTCGAATGCATTCGTAGAGTCGTTAGCACAATTCGATCATTATCCAAAATCTCATAGTCACAGTTTATACAATATCAAAGCATTTAATGTACTTTTATAATGAAATTAATACATAAGAACTTACCTCGAGTATGAAAACAGCTAAATGAGTCAATTACTCGATAATCTTGCCTTTGCCACTATCTAATTTCAGATTCCTCTTTTCTTGATCTAAATATATTCAAAATTAACTTCATTAATCAATCACTCATTCAATTTAGTCCAAAACATACATTTAGGCCTATTTGCACTTTAGCCCCTAAACTTTTACACTTTAACAATTAGTCCCTACTTCACAAATACACAAAATTCACACAATTCAACAAAACCCATGCTTGACCGAATTACATATAAGTCATTAGCAGCCCAAAATTTTCATTTATTTCACATTTTAACCACAGACTTTTCACATTTCACAATTTATCCCCTAATTTGCATTTTCACCAAAAATCACTTAACAAAACATGTAAAACTATCATCAAGCTTTCATATTTCATCTCAAACACTAAAGAACACATAAACTCATTAATGGAAACTCTCAAAATCTTTAACAGTTTCAAAATTAAAGGTATGAGTTAGCTAGATTGAGCTGCAACAATTACAAAAACATAGAAATCATCAAAAATAGAAGAAAAATGAACTTAAAATTTAGCTAAGCAATGAACGAACCCTTCAAACCCTAAAATGGTATTCCTTCCTCTTGAATTTTGGCACTTGAAGAAGATGATAGAAAATTAAGTTTGTGTGTTTTATTTTATTAACTTAATAATCAAATTACCTAAATAACCTTTAATAAAACATTTAAAAACACCTAATCATATGTCCATATAAATCCACTAATGTTTCAAATGTTTTAATTACCATTTAAGGCAATCATATTTAAAAGCCAAAGCTATTTGACACCTTTAACAAGTAGAATGCAACTTTTGCATTTTACGCAATTTAGTCCTTTTTCACAAACTGACTATTCAAATGATAAAATTAACTCACGAAATTTTCACACATATCAAATAACATGTTGTAAACTCATAAAATAATATCAAAATATTTTTTTACATTGAATGTAACATCCTGATTTTCGGATTTATTCGCGGTTTTCAATATTTTGTAAAGATTTCTAAAATTTTGTATTTGGAAGTGAAATTAATATTTTGAGTAAGTAAATGGGCTTATGGAAGGCCCACGAGTTGGCCAAAACCCAGTTGAATTTTTGGAATTTTAGACTTAGGGTTAGGGGTTCTGGCTAAGTGGCCCTTAAGTAGAGTGGTGGGTAAGTTGCATCACAAAAAGAGCCTTGGTAAAGTGGCAAGGGTGACGCCACTAGGCTCCTAGAAAAGTGGCGTGTGGAGCTTTGGGAAGGAAAGGGATCGATTCCCTGTGTTGGCAAATAGATGCATTTATTTTTTTAAATGCAGGAGGGGTAAGTGTTGGAGTTCAGGTGGATTCTGCTAGAGGAGAGTTGGATCAGTTTAAATGCTTGGATTAAGGAGGGATAAGGGGAGAGATTTAAGGGATTTGGATGAGGCTAGGAGTTGGCCGAATTATGGGAATTGAAGAGGGAAAAATCGGCAGGGGGTTATGAGGTTAGTATTTCGGCACTTAGGGTATTGAGTGGTGCCGTTTTCTTTTTCCCTCTATTCCCTCCCTAGCCGAAACTATCACCTATCTTGTTCTTCTTTCTTCATCTTTCTTCTCCAAAGCCGTCCATCAAACCTGCTTATCATCAGCACCTTTGCCGAAATCACAAAAGCCAAAATCCTGTGGTCATTGCTTGTGCCGTTTTCTTCAAAGCCAGGTTCTCCTATGTCTTTTGTTTTTATTAATTTATGATTATCTTATCTTAATCCTAGATACCTGACGGCAATTCTTCTTCAAGGTCATAGCCTCACATCTTCATCTCCTTCGCCACCCAAAAGCCGAAAGTACCACTGGTTTAGGGGCTTATAGCCAAAACTTCTTCAAACTCCTGGATTCGGGTTTTACCATTGTTCTAAGGATAAATCTGCACCGGATTGCGAGGAAATCAAGTAGGAGTAAGGGGTAAGTACTTATCATCTCAGATCTGTTCTTATTTTTCAAAATTAAGAAAAGCCGAAGTCCTTAAAATTAGGGAGGCTATCGATTTGGGCATGTGTCTCTAAGGGTTTTTAACGGTTGTTTTCTTTCGGTGGTTAGTGCCTTCTTAAGTGTTGGATTGAAAGCGTGAATCATTGGAGCAATCGGATTCGGAGCTAGCTATCGATTTTGGCAAAAAGGTAAGGTTTCAAAGGCTTTTAGGGACATGGTTCGATCATGGATGAGTAAGTTTTGGAATTTAGTGATTATAGTTTGTAAATAAGCACTGTGCTAATCAATTGTAGGATATCGAAAGAGATCTCAGTAGCAGTCGTCGCGAAACATGTGTGTACCGAACACCCTTCTTTAGCTCAATTTGGCAAAAGCCGAAATACCAAAATTCCGGCATTTTATGGACTTGTAAGCATGCGAATGCTCTCAAGATGTAGAATAATTGTTAGATCTAGCACCGCAAGGTGGTAAGTAAGTTTGTGTGACGTTTTAACGTATTTCGGAAAAAGGGCCTCGATGGGCTAAAACTGGGCCCAATGGGCTTACGGCCCAATATGGGCAAGAGGTGGGCAAAGTAGCCTGTCAGATAGATGGTAGGATTAAATTGCATAAAATTGTTAAGAATTACTGGAATAGCTTATGTAGTTACGTAAGTTACAAAATTACCCCTGAAGAGCATAATTACCGAAATACCCCTAGGGTTTAAAATGACTGAAATGCATGAACAATTGATACTGTATTTTGCATATTATGCTTTTATTAATATCTGTTGCATGGGATTGGGGTATTGATGGAGGAAGTGTAACACCCCGTGCACTGAGCCCGCATCGAGTCGAACACAAGGTGCACACAAACTCAGCTAAATTGTTTTCACAAATTATAAAAATTTTCCAGACTAGTCGTTATCACGTCACTGCCGCTTCAAAAATCATATCTTGAGTTTTAAAGTCGAAAATCAGTTTCGTAAATTTTCCCTGAAACTAGACTCATAAGTCCATCAACATATTTTTTTCTAGAATTTTTGGTTGGGCCAATTAGTACAGTTTATTAGTTAAAATCTCCCCTGTTGCAGGGATCGACTACACTGACCTTCCTGTGTTACAAATTGGATATCTCCCTGTACAGGGCTTCAATGCTGATGCCATTTATTTCTATAGAAACTAGACTCAGAGAGGAATCTATACATATATGGCATGACTCCTAATTATCTCTGGTTAATTTACAATTAATTTATAAAGTCGGAAGAGGGGATCCAGAAACCGTTCTGGCCCTGTTTCACGAGAACTTTAATATTTCTTAACATATAATTCATATGACCGTTTCGTTTCTTCCATATGAAATTAGATTCATCAAGGTTCATTTACATAATTTATTGAATATTTAATTCCATTCCTAAAATTTTTAGTGATTTTTCAAATCCACACAACTGCTGCTGTCAAGATCGGTTTTCGTGTAAACCTTACCTATTTCGTGGTTTCTATGGACCAACTAAAGTTTTGTCATACATAGGTCCACATATAATCATTTTAGCCATTCCAATGGCTGATCATTTGCTCACACTTCCATTCAGTCCGTAGTAACATCATAAAACCATACATATATACATAAGCACAAATGGTCTAATGCCATACTCCACTTTTTACGAGCCATTTTCGCATGGTCGTACACACATACATCACAAAAGTACTTAAAACGCAACAAAAGGGTAGTCCTATACATGCCATTTCAAAATCTAACCAAAATATATACTGAAAGGGACTTTGATAGTGTGGGAGACTTCACTTCCGAAATCCCGAGTCCGAGAGGTGACGAGCCAAAATCTATAGACAGAGAAACAGAGAAATGAATAAGCAATTTATGCTTAGTAAGTTAGAGCAAGGGATTCCAGCACAACAAAAGCATAACATTCATATAGCTAACGGATAATTTCATATGCACAAATTCTCAATATCATACTTATTTCACATTCCAACCCCTATATTCATACATAAGGGTTCATCTTAGCCAAATGCCGAAAGCTCATTTCTCGATTGAGCGAATATTATTCAAGGAATCAACTATTCCAAAGCACATACGAACATACCTCGTTGCTGGAATTTTCAAGCGTATTAGCTGAAATTTTACAGCGAGTTCATTCATTCTTGAATCACGTATCTTCTGAGTTTAACCGGATATGGCTACACATTCAAATGCCTTCGGGACATAGCCCGATTCTGAGAACTTCGCACGAATGCCTTCGAGACTCAACCCGGATTTAGTAGCTTGCTCGAAAGCCTTCGGATCTTAGTCCGGATTTAGTAACTCGCACGTATGCCGTTGGATCTTAGTCCGGATTTAGTCACTTAGCACAAAGCCTTCGTGACTTAGCACGGATATCATTCAATAACCATGTACATTTATCAATAAACCATAACACATTCACATTTCATTTTCATTAGCAAAATTCGACACAAGTCACTTATCACATTTGTAATTTCGACTCAATAGCCACACACAAAGAGCATGATTTTAATTTGCTTTAAACATGATCTAATCAATTCGAATTTAAGCTCTATTGCTCAAGAACTTACCTCGGACGTGGTCGAACAATTTCGACGGCTATTCCACGACTTTTTCCTTCCCTTATCGGATTTAGCTCCCTTTGCTCTTGAGCTTAATTTAACAAATAAATTGGTTTTATCATGTGAGCATCGAAGAGGAATTCAAGATACTTAGCCAATATATATACTCATTAGGCATCAAAGTCGCATATGTACGAAATCATGAATCGAACTCAACACATTAGTTAATATTCCTCTTAGCCGAATTTTCTAAGCCAAGAATAGGCATCAATATGCTTGCCTCTAACCGAATGCATGCACACCAATTTCCCCTCATGTGGCCAAATATACATGTCCAATTTGAGGCCAATTATACACTTAATACCACACAAAAACAGCATACATTTTGCTACTAACGCATTACATATCGTAACTCATTGCACATCTCTTATTTACTTCATAATCGAGATATCATCACAAGCAAATATACACCTTGAAATAGCATATATGTCATACCAATACATCGTGTCCGAACATATATACATATATATATGCTAGAGCCGAATTCTCAAGTGGCTTATATCCAAATATATACACATATCCAAAGCTTAAATCTTACTTACCATGCAACATGCATGAATCATACTTATGGATATAACATGGCCGAATACCACAACACCATACCATTTCAAATTGGTCATGGTAAAACAAAGAACTTAGTATCTCATTCAAAAAAATGCTAAAAGAAAATCTAAGAATCCTCAATCCTCCATCACATGTATCATTATCAAGCTTGATATTTAGCATGCAATAGCATTAACACCATATTCACTTTGGCCGAATTTCATTCCCATGACATAACAAAGATTTGAACCATGGGCTAACAAGAACATCAAGCTAGCAACTAAAAACATGCATGAATCTCATGGCACAACCTCAAACATACCTTAATCTTGATGCAAGTATAGCCAACCTCTTCCTAATCCTCTTCCAAACCAAGTATGAAGCAAAACTCCTCCTTATCCTTAGTATTTTCGGCCAAAAGAGAGTGAAAATGGATGAACAAAATTTTTGTTTTCTTTCCTACCTACACGGCAATGGGGAGGAGAAGCCTTCACACACACACATTTTTTTTTATTCCATACTCCTTATTTTATTTATTCCAACATAACCCACTTACCAAACATGTTTCATGACATGATTTTTGCCCATAATTCCTTGTCATGGCGGCCACTAGCTATTGGGGGAATTTGACATGCAAGTCCATTGTTTTGCATGCATGCTTTAATTAGTCATCACACATTTCCCATCATACTTTCAAAGTTTACTACTAGGTCCTTTCTAGTGAAATTCACATTTATAACTCTAAATCAAAGCATAAAAATGTCACACATGGGTTAACACACATTATAGGCAATAAAATAAATATTAAATTATTTTTATGCCTCGGTTTTGTGGTCCCGAAACCACATTTCGACTAGGGTCGTTTTAAGGTCACACAACTCTCCCCACTTTAGAAATTTTCGTCCTCGAAAATCTTCTTGTAAATAGGTTTGGATATCGCTCTTTCATAGAGTTCTCGGGTTCCCAAGTAGCTTCTTCTATCCCGTGTTTGAGCCATAACACTTTCACTAGCGGAACCCTTTTGTTTCAAGAACTCTTTCACTTCACGAGCTAGGATACGAATCGGTTCTTCTTCATAACTCATATCGGCTTGAATTTCAACCTCTGATGGACTAATTACGTGCGACGGATCAGATCTATAGCGTCGAAGCATTGAAACATGGAAGACGTTGTGAATCTTTTTGAGTTCAGGGGGCAAAATCAAACGATACGCAACTGGGCCAACTCGTTCGGAGATTTCGTACGGCCCAATGAATCTCGGGCTAAACTTGCCCTTATGGCCGAATCTGAGTATCTTTTTCCACGGCGAAACTTTAAGAAGCACTTTATCTCCCACCTGATACTCAATGTCCTTTCGTTTCAAATCCGCATACGATTTCTGACGATTTGTGGCCGCCTTTAGACTTTCACGGATTACCTTTACCTTCTGTTCATCATCTTTAATCAAATTCACTTCGAAAATTTTATTTTCACCGAGCTCGGTCCAAAACAATGGTGTACGGCATTTACGCCTGTACAAAGCCTCGTAAGGCGCCATCTTAATACTTGATTGAAAACTATTGTTGTAAGCGAATTCAATCAAAGGTAGGTACCGTTCCCATGAACCACTGAACTCGAGGATGCAACATCTCAACATATCCTCAAGTATCTAAATTATCCGCTCGAATTGACCATCGGTTTGGGGGTGAAAGGCGGTGCTGAAATGCAACTTGGTACCCAAAGCTTCTTGCAATTTCTTCCAAAATCGCGAGGTGAACCTCGGATCTCTATCCGACACAACAGTAAATCGGTACCCGTGTAATCTCACAATCGAGAAACGCATAATTCAGCTAGTTTATCCAATGAAAATCCGTGCACGACAGGGATAAAGTGAGCCGACTTAGTCAATCTATCAACGACAACCCAAATCGCATCCTTCTTACTTGTCGACAATGGCGGTCCGACACAAAGTCCATTGTGACTCGATCCCATTTCCACTCGGGTATCGTGATCGGCTGAAGTAACCCTGAAGGCACTTGATGTTCCGCTTTCACTTGTTGACATATTAAACATCTCGAAACAAAGTCGGAGGTGTCTCGTTTCATACCATGCCACCAAAACTAACGTTTCAAATCTTTGTACATCTTCGTACTCCCCGGGTGGATTGCCATTCGGCTACAATGGGCTTCGTTCAGAATTATCGAAATAAGTTCCGAATTCTTTGGAACACACAAACGACTTCTGAACCTCAAACAATCGTCATCATCAATTTGAAACTCCGATTCCTTGTTCAGAACACACTCAGCCCGTTTTGCAAGCAATTCCTCATCAACTTTCTTAGCTTCACGAATTTGATGAGTCAACAATGGTTTGGCCTTTAATTTGGCTACTAACACATTGTCGGGCAGAATGGACAAGTATACATTCATAGCTCGTAAAGCAAACAGTGATTTTCGGCTTAAGGCGTCCGCAACCACATTAGCCTTTCCCGGGTGATAATCAATGACAAGCTCATAATCTTTTAACAACTCAAGCCAACGTCTTTGTCGCAGATTTAAGTCTCTTTGAGTCATCAAATATTTGAGACTTTTGTGATCCGAATACACATGGCACTTCTCACCAAATAAGTAATGTCGCCATATCTTTAAAGCGAATACGATGGCGACCAATTCGAGATCATGGGTCGGATAATTTTCTCATGTGGCTTTAATTGACTCGACGATAGGCCACAACTCGACCTTCTTGCATCAATACGTAACCTAACCCAAGTAGGGAGGCGTCACTATAGATGACAAACTCTTTGCCGATTCGGGCGTACTAGTACTCGGAGCTTCCGTCAAATGAGTTTTCAATTGGTCGAAACTTTTCGACACTTTTCTCGTCCATTCAAACTTGACATCTTTCAAGCGGTTTACGTCATGGGTGTGGCTATCATCGAGAATCCTTTTACAAACCGTCGGTAGTAACCGGCAAGTCCCAAAAAGCTCCGAACCTCAGTAATATTTCTTGGAGGTTTCTAGTTAAGTATGGCTGAAATTTTGCTCGGGTCGACTCGAATACCCGATACAGATACCACATGACCCAAGAAGCTAACCTCTCTTAACCAGAACTCACACTTGCTGAACTTAGCATATAACTGCTTATCCCGTAAAATTTGCAACACTAATCTTAGGTGCTCCGCATGTTCGGTCTCATCTCTTGAATAGACCAAGATGTCATCAATGAACACAACTACGAACCGATCCAAATATGATCTGAAGATCCGATTCATCAAATCCATAAATACCACAGGGGCATTAGTGAGCCCAAATGGCATCACTAAGAACTCGTAGTGACCATATCTCGTTCTGAAGGCAGTTTTGGGTATGTCCGATCTCGGATTCATGAATCGATAATAGCCCGATCTCAAATCTATTTTTGAGAACACCGAGGCTCCTTCAGTTGATCGAACAAATCATCGATCGCTGCAACGGATATTTGTTCTTTATTGTCACTTTATTGTCGACGATAGTCGATGCACAACCTCATGGTTCCGTCCTTCTTTTCACAAACAACACCGGTGCACCCCAAGGTGAAAAACTCGGCGAGCAAAACCTCTATCCACCAACTCTTGCAACCGAGCTTTCAACTCCTTTAATTCCGTTGGTGCCATACGATCTGAGCTATCGAAATCGGTGTGGTCCTGTACAAGCTCAATACCAAACTCTATCTCCCGAACAGGTGGCAAACCCGGCAATTCTTCGGGAAAAACATGTGGGTATTCACAAACCACCGGCACAAATTCGGGTTTTATTTCTAACTCCTTATCATCAATTACATATGCAAGGTATGCTTCGCACCCTTTTCTTACATATTTCGGGCCAACATTGATGATATTACAATTGGCAACCCTTCAAGTCCGTAGACTCAACTCGGATCATATCGTTATTTATGCATCTCAAATCAATAGTCTTGCTTTTGCAATTCACAACCGCATCATGCACGGTCAACCAATCCAACCCAAGAATAACATCAAATTCATCGAACGGCAAAAGCATCAAGTCCGCCGGAAAACAGGAACCTCGAATTACTAGGGGCATTTCTTACACACTTTGTCGACCAAAGACGTAACGACCCAAAGGATTTGACACCGAATTACGAACTCAAGAGACTCAATAGGTAAAGTCTTCTTTGGATGCTAAGGTTTCGCATATATAAGAATGAGTGGAACCAGGTCAATCAAAGCAATCACATTAGTATCAAAGAGAGTGAAAGTACCGTAATAACATCTGGCGATGAAGCATCCTCGCGGCACGTATAGCATAAGCTCTAGCAGAGCGCGAGCCTCGGATCTGGTCGTAGCATCTCTAGATCCTCTCGACCACCACTAGCATTGCCCATATTTCTAGATGGTCTACCTCGAGCGATGGTAGCGCCCGCTTCCCACTCGATCTACATTCTGCTTCGCACAACCTCGGGCAATCTTTAATGAAGTGGTCAACTGATCCGCACTTGTAACAGGCGGTCACGGAATCTACAACTTCCGAAATTCCATTTGCCACAATGTCGACACTCGTTCTATCTCGACGTTCATTCCCAACACGGCAATTGAAGTGCCTCGTACCCATTGGGGGTCGATCACGATCTCGTCTAAAAGGCCCGAAGTGCCTCTAGACCGCCCACATCATCTCGAAATTTCTTCGATGCTGTTGAAGAGACTTTCCGAGGATCTTTTACTTAAACTCTCCAGTTCCCACATCAACTTTTTATTTTTCTTTTCTAAGCTCCTCGGCTTTACAAGCTCGCTCGACAAGTACTACGAACTCTCGTATTTCAAGAATGCCAACGAACATTTTATATCTTCATTCAGCCCATCCTCGGCGTTTACACATGATAGCCTCGGACGAAACACATTCCCGAGCGTATCTACTAAGTCTAACAAATTTTCGCTCGTAGTCAGTAACTGACATAGAACCTTGCTTAAGCTCAAGAAATTCCTTCCGTTTTTGATCAACAAATCTCGAACTGATATACTTCTTCCGAAACTCAGTTTGGAAAAACTCCCAAGTTACTTGCTCTCGGGACACAACAGAAGTTAGAGTACTCCACCAATAGTAGGCAGAATCGCGTAGCAAGGAGATAGTACACTTTAGGCATTCATCAGGTGTACAAGATAGCTCATCGAGTACCCGGAGAGTGTTGTCCAACCAAAATTCAGCTTGCTCGGCGTCGTCGCTATCCGTAGCCTTAAATTCAGAGCCCGTGTTTCCGGATTCTATCAATCGGGGGCTTACTTGACCTTATTTGGTCGATTCTGGAGGCATTGTAGGTGCGGGGTTGTATTTGTTGGGAAAGGAGGTTGTGGAACAGTAGATTTGTTCGAATGTATTGGTTAAACCAATCATTCATCACGCTATAGAAAGCTTGTCTAGCTTCATCATTAGGATTACTAGCATTAGGTTGAGAGTCCGCCGAGCTGTCCCTTGTGCGGAGCAGCACTACACTCTCAAGATCATCACCATCGCTTTCGGTCGGGATCGGGATCCATTACTATAAATAAACACATTTCAATTGTCGAAATCACCACACTATCAAATAATCACATAAAATGGCATGTATAGCTAGACCCAACACATTACGGTAGTCCTAGAATCGACTAAACCATAGCTCTGATACCAATAAAATTGTAACACCCGTGCACTGAGCCCACTATCGAGTCGAACACAAGGTGCACACAAACTCAACTAAATTGTTTTCACAATCCATAAAAATTTTCCAGACTAGCTGGTTACTGCGTCACTGTCGCTTCAAAAATCATATCTTGAGTTTTAAAACTCAAATATCATTTTCGTAATATTTCCCTGAAAATAGACTCATAATTCCATCAACATATTTTTTTCTAGAATTTTTGGTCGGGCCAATTAGTACAGTTTATTAGTTAAAGTCTCCCCTGTTGCAGGGATCGACTACACTGACCTTCATGCGTTACGAATTGGATATCTCCCTGTACAGGGCTTCAATGCTGATGCCGTTTATTTCTATAGAAACTATACTCAGAGAGGAATCTATAAATATATGGCATGACTCCTAATTATTTCTGGTTAATTTACAATGAATTTCTAAAGTCAGAACAGGGGATCCAGAAACCGTTCTGGCCCTATTTCACAAGAACTTTAATATTTCTTAACATATAATTCATATGACCGTTTCGTTTCTTCCATAAGAAAGTAGATTCATCAAGGTTCATTTACATAATTTATTCACTATTTAATTCCATTCCTACAATTTTAGTGATTTTCAAATCCACACCACTGCTGCTGTCAGCATCTGTTTTTCGTAAACCTTACCTATTTCGTGGTTTCTATGGACCAACTAAAGTTTTGTCATACATAGGTCCACATATAATCATTTTAGCCATTCCAATGGCTGATCATTTGCTCACACTTCCATTCAGTCCGTAGTAACATCATAAAACCATACATATATACATAAGCACAAATGGTCTAATGCCATACTCCACTTTTACGAGCCATTTTCGCATGGTCGTACACACATACATCACAAAAGTACTTAAAACGCAACAAAAGGGTAGTCCTATACATGCCATTTCAAAATCCAACCAAAATATATACCGAAAGGGACTTTGATAGTGTGGGAGACTTGACTTCCGAAATCCCGAGTCCGATAGTGACGAGCCAAAATCTATAGACAGAGAAACAGAGAAACGGAGTAAGCAATTTATGCTTAGTAAGTTAGAGCAAGGGATTCCAGCACAACAAAAGCATAACATTCATATAGCTAACGGATAATTTCATATGCACAAATTCTCAATATCATACTTATTTCACATTCCAACCCCTATATTCATACATAAGGGTTCATCTTAGCCAAATGCCAAAGCTCATTTCTCGATTGAGCGAATATTATTCAAGGAATCAACTATTCCAAAGCACATACGAACATACCTCGTTGCTGGAATTTTCAAGCGTATTAGCTGAAATTTTACAGCAGTTCATTCATTCTTGAATCACGTATCTTGAGTTTAACCGGATATGGCTACACATTCAAATGCCTTCGGGACATAGCCCGTTCATAGAAACTTCGCACGAATGCCTTCGGACTCAACCCGGATTTAGTAGCTTGCTCGAAAGCCTTCGGATCTTAGTCCGGATTTAGTAACTCGCACGTATGCCGTTGGATCTTAGTCCGGATTTAGTCACTTAGCACAAAGCCTTCGGACTTAGCCCGGATATCATTCAATAACCATGTACATTTATCAATAAACCACAACACATTCACATTTCATTTTCATTAGCAAAATTCGACACAAGTCACTTATCACATTTGTAATTTCGGCTCAATAGCCACACACAAAGAGCATGATTTTAATTTGCTTTAAACATGATCTAATCAATTCAAATTTAAGCTCTATTGCTCAAGAACTTACCTCGGACGTGGTCGAACGATTTCGACGGCTATTCCACGACTTTTTCCTTCCCTTATCGATTTAGCTCCCTTTGCTCTTGAGCTTAATTTAACAAATAAATTGGTTTTATCATGTGAGCATCGAAGAGGAATTCAAGATACTTAGCCAATATATATACTCATTAGGCATCAAAGTCGCATATGTACGAAATCATGAATCGAACTCAACACATTAGTTAATATTCCTCTTAGCGAATTTTCTAAGCCAAGAATAGGCATCAATATGCTTTCCTCTAACCGAATGCATGCACACCAATTTCCCTCATGTGGCCGAATATACATGTCCAATTTGAGGCCAATTATACACTTAATACCACACAAAAATAGCATACATTTTACTACTAACGATTACATATCGTAACTCATTGCACATCTCTCATTTACTTCATAATCGAGACATCATCACAAGCAAATATACACCTTGAAATAGCATATATGTCATACCAATACATCGTGTAACATATATACATATATATATGCTAGAGCCAATTCTCAAGTGGCTTATATCCAAATATATACACATATCCAAAGCTTAAATCTTACTTACCATGCAACATGCATGAATCATACTTATGGATATAACATGGCGAATACCACAACACCATACCATTTCAAATTGGTCATGGTAAAACAAAGAACTTAGTATCTCATTCAAAAAATGCTAAAAGAAAATCTAAGAATCCTCAATCCTCCATCACATGTATCATTATCAAGCTTGATATTTAGCATGCAATGGCGTTAACACCATATTCACTTTGGCGAATTTCATTCCCATGACATAACAAAGATTTGAACCATGGGCTAACAAGAACATCAAGCTAGCAACTAAAAACATGCATGAATCTCATGGCACAACCTCAAACATACCTTAATCTTGATGCAAGTATAGCCAACCTCTTCCTAATCCTCTTCCAAACCAAGTATGAAGCAAAACTCCTCCTTATCCTTAGTATTTTCGGCCAAAAGAGAGTGAAAATGGATGAACAAAATTTTTGTTTTCTTTCCTACCTACACGGTAATGGGGAGGAGAAGCCTTCACACACACACATTTTTTTTATTCCATGCTCCTTATTTTATTTATTCCAACATAACCCACTTACCAAACATGTTTCATGACATGATTTTTGCCCATAATTCCTTGTCATGGCCGGCCACTAGCTATTAGGGGGGGAATTTGACATGCAAGTCCATTGTTTTGCATGCATGCTTTAATTAGTCATCACACATTTCCCCATCATACTTTCAAAGTTTACTACTAGGTCCTTTCTAGTGAAATTCACATTTATAACTCTAAATCAAAGCATAAAAAATGTCACACATGGGTTAACACACATTATAGGCAATAAAATAAATATTAAATTATTTTTATGCCTCGGTTTTGTGGTCCCGAAACCACATTTCGACTAGGGTCGTTTTAAGGCTGTCATAGGAAGTACTGAATATGGTTCATCCATGTACTGGAGGCTTTGCCTCAACTTTCTGATATTTGAGCAGCGTTGCTGCCACTGTGGAGTGTAGGGCTGGGTGGGTTGAGATATTCCCCACATGGAGTGTAGGGCTGGTACGGGGACTGTGTAGCGGTTGGTGGGTTGAGTAGTCTCCCCAGTTGGGTTTGCATGCATTATTACTATTGCTACCTATGTTACTGAACTGGGCCTATGGGCCATACTGATATGTAAAAAGGGGCTAAAGCCTTGCTCATCAGATTCGAAAAGGGCTTGGTCCACTATGTATCGTTATCTGAATAGGGCTTAGGCCCAATGGGCTCGAGCTGATTTGGGCTTTGGATGGGTTTTCAGATACACCGAGTTTTCCCAAACTCACCCTTCCTCTTCCATCCTTGCGATGAGCCCTAGATAGTGGACTTGAGTCAAGGATTCAGAGTGGCCATGAAGCTTGATTGCCGATTTTAAATAAGTTTAGCATTTAATTTGGATTATTTTTATTGTTCTTGAAGTTGTAATAAGGCCGCTCTTTTTATTAATTTTATTTTGAGGGATTATTAAACTGGTTAGCACTAGGGTTCGTTTTATAAAAACTACTTGTTTTTTAAAAGATCACGATGACGCACAAATTTTCCGCAAAGTAAATGTTTTCCAAGAGAATAAATATTTTAAGCAAACGTTTTTCAACCTTAATCAGTTTCTTAAAATGAGACATAACCAAACGGTTTCTTTTTCCAAAACATACGAGATGTTAGAGTGTGGCAATGGCGGTGTGCATGTCTAGGATTGGATCCGAAGGGAGCTTGGTACTTAAGCAGTCCGACGGACTCACCTCCTCTTCTTCCTGGTTTCCTACCTGGTGCACAGCTTCCGTTCACTTTAACCTACTTTTAAAAGTACCTTTTTCAACACCAACTAAGTTTTTTCCAAACTAAGTAATACGGAATGTTTTGAACGCTTCGATGTGGCGCATCAGATCCGGTCATATCGTCTAGGCCGGGTTTGGGGTGTTACATTGAAATTTTGGTTTCGAAACCACTATTCCTATTTAGCTAAAACCGGGCTGTTACATTGACAATCTAAAAAACATATAGAAGAATCCATGCGTACCAGAATAATGTGTGTAAACTTTGTTAAATGGTCAACGATTACCCAGATGACATCTGTAGCACCCTTAACCCATATCCGTCGTTGGATTAAGGTTATGAGGCATTACCGTACAGAACACAATTCAGCATTGTTATTTAACACTCTACATGCACTATAGAATAATGATACATTTATAACATTATTAAACTTTTATACATCAAAGTCATGTGTACATATATAACACTTTTATTATTTGATTCCCTATATACATTATATTAATGACATTTATAATTAAACCATAATCAAGCATATAATCTCACTTTTCATATATAGAAAATATATAAGTACATAATCTCATTAACTAAGTATCAAACATTTTATTTTACTAATTTCTATATATGTATAAGATGAAACCAATTAAACCAATATGAATACAATTTAAAGTCCAATCATATATATATATAACATTAGCAATATTACTATATGACCGTACATACCTTTGATGTTATTAGTATTCGCATTAATAAACTCCATTACTAAGCCAAGTTAATAAACCATTCATAAAGACAAAACATACCATACATCAAACTTACCGAAAGTGAGCTAATCATAAACTATTTGTGATACCTTAACCAAACATATTAATCTAGTCCACATATATTTTTATCTATGCATAAATCATAGCCGAATCAACCAAACACACATCCAAAATCACCAACCATTTTCAATGCATATAACATATATAAACTTGACTAAAGTTTCATATACTCACATAACATATTAGCCATTTTCGCATGGCTTAATATATACACAACTTCAAACTTAACCAAATATAATCTAGCCTTTAGGTTCAAGTTCAAACTTATAAAATACCAAAAATAGTCGATATTGTGATAGACTTTGCTAACGATTCCCGAGCTCGTAACTAGTCTCCAAAATCTATAAAATAGAGGTAAACATAAACACACACAGTAAGATATCATAGCTTAGTAAGTCATAAGCAAATAAATAACTTAATAACAATATCAATTCAATTTAACCAAATATACATAATCTCGTATACATATATTCATGAATCATTTCATAAATATTCACATTTTATATTCATAAGGCAGAATATAATCATTTATATATGTTTGCACATAGATCACAAATATGATATCGTTATATTTAACCTTTAGCCAAATGTACTTTTTTGTATATACACATACATTTTTCATTTACATCATATATGATTTGCAACACATATCAAGTAACCTACTTACCTTATTTCAAATAGGTAATAAGCTATCACATACATGATCACTTTAGCTCGTTTTACATATTCAATCACAACTTATTATTGTCCGTTGAACCATTCGAAATTGAATAGGATACTCAGATAATCACATATATCGTACAATGCCAACATCCCAGACGTGGTCTTACATGCAATCACATATAAATGCCACTGTCCCAGACATGGTCTTACACGAATCAAATACGATGCCAATGTCCCAGACATGGTTTTACACATAATCACATATCGATGCCAACGTCCCAGACGTGGTTTTAATCGAGAACACATATCAAAAATCGTATGTCATAACATATGTATCCTAGCTATTCCTAAGATTCGTACAGGGCTTTCAAACATCATAACTCGATCAAATCGAGCCCGTACACATAGATTCTAAGCTTCTACATATTCAGATTTCACATATATACTATCTCATTATACATTTTAGCATATATAGTTTATATTTAGTCAAATAAATAACATCTATTTGCTTATAGACTTACCTCTGACAACAGTAATCGGAATGGGGCGACTAATCGACAACTTTGGTTTTTCCTCGATCCAAATCCGATTTCTTTGATTCTTGATCTAAACATATTAAAATTAAACTTATTCAAACATAATTTCACTGAATTTAGTCCAAAAACACATAAATAGGAAAATTATAATTTTACCCCTGACATTTTATACGTTTTACAATTTAGTCCAAATTGCACAAAACACAAAACATGCAAAATTTGAATACGCTATGCTTAGGCTGAATGTTCCTTATATTCATACAATTCCATACATTTCATTTATTTCACATTTTAGTCCCTCAATTTATTCTTTTTGCAATTTAGTCCTAATTACTCCAAATCATCAAAAATTCCAATACAAAACATATTAACCCAAAACATATCTTTCATAATTAATCAACTAACATCACAAAACTCCATTATTCATCAATGGCATAACTCAAAATATTCATCAAAATCAGAAATTCAAGCATGGGCTTTGTACATTACACTGCAGCGATCTCAAAAACGTAAAAATTATCAAAAACTGAACAAAAACTAACCTTGAACCAAGCTTCCAAAGTTTCGATACCCTAAGCTATATTTTATTTCTTTCTTTCTCAGGTTTCGACAAGAACAAGATAATTTGCATGCTTATTTTAATTTTATTTTTATTTTAACATATATTATTTATCATTTTACAAATTTAACCTTTGTAATAAAATATTAAACCATTGTAATATAAGGTCATTACCGTCCATTACATGCTATCATGGACAAATTGCAACTTAAACACCTCAAATTACAAAGACAATCTTACATCCTATCATCGACAAATTGCAACTTAAACACATCAAATTACAAAGACAATCACAATTCGGCCCTTACACATTAACCCATCAAATTTTCATTTTACGCAATTAAGCCCTTTTATCAAATTGAGCACTCAAACGACAAAATTAAAGCATGAAAATTTCACAGATATTAATTCACACATGATAAACACAGAAAATAATTTTAAAATATTTTTCTGACTCGGATTCATGGTCCCAAAACCACTGTTCCGAATAGAGTCTAAATCGGGCTGTTACAACATCTTTCTTTTTCAGAGATAAGGGTAATCCTAAAACAAAATCCATAGTAATTCTTTCCTATTTCCACTTCAGTATCGTAACTGGTTATAGTAATCCTGAAGGCACCTGTTGTTCAGCTTTGACTTGTTGTCATATCAAGTATTTAGATACAAATTCAAAAATATCTCGTTTCATTCTTGGCCACCAGTACATCTTTTTCAAATCATTTTACATTTTATTACTTCCCAGATGAATAGACATAGTACCATTATGAGCTTCGTGCAAAATTTTTTGTATCAGCTCTAAATTCTTCGGTACACATATTCGGTCTCTGAATAAAAAAAATCATCAGAATCAATCTGAAATTCAAAATCTAAAGTTGACTCACATTGTAACCATCTAGCTTGTAATTCATCATCACTCTTCTGAGCTTCACAAGTTTGTTGTAGGAATATTAGTCTAGCTTTTAACTCAGTTACAACCGAACCATTATTAGACAAAGATAACCGAGTACTCATTGCTCGCAAAGCAAACAAAGATTTTCTGCTTAGAGTATTAGCAACCACATTGGCTTTTCCTGGATGGTAATCAGTAACCAAATATAATCTTTTAACAATTCAAGCCATCTTCATTGTCTCAGATTCAAATATTTTTCCAACATCAAATACTTCAAACTTTTATGATCTGTGAATACGTGACACTTTTCACCAAACAAGTAATGCCGCCAAAGTTTTAATGCAAACACAATAGTTGCTAACTCCAAATCATGTATCAGGTAATTTCTTTCATATGGTTTTGTTTGTCTAGAAGCATAAGCTATTACTTTGCCTTCTTCCATCAAAACACAGCCTAAACCATTCAACAATGCATCACTGTAAATTAAAAATTCTCTATGTAACACCCCAAACCTGGCCTAGACGTTATGGTTGAATCTGTGATGTCACATTGGAGTGTTTTCCAAAATATTTATCGATGAAAGACCCGTTCTTGATAAAAACTACTTTAGATTTGTAAAAGAAAGGTTAGGAGGCCCAGCTCATTGTGAAAACTCAAGTTGTTTAGGTAAAATATTATTTAAACCAATTTATTACCAACTTTAAAACCGTATTTGTTACGGAAGCTTTTTAAACGTCTTGCGTGAGCGTGATGTTTTCAGAAAAAACATTTGTTTATATTTTCACGAAAACCAACGTCCTATTACTAACAAGTGTAATATAAAAATAGGAGAATTAAATCTCCCAAATTAAGCAAAAATTAAAGCGGCTGATAAATCGTAATTTATACATATTTTTATCCCATGCTTAGCACATTTATGGATGGTTTCTCCTTAGAATTGGTGAATTTGATGCTCCTAATCCTTTAATTTCATGTTTTATACTTAGATGAGCATAGGAGAGTAAAAAGAGCGAGAAACGGGCCGAAAAAGGAGAAAATGGACCTACATGGGAAATCACCACGGCCTGGACTTTCTCACACGAGCGTGTCACATAGCTGTGTCCCTTTGGCAGGATTGAAGCTCGACTTACACGGGTATACTACAAGCCCGTGCCTGTTCAACAGCCTTGGCCATGAGCTGGAGTAATCACACACGGGCATGTCACACGGGTGTGTCCCTGCCGAGCCCAACTATAACCCTATTTGGAAAAAGACAATTTTGAGGGCTCTTAGGCATTCTAAAGCCTATTTAAACACCTGAGGAGGCACTTAGAAGGGGGACGCAGAGGAGGAAGCAAGGAATTACTCAAGGAAAGCCGATTGATCCATCTCAAAAGCTAGATTCATCATCAAGAATAAAGATCTCCTTTCAAGTTCCTTCAGGAGTTTTGGGTTTTCTTATGTTTTGTTATCTTTATGCTTTTAAGATGTTTTCTTTCTTAAGTATGAACTAAACCCCTTAAATACCTAAGGGGAATAAAACCTAAGACGGATCTTGTTATTATTATCTTAACTGTATGATAAATATTTGACTTGTTCTGAATTATGTGTTCTTAATTCTTGTTTTGATATTCCAGGATATTGATTCTAGTTAAGCTCTTATTTAGAAGAGGAATAGACCCAGTCTAAGAGTAAATTTGTCATAATTAAGCAGAGTTGATTGCACGCCTAGAGATAGGGTGATAAGATTTTTCCGGATTAGGGTGAAACCTAATAAGGGAATCCATAGATCGAGTTAATGCAATTCTAGGGTGTTAATTAGAAAGAGATTTCAATTATTCAACCTAGGGTTAGACGTTATTAGTCTCGAGAGAGATAATAATATAACTTAGGGATTTTTACAGATCAAGTCAAATGAATAAATTGTCTGATTGAGAGTCAAATAACAAGTGAAGTCTAGGTGGATTTTTCCTTAGGTATTGTCTCAATCAATCGAATTTTCCGAAAAGTATTTTCCCAAGTTTTCTTTCTGTGCATTCTTAGTTAGTAATTAGTTTAGATAACCAAACCTCTTGATTTTTAGGCTAGATAATAAAAAGGAAGTAAATACTAGTACTTGTAGTTCCTTTGGGTTCGACAATATGGTCTTGCTAAACTATACTACTATTCATAGGTACACTTGCCTTAATCGTGATAATAAGTTAATCTCAAGAACAATTCATTTATAAATTTTTAAAACTTGTTACGAATATCACTCATCATCGGCCTTATTACATAATAAAAATTCAATATGAAATCTCAATTATATAAAAAGGTCCTGTCTAAGCTTGGGGATTTCCTGCACAGATGACAGATAGGTGAGTTTATGAAAATAAAGTGTGTGGAAACCCAAAATAACAAACAATCAATGTATTGTAAACTAGGCCTAAGACCTTTTAGTTTCAGTTAAGAGCATTAACCCCCTTTTCAATAATAGTAGCAGTCTGGCCTTAGCCCATTTCAGTGATAAAAGTAGTCTAAGCCTTAGCCCATATCGGTATAGTATGCAGACAAAGAATCCTACCTAATCCATCCACTACACACCAACTCCGTACCAGCCCTACACACCATGTGGGGACAAAGTCGACCCACCCAGCCCTACACACCAAAACGTACGGTATTTGGTACTGGGCAATATTTGCAATAGAGCTTCCAGTAATAGGCTTATAGCCTTTCAGTACACTTTCTCCAAAACATATATCCCACCCCAAGTAATGCAACATAATATCATACGTGTATGCAGGCATGTCATGCTCAAAACAGTCATACATAATACAGGGTATTTCAGTCAATTTACCTCATAGAGGTATAATGGTCATCTCATCAATATGGGGTCTAAGTGTACTTACCACGACCCTATAGTAGGTCCACAGTCATCTTGAGCGACCCGTGCAACTTTATTGGTCAATCAGTGCTAATGGGCCTATAGCCCATATTGCGGCCCATATGGGCCCACACTCTTGTGTGGCCCAATGTAACACCCCAAACCCGTGACCGTCACCGGATTTGACCACGAGGTGTTACTGGGCTTACTTTACTTATTCCTCTCTTGGAAAATTTTTTTTTTGTTTTCCTTTTTCTGTTCCAGGCAGGCTAGTTAACTGCGTCACTGTCACCTTAAAAATCATATCTCGAGTTCCAGAACTCGAAAATGAGTTCTGTCAATTTTACCTGAAACTAGACTCATATATCCATCCATGGATTTATTTCTAGAATTTTTGGTCGGGCCAATTGGTACAGTTTATTAGTTAAAGTCACCCCTGTTTCAGGGTTCGACTACACTGACCTTTACGCATTATGACCTGGATATCATCTCGTACAGAGCTCTAATGCTCATGCCATTTGTTTCTAATGAAACTAGACTCAAAGGGGAATCTATGAATATAAGGCATAACTTCTAATTGTTTCTGGATAATTTATGGTAAATTTTCCAAGTCGGAGCATGGGATCCAGAAACCGTTCTGGCCCTGTTTTGCGAAAACCTGAATATCTCTTAAAATACAGCTCATACGGTCGTTTCGGTTCGTCCATATGAAAATAGATTCATCAAGGTTAAATTTCATAATTTATTCACTATTTAATTCTACTTCTACTATTTTTAGTGATTTTCCATCTCACCTCACTGCTGCTGGCAGCATCTGGTACTAAAGCAAACAATGACTATTTCATAATTCTTCCATGGCCAACTATTTCATCATACATAATACAAACTATGGCCACCTTATCAAAATTAAGGTTTCTAAGGCTCGTGCCTATAGGTTTTAGATTCACACTCAACCGACCACATAGGCCATCTTCGCATGGCTTAAAGTTTACAACCCGAGATTCAACAAAACAAAATAGCCTATACATGCCAAATGTTCTCCTAGTTCAACTACGAAGACAATACCAAAAGATTTCCAGCCGGTGTGATGACTTCAATGTAACACCCCGAACCCGAGACCATCGCCGGTGTCGGACACGAGGGGTTAACAAGCCAAGTCCACATATTTTGCCCACCAATTTGACATTTCCAGTCAGGCTGGAAAACTGCGTCACCGTCGCCTTAAAATCATATCTCGAGTTTCAAAACTCGAAACTGGTTTCGTAAATTTTCCTGAATTTAGACTCATATATCCATCCATGGACTTATTTCTAGAATTTTTGGTCGGGCCAATTGGTACAGTTTATTAGTTAAAGTCACCCATGTTACAGGGATCGACTGCTCTGACCTTCGCGCGTTACAACTTGAATATCTCTCTGTACAGGGCTTTAATACTGGTGCCGTTTGTTTCTAATGAAACTAGACTCAATATGGAATCTGTACATATAAGGCACGACTCCTAATTATTTCTGGATAATTTATAGTAAATGTTTAAAGTTGCGACAGGGGACCCAGAAACCGTTCTGGCCCTGTCTCACAATAGCTTTAATATCTCTTAACAAGTAACTCCTATGACCGTTTCGTTTCTTCCATATGAAAATAGACTCATCAAGGTTCATTCACATAGCTCATTCACTATTTAATACCATTCCTACAAATTTTGGTGATTTTTCACATTCACGTCACTGCAGCTGGCAGCATCTGTTTTAAGGTAGGTCTTACCTAGTTTGTAGTCTCCATGAACCAACTAGTCTTGCCATACATAGGTTCACATATGATCATTTTAACCATACCAATGGCTGATCATGTGACCAACATTCCCATTTCCAATCCATAATCACATCATGACACCATATATATATATATATATACAAACCGCAAATAGTCTAAGTTCGTACTTCACTTTTACGAGCCATTTTCGCATGGCGAACACATATACATCACAACATATTTAAACCAGCAAGGGGTAGTCCTATACATGCCATTTCAAAGTTCAACCAAAACTTATACCAAAATGGAGGCTTTGATAGTGTGGATGACTTCGACTTTAATGATCCCGAATCCTGATTGCTATCGAGCACAATCTATAAAACAGAGAGCCAAAGCAACGGGGTAAGCATTTTTATGCTTAGTAAGTCTCAAGGAATAAAATCAGCTTTAATTAAAGCAATACATTCACATGGCCTAATGCATCATTTCATTAATACACATTCACATAATCATTCTTACTTCACACTTCATCATTATATACTTTCACAAGGTATCAACCAATTCAATAGCTGAAATTGTTAGTCGATCGAGCGAATGTTGCTCAAACATGTCGACTTTCCAATGCACGTATAAACATACCTTATTCTTTGGGCTTTTCGAGCGTACCAATTGAATTCATTACAGCAACCAACACTCACCTCCAGCCCAAGCTTCTTGAATACAACGGATATAACCACGTGCACGAATGCCTTGGTCTTAGCCGGATAGAACGACTCGCATTTAATGCCTTGGTCTTAGCCGGATGTAGCCGCTAGCACAATTGCCTTCGGTCTTAACCGGATATAATTTCCAGCAATAACGTCTTGGGACTTAGCCGGATATCATTCAATTGCTCATGCACACATACATCAATAATCATTAGACATTCATATTTCATTTTCGTTACTAAGGCTCAAACACAAATATAATCACTAGCATAATCGCCGGGACTTAGCCGGGTATCATTCAAATACTCATACACACATAAATCAATAATCAATACACATCCATATTTCATTTCACATAATTCAAGTAGGGTCACTTCTTGAGTACTTACATCGGATGTTGTCGAACGGCTTTTACGGCTATTCGATCATTTTTCCTTCCCTTGTCCAATTGTGGCCCTCTAAGCTCTTGAGCTAATTCAAACAAATTTAATTTATTAATACCTCATTATGCTAGCTTATGGCGAATATGACAAGGAGTTTAAATGGTCATATGGCCACCCTTTAGCTTGAGTACACAATGGTCATGCACATTTTATACTACATCAAGCAATTCAATACAATCCATTCAAGCATCAAGGAAAAGCTAAGGCCATCAATCGGCTACTTAAGGCCGAACATACATGTCCAATTTGAGGCCAATTATACACTTAACACCACACAAAAACAGCATGCATTTTACTAGTTAATGCTTTACATATTGTGGCTCCATACTTATAATACATCATCAAGCACTCATATGGCCGATTATACTTAGTCATACTTGCACCAAATCAACAATAAATTCCAAGATTTCCACATCATGGGTATTCTAGGCCGAATGTACTTGCAATTTCACAAACATTCTTCAACATTTTCTTCTTTAAACAAACATATTCATCACTTACTTCATAACCAAAACATCATGTGCAAACATATGTATACATATATGTGCATGGCCGAATTTCAAGGTGTCCATAGCCATCCAAAACACAAATTTTAACTAACATGCAAGAAGCATGAACCATGCTCATGAATACATCATGGCGAATACATCACAATCATGCCCTTTCAACTTCAATCATGGTTAAACAAAACAAAACTCAAAGTCTTACTCAAGGTGGCTACAAAGAAATTTCAAGAGTAGACAATCCATCACTTTGCATGCATCATCATCAAGCTTCACACTTAGCATGCAATGGCTTTATCACAATATCAACTTTGACCAAATACCACTTCCATGGCATAACAAGGATTTGAACCATGGCTAACATGAACATCAAGTTGGCAACTAAAACATGCATGAATCTCATGACACAACCTCATACATACCTTAATCTTGGTGCAAGTTTAGCCAAATCTCCTTCTAGATCTCTTCTAAACAAATAAAATGAAGCAAAATCTCTTCTTCCCCTTAGTTTTGGCTCAAAGAAAGGATGAACAAATTTTTTCTTTCTTCCTTTACAACTCACGGCAATGGGGAGATACCACACTCACACACACATTTTTTTTTTTCTTTTCTTACCCATGCTTATTTGTTTATTATTTCTCCCTAATGCCCAACAAAACATGTTTCATGACATGTTTAGCCCATATTCTTGGTCATGGCCGCCACCACCTATAAAAGGGAATTTGACATGCAAGTCCATTGTTTTGCATGCATGCTTTAATTAGTCATCACACATTTCCCTATCGTACTTTCAAAGTTCACTACTAAGTCCTTTCTAGTGAAATTCACCTTTATAACACTAAATCAATCATCAAAAAATGTCATACATGAGCATACACATATTATAGGCATCCAAATAAATTTTAAATTATTTTTATGCCTCGGTTTTGTGGTCCCGAAACCACATTCCGACTAGGGTCAATTTTGGGCTGTCACAACTCTCCCCCACTTAAGAAATTTTCGTCCCCGAAAATCTTACCGGTAAATAGGGTTGGGTATCGCTCTTTCATAGAGTTCTCGTTTTCCCAAGTAGCTTCTTCTATCCCGTGCTTGAGCCATAACACCTTCACTAGCGGAACCCGCTTGTTTCGCAACTCTTTCACTTCCCGTGATAAGATACGAATTGGTTCTTCCTCATAACTCATATTGGCTTGAATTTCAACTTCTGATGGACTAATCACGTGCGATGGATCAGATCTATAGCGTCGAAGCATCGAAACATGAAAGACATCGTGAACCTTTTCGAGTTCAGGGGGCAAAATCAAACGATATGCCACTGGACCGACTCGCTCGGATATCTCATATGGCCCAATGAACCTCGGGCTCAACTTGCCCTTACGGTACCGAATCGAGTATCATTTTCCAAGGCGATACCTTGAGAAACACTTTATCACCCACGATACTCGATATCCTTACGCTTGAGATCCGCGTCGACTTCGACGATCGGAGGCTATCTTCGACTTTCACGGATTACTTTCACTTTCATTCAGCATCTCTAATCAAATCCACCGAAAATCTTACCTTCACCGAGCTCGGTCAAAACAATGGTGTACGGCATTTACGACCGTACAAAGCCTCGTAGGGTGCCATCTTAATACTTGATTGAAAGCTGTTGTTGTAAGCGAATTCAATCAACGGAAAATACCGTTCCATGAACCACTAAACTCGAGGACGCAACATCTCAACATATCCTCAAGTATCTGAATTATCCGCCGGATTGACCATCGGTTTGGGGGTGAAAGGCGGTTTGAAATGCAACTTGGTACCCAAAGCTTCTTGCAACTTTTTCCAAAATCGCGAGGTAAATCTCGGATCTCTATCCGACACGATGGAAATAGGCACCCGTGCAATCTCACAACTGAGAAGCGTACAATTCGGCTAATTTGTCCATTGAAAATCCGTGCGTCACGGGACAAAGTGAGCCGACTTAGTCAATCTATCTACCACGACCCAAACCGCATCCTTCTTACTCGCTAACAATGGCAGTCCGGATACAAAGTCCATTGTGACTCGATCCCATTTCCACTCGGGTATCGTGATTGGCTGAAGTCATCCTGAAGGCACTTGATGTTCCGCTTTCACTTGTTGACATATTAAACATCTCGAAACAAAGTCAGAGATGTCTCGTTTCATACCATGCCACCAAAACCGACGTTTCAAATCGTTGTACATCTTCGTACTCCCCGGGTGGATTGCCATTCGGCTACAATGGGCTTCATTCAGAATTATCGAAATGAGTTCGAATTCTTTGGAACACACAGACGACTTTTTGAACCTTAAACAATCGTCATCATCGATTTGAAACTCCGAGTCCTTGTTCGAACACACTCAAATTCGTTTGTAGCCAACTCGTCGTCGACTTTCTCGAGCTTCTCGAATTTGATGTGTCAATAATGGTTTGGCTTTCAATTCAGCCACTAACACACTTTGTCGGATCGAACAGACAAGTGCACATTCATCGCTCGTAGAGTGAATAACGATTTACGACTCAAGGCATCCGCAACCACATTCGCCTTTCCGGGATGATAGTCAATGACCAGCTCATAATCCTTTAACAGCTCGAGCCAACGTCTTTGTCGCAGATTTAAGTCTCTTTGGGTCATCAAATATTTGAGACTTTTGTGATCCGAGTACACATGGCACTTCTCACCAAATAAGTAATGTCGCCAAATCTTTAAGGCGAATACGATGGCAGCTAATTCGAGATCATGGGTCGGATAATTTTTCTCGTGTGGCTTTAATTGCCTCGACGCATAGGCCACAACTCGACCTTCTTGCATCAATACACAACCTAACCCAAGTAGGAGGCGTCACTATAGATGACAAACTCTTTGCGGGATTCGGTTGCACTAGAATTGGGACTTCATCAAATAAGTTTTAGTTGATCGAAACTTTTCGACATTTCTCCGTCCATTCGAACTTAACATCCTTTTGGAGTAGCCGTCATCGGCGTGGCTATCGTTGAGAAACCTTTACAAATCGTCGATAATAACCTAAGCCCCAAAAAGCTCGAACCTCAAGAATATTTCTGAGGCTTCCAATTAAGTATGGCTGAAATTTTATTCGGTCGACTCGAATGCCGATCAGATACCACATGACCCAAGAAGCTAACCTCTCTTAACGAACTCACACTTGCTGAACTTAGCATATAATTGCTTATCCCATAAAATTTGCAGCACTAACCTCGGTGTTCAAATGTTCGGTCTCATTTCTTGAATAGACCAAGATGTCATCAATGAACACGACTACGAATCGATCCAAATATGGTCTCAAGATCCGATTCATTATATCCATAAATACCGCAGGGCATTAGTAAGCCCAAACGGCATCACTAGGAACTCATAGTGACCATATCTCGCTCAAGGCGGTCTTGGGTACGTCCAATCTCGGATTCGCAATTGATAATAGCCCGATCTCAAATCTATTTTCGAGAACACCGAGGCTCCCTTCAGTTGATCGAACAAGTCATCGATACGTGGTAGCGGTATTTGTGCTTTATCGTCGCTTTATTAAGGCGGCGATAGTCGATCTGCAACCTCATGGTTCCATCCTTCTTTTCACAAACAACACCGGCGCACCCAAAGGCGAACAACTCGGGCGAGCAAAACCTCTATCCACCAATTCTTGCAACTGAGCTTTCAACTCCTTTAATTCCGTTGGTGCCATACGATACGGAGCTATCGAAATTGGAGTGGTACCAGGTACCAATTCGATGCCAAATTTTATTTCCCGAACAGGTGGTAAACCCGGCAATTCTTCAGGGAAAACATCCGGGTATTCACAAACCACGGGCAAAAATTCGGGTTTCTTTTCTAATTCCTTGTCATTGAGCACATACGCAAGGTACGCTCGCACCCTTTTCTTACATATTTCCGTGCCAACATTGCTGATATTACAGCTGGCAACCCCTTTAAGTCCGTAGACTCTGTGACAGCCCAAAATTGACCCTAGTCGGAATGTGGTTTCGGGACCACAAAACCGAAGCATAAAAATAATTAAAAATTTATTTTGATACCTATAATATGTGCGTGCTCATGTATGACATTTTATGATGATTGATTTAGTGTTATAAAGGTGAATTTCACTAGAAAGGACTTGTGTGAGAAAACTTAGAAATGAGATAGGCAAATGTTGAAGAGGCCTATTGATGCACACTAGGAAAATGTTGTCCTTGCATGTCAAATTCCCCAAATTTGACTATAATGGCCGGCCAAGGTGGGCATGATGGGCAAGGGAAAACATGTTTCCAACATGTTTGGCTAGTGAGTCATGTAGGAAGTATTATAATAAAAATAAGCATAAAAAAATGAAAAAAAAATGAGAAGAGAAAGATGAGCTTGGATGCCCCCTTGCCGTGAGTTGAGAAAGAAGGAAGAAAAAATTTTTTGTTGTGTTCATCCATTTTCACTTCTTGGCCGAAAATACTAAGGAAAAAGGGGGAGGACTTTTGCTTCATGCTTGGGTTGGAAGAGATCTAGAAGGAGATTTGGCTAAGTTTGCATCAAGATTAAGGTATGTATGAGGTTGTGTTAGGAGTTTCATGCATGTTTTGGTTGCTAACTTGATGTGCATGTTAGCCATGGCTCAAATCCTTGTTATGCCATGGAAATGGTATTTGGCCAAAGTTGTTATGGTGATAAAGCCATTGCATGCTAAGTGTAAAGCTTGATGATGATGCATGCAATGATGGATTGTCTACTCTTGAATAAGATTTTGAGTTTTCTTTTGTTTAATCATGATTGAAGTTGAAAAGGAGCATGATTGTCATATTCGCCATGATGCATTCATAAGCATGGTTCATGCTTCTTGCATGTTAGTTAAAATTTGTGTTTTGGATGGCTATGGACACCTTGAAATTCGCCATGCTCATATATGTATATATATGTTTGCACATGATGTTTGGTTATGAACTAAGTGATGAATATGTTTGTTTAAAGAAGAAGATGTTGAAGAATGAATGTGAAATTGCAAGCACATTCGGCCTAGCACACATATGAGTGCTCGATGCTATATTATAAGTTTTGAGCAACAATATGCAAAGCATTAACTAGTAAAATGCATGCTGTTTTTGTGAGGTATTAAGTGCATAATTGGCCTCAACATGTACATGAATATTCGCCTTGGGTAGCCTATTGAAGGCCTTAGCTTTTCCTTGATGCTCGAATAAATTGTATTGAATTGCTTGATGTAGTATAAAATGTGCATGACCATTGTGTATTCAAGCTAAAGAGTGGCCATATGACCATTTAAACTCCTTGTCATATTCGCCATAAGCTAGCACAATGAGGTTTTAATAGATTGAATTTGTTTGAATTAGCTCAAGAGCTAAGAGGGCCACAATTGGACAAGGGGAAGGAAAAAGTGATCGAATAGCCGTAAAAGCCGTTCGACAACATCCGAGGTAAGTCCTCAAGAAGTGACCTTAATTGAATTATGTGGAATGAAATATGGATGTATTGATTATTGATTTATGTGTGTATGAGTATTCGAATTCTACCCGGCTAAGTCCCAAGGCGATTATGCTAATGATTATAATTGTGTTTGAGCCTTAGTAACAAAAATGAAATATGTATGTCGAATGATTATTGATGTATGTGTGCATGAGAAATTGAATGATATCCGGCTAAGCCCCAAAGACAATTATGCTGGAAATTATATCCGGGTTAAGACCAAGGCAATTGTGCTAGCGGCTATATCCGGCTAAGACCAAGGCATTCGTGCGAGTCATTCTATCCTGGCTAAGACCAAGGCATTTGTGCACATGCTTATATCCGGTTATATTCAAGAATCTTGGGCTGGAGGTGAGTGTTGGTTGCTGTAATAAATTCAATTAGTACACTCGAAAGCCCAAAGAATAAGGTACGTTTATATGTGCATTGGAAAGTCGACATGTTTGAGCAACATTCGCTCAATCGACTAATGAATTTCAGTTATTGAATTGATTGATACTTTGTGAAAGTATATAATGATGAAGTGTGAAGTAAGAATGTGAATTAATGAAATGACGCATTTGGCTATGTGAATGTATTGCTGTAATTAGAGTTGATTATATTCCTTGAGACTTACTAAGCATAAAAATGCTTATCCGTTACTTTGGCTCTCTGTTTTATAGATTTCGCTCGATAGCAACCGGATTCGGGATCAATAAAGTCAAGTCATCCACACTATCAACGTCTCTATTTTGGTATAAATTTTGGTTGAACTTTGAAATGGCATGTATAGGACTACCCTTGTTGGTTAAATATGTTGTGATGTATTTGTGTACGCGGCCATGCGAAAATGGCTCGTAAAAGTGAAGTATCGACTTAGACTATTTGCGGTTTGTATATGTATATATTTGGTGTCATGATGTGACCATGGATTGAAATGGGAATGTTGGTCACATGATCAGCCATTGGCATGGTTAAAATGATCATATATGAACCTATGTATGGCAAGACTAGTTGGTTCATGGAGACTACCAAATAGGTAAGACCTACCTTAAAACAGATGCTGCCAGCTGCAGTGACGTGAATGTGAAAAATCACCAAAATTTGTAGGAATGGTATTAAAAAGGGAATAAGCTATGTAAATGAACCTTGATGAGTCTATTTTCATATGGAAGAAACGAAATGGTCATAGGAGTTACATGTTAAGAGATATTAAAGCTATTGTGAGACAGGGCCAGAACGGTTTCTGGGTCCCCTGTTGCAAATTTAAAAATTTTCTATAAATTATCCAGAAATAATTAGGAGTCATGCCTTATATGTACAGATTCCATTTTGAGTCTAGTTTCATTAGAAACAAACGGCACCAGTATTAAAGTTCTGTACAGTGAGATATTCAAGTTGTAACACGCGAAGGTCAGAGCAGTCGATCCCTGTAACATGGGTGACTTTAACTAATAAACTGTACCAATTGGCCCAACCAAAAATTCTAGAAATAAATCCATGGATGGATACATGAGTCTAAATTCAGGGAAAATTTACGAAACCAGTTTCTGAGTTTTGAAACTCGAGATATGATTTTTAAGGCGATGGTGACGCAGTTTTCCAGCCTGACTGGAAATGTCAAATTGGTGGGCAAAACAAGTGAACTTGGTTTGTTAACCCCTCGTGTCCGACACCGGCGATGGTCTCGGGTTCGGGGTGTTACAATTTTATTGGTATTAGAGCCACGGTTTAGTCGATTCTAGGACTACCGTGATGTGTTTGGGGTCTAGCTATACATGCCATTAAATGATGAATCGATAGTGTGGTGATTTCTGACAATTTGACTTTGTGTTTGTTTATAGCAATGGATCCCGATCCCAACCGAGCGATAGCTGATGATGTGGAGAGTGTGGCGCCTGCTCCCGCGCAAGGGACAGCGCCGGTGGACTCTCAACCTATGGCCAGCAATCCGAATGATGAGGCTAGGAAAGCCTTTTATAGTGTGATGAACGAATGGTTTAATCAATACATTCGAACTAACACGGCTGTTCCACAACCTCCATTCCCGACAAATGCAACCCCCGCACCTACAATACCTCGGTGATCGACCAAATAAGGTCAAGTAAGCCCCAATCGACTGAGATTCGAAAACATGGGGCCACTGAATTTAAGGCTACGGATGATGATGATGCCGAAGCGAGTTGAATTTTGGTTGGATAACACTATCCGGTGCTCGATGAGCTATCCTGTACACCGATGAGTGCTTAAAGTGTACCATCTCCTTGCTACGTGAGTCCACCTACTATTGGTGGAGTACTCGACTTCGTGGTACCTAGAGAGCAAGTGACTTGGGAATTCTTTCAAACCGAGTTCAAAAAGTATATCGATCGAGATTCATCGACCAAAAGCGAAGGAATTCCTTGACCTTAAGCAAGGTTCTATGTCGATTCTCATCTCTGAACGAAAATTTGTGAGGCTTAGCCAGACGCGAGAATGCATTTCGTCCAAGCCATTATGTAAACGCTTGAGGATGGGCTGAATGATGATATAAGGATGTTCGTTGGCATTCTCGAGATACGAGAGTTCGTAGTACTTGTTGAGCGAGCTTGTAAAGCCAAGAGCTTAGAAAGGAGAAACAAAAGCTGATGTGGGAACCGGAGAATTCGAAAGAGGTCCTCGGAAAGTCTCTTCAACAAGCATCGAAGAGATTTCGAGATGATGCGAGCCGGTCTAGAGGCGTTTGGGCTTTTCTAGACGAGGACGCGATCGACCCCTGTGACCACACGAGTCACTTGATCGCCCGATGGTGGAAATGATCGCCGAGAGAGGCGAGTGTCCACATTGTGGCAAATGGCATTCGGGGCTGTTGGTTTCGTGATCGCTCTCGCTATGAGTGTGGATCGGCCGACCACTTTATGAAGGATTGCCCGAGGATGCATGAGCAGAATGTAAGTCGAGTGGAAACCCGGTGCTACCATTTGCTCGAGGTAGGCCACCTAGAAATATGGGCAATGTCGATTGGCGGTCGAGAGGATCTAGAGATGCTACCATCGGATCTGAGGCTCATGCTCCTGCAAGGACTTATGCCATCTGCCGCGCGTGAGGATGCCTCTCCGGATGTCATTACCGGTACTTTCACTCTTTTCAATACAAATGTGATTGCTTTGATTGACCACGGTTCTACTCATTCATATATATGTGAAACCTTAGCATCCATAAGACTCGCCTATTGAGTCTCTCGAGTTTGTAATTCGGTGTCAAACCCTTGGGTCATTACATGCTTGTCAACAAAGTGTGCAAGAAAAGTCCCTAGTGTTCCGAGGTTCTTGTTTTTCGGCGGACTTGATGCTTTTGCCGTTCGATGAGTTCGACGTTATTCTTGGTTTGGATTGGTTGACCATGCACGATCACGGTTGTAAATTGCAAGAGCAAGACTATCGATTTGAGGTGCGAATAATGAAATAATTCGGGTTGAGTTACGGACTTAAAGGGGTTGCCGTAGTAATATCGCGATGGTGGCCCGTAAATATGTAAGAAAAGGGTGCGGCGTACCTTGCGTCGTGCTCGATGACAAAGAATCGAAAAGAAACCCGAATCTGTGCCCGTGGTTTGTGAATACCGGATGTTTTCCCAAGAATTGCTTGGTTTACCACTGTTCGGAAATAGAATTTGGCATCGAATTGGTACCGTACCACTCAATTTCGATAGCTCCGTATTGTATGGCACCAACTAATTAAAGGAGTTGAAAGCTCGGTTGCAAGAATTGGTGGATAGAGGTTTTGCTCGCCTGAGTTTTTCGCCTTGGGTGCGCCGGTGTTGTTCGTGAAGAAGAAGGATGGAACCATGCGGTGTGCATCGACTATCGTCGACAATAAAGCGATGATAAAGAACAAATATCCGTTGCCACGTATTGATGACTTGTTCGATCAAGCTGAAGGGAGCCTCGGTGTTCTCGAAAATAGATTTGAGATCGGGCTATTATCAATTGTGAATCCGAGATTCGGACGTACCCAAGACTGCCTTCAGAATGAGATATGGTCACTATGAGTTCCTAGTGATGCCTTTGGGCTCACTAATGCCCTACGGTATTTATGGATTTAATGAATCGGATCTTCGACCATATTTGGATCGATTCGTAGTCGTGTTCATTGATGACATCTTGGTCTATTCAAGAAATGAGACCGAACATCTTTGAACACCGCGGTTAGTGCCGCAAATCTTACGGGATAAGCAATTATATGCTAAGTTCAGCAAGTGTGAGTTACGGTTAAGAGAGGTTAGCTTCTTGGGTCATGTGGTATCTGACGGGTATTCGAGTCGACCGAATAAAATTTCAGCCATACTTAATTGGAAGCCTCCGAGAAATATTACTGAGGTTCGAGCTTTTGGGGCTTGCCGATTATTACCGACGATTTGTAAAGGCTTCTCAACGATAGCCACGCCGATGACGGCTTCTCCAAAAGGATGTTAAGTTCGAATGGATTTGAGAAATGCCAAAAAGTTTCGATCAATGAAAACTTATTTGATGAAGCCCCAATTTTAGTGCAACCCGAATCGGCAAAGAGTTTGTCATCTATAGTGACGCCTCCCTCCTTGGGTTAGGTTGCGTATTGATGCAAGAAGGTCGAGTTGTGGCCTATCGTCGAGGCAATTAAAGCCACACGAGAAAAATTATCCGACCCATGATCTCGAATTGGTCGCCATTGTGTTCGCCTTAAAGATATGGCGACATTACTTATTTGGTGAAAGGTGCCATGTGTACTCGGATCACAAAAGTCTCAAATATTTGATGACCCAAAGAGACTTAAATCTGCGACAAAGACGTTGGCTCGAGTGTTAAAGGATTATGAGTGATCATTGACTATCACCCGGAAAGGCGAATGTGGTTGCGGATGCCTTGAGTCGTAAATCATTATTAAACTTTACGAGCGATGAACGTGCACTTGTCTGCTCGATCCGATAGTGTATTAGTAGCTGAATTGAAAGCCAAACCACTTTGTTGATACATCAAATTCGAAAGCTTAGAAAGTCGACGACGACGAGTTGGCTGCAAAACGGCCGAGAGTGTGTGCGAACAAGGACTCGAATTTCAAATCGATGATGACGATTGTTTGAGGTTCAAAAGTCGTCTGTGTGTTCCAAAGAATTCGGAACTCATTTCGATAATTCTGAATGAAGCCCATTGTAGCCGAATGGCAATCCACCCGAGGAGTACGAAGATGTACAATGATTTGAAACGTCGGTTTTGGTGGCATGGTATGAAGCGAGACATCTCCGACTTTGTTTGAGATGTTTAATATGTCAACAAGTGAAAGCGGAACATCGGTGCCTTCGGATTACTTGACCAATCACGATACCCGAGTGGAAATGGGATCGAGTCACAATGGACTTTGTATCCGGACCGCCATTGTCGACAAGTAAGAAGGATGCGGTTTGGGTCGTGGTAGATCGATTGACTAAGTCGGCCCACTTTGTCCCCGTCGTCGGATTTTCAATGGACAAATTAGCGAATTATGCGTTTCTCGATTGAAATTACACGGGTGCCTATTTCCATCGTGTGGGATAGAGATCCGAGATTTACCTCGCGATTTTGGAAAAAGTTGCAAGAAGCTTTGGGTACCAAGTTGCATTTCAGACCGCCTTTCACCCCCAAACCGATGGTCAATCCGGCGGATAATTCAGATACTTGAGGATATGTTAAGATGTTGCGTCCTCGAGTTTAGTGGTTCATGGGAGCGGTATTTGCCGTTGATTGAATTCGCTTACAACAACAACTTTCAATCAAGTATTAAGATGGCACCCTACGAGGCTTTGTACGATCGTAAATGTCGTACACCATTGTTTTGGGTGAGCTTGGTGAAAGCAAGATTTTCGGGTGGATTTGATTAGGGATGCTGAATGAAAGTGAAAGTAATCCGTGAAAGATCAAGATAGCCTCCGATCGTCGAGAAGTCGTGCGCGGATCTGAAGCGTAAGGATATCGAGTATCGTGGGTGATAAAGTGTTTCTCAAGGTATCGCCTTGGAAAAAGATACTCGATTCTACCGTAAGGGCAAGCTGAGCCCGAGGTTCATTGGGCCATATGAGATATCCGAGCGAGTCGGTCCAAAGGGCATATCGTTTGATTTTGCCCCCGAACTTAAAAAGGTTCACGATGTCTTTCATGTTTCGATGCTTGACGCTATAGATCCGATCCATCGCACGTGATTAGTCCATCAGAAATTGAAATTCAAGCTAATATGAGTTATGAGGAAGAACCGATTCGTATCCTATCACGAGAAGTGAAAGAGTTGCGAAACAAGCGGGTTCCGCTAGTGAAAGTGTTATGGCTCAAGCACAGGATAGAAGAAGCTACTTGGGAGATCGAGAACTCTATGAAAGAGCGATATCCAAACCTATTTACAGGTAAGATTTTCGGGACGAAAATTTCTTAAGTGGGGAGAGTTGTGACAGCCCAAAATTGACCCTAGTCGGAATGTGGTTTCGGGACCACAAAACCAAGCATAAAAATAATTAAAAATTTATTTTGATACCTATAATATGTGCGTGCTCATGTATGACATTTTATGATGATTGATTTAGTGTTATAAAGGTGAATTTCACTAGAAAGGACTTGTGTGAGAAAACTTAGAAATGAGATAGGCAAATGTTGAAGAGGCCTATTGATGCACACTAGGAAAATGTTGTCCTTGCATGTCAAATTCCCCAAATTTGACTATAATGGCCGGCCAAGGTGGGCATGATGGGCAAGGGAAAACATGTTTCCAACATGTTTGGCTAGTGAGTCATGTAGGAAGTATTATAATAAAAATAAGCATAAAAAAATGAAAAAAAAAAAAGAGAAAGATGAGCTTGGATGCCCCCTTGCCGTGAGTTGAGAAAGAAGGAAGAAAAAATTTTTGTTGTGTTCATCCATTTTCACTTCTTGGCCGAAAATACTAAGGAAAAAGGGGGAGGACTTTTGCTTCATGCTTGGGTTGGAAGAGATCTAGAAGGAGATTTGGCTAAGTTTGCATCAAGATTAAGGTATGTATGAGGTTGTGTTAGGAGTTTCATGCATGTTTTGGTTGCTAACTTGATGTGCATGTTAGCCATGGCTCAAATCCTTGTTATGCCATGGAAATGGTATTTGGCCAAAGTTGTTATGGTGATAAAGCCATTGCATGCTAAGTGTAAAGCTTGATGATGATGCATGCAATGATGGATTGTCTACTCTTGAGTAAGATTTTGAGTTTTCTTTTTGTTTAATCATGATTAAAGTTGAAAAGGAGCATGATTGTCATATTCGCCATGATGCATTCATAAGCATGGTTCATGCTTCTTGCATGTTAGTTAAAATTTGTGTTTTGGATGGCTATGGACACCTTGAAATTCGCCATGCTCATATATGTATATATATGTTTGCACATGATGTTTGGTTATGAACTAAGTGATGAATATGTTTGTTTAAAGAAGAAGATGTTGAAGAATGAATGTGAAATTGCAAGCACATTGACCTAGCAGCACATATGAGTGCTCGATGCTATATTATAAGTTTTGAGCAACAATATGCAAAGCATTAACTAGTAAAATGCATGCTGTTTTTGTGAGGTATTAAGTGCATAATTGGCCTCAACATGTACATGAATATTCGGCCTTGGGTAGCCTATTGAAGGCCTTAGCTTTTCCTTGATGCTCGAATAAATTGTATTGAATTGCTTGATGTAGTATAAAATGTGCATGACCATTGTGTATTCAAGCTAAAGAGTGGCCATATGACCATTTAAACTCCTTGTCATATTCGCCATAAGCTAGCACAATGAGGTTTTAATAGATTGAATTTGTTTGAATTAGCTCAAGAGCTAAGAGGGCCACAATTGGACAAGGGGAAGGAAAAAGTGATCGAATAGCCGTAAAAGCCGTTCGACAACATCCGAGGTAAGTCCTCAAGAAGTGACCTTAATTGAATTATGTGGAATGAAATATGGATGTATTGATTATTGATTTATGTGTGTATGAGTATTCGAATTCTACCCGGCTAAGTCCCAAGGCGATTATGCTAATGATTATAATTGTGTTTGAGCCTTAGTAACGAAAATGAAATATGTATGTCCAATGATTATTGATGTATGTGTGCATGAGAAATTGAATGATATCCGGGCTAAGCCCCAAAGACAATTATGCTGGAAATTATATCCGGGTTAAGACCCGAAGGCAATTGTGCTAGCGGCTATATCCGGGCTAAGACCCGAAGGCATTCGTGCGAGTCATTCTATCCGGGCTAAGACCCGAAGGCATTTGTGCACATGCTTATATCCGGTTATATTCCGAAGAATCTTGGGCTGGAGGTGAGTGTTGGTTGCTGTAATAAATTCAATTAGTACACTCGAGAAGCCCAAAGAATAAGGTGCGTTTATATGTGCATTGGAAAGTCGACATGTTTGAGCAACATTCGCTCAATCGACTAATGAATTTCAGTTATTGAATTGATTGATACTTTGTGAAAGTATATAATGATGAAGTGTGAAGTAAGAATGTGTATTAATGAAATGACGCATTTGGCTATGTGAATGTATTGCTGTAATTAGAGTTGATTATATTCCTTGAGACTTACTAAGCATAAAAATGCTTACCCCGTTACTTTGGCTCTCTGTTTTATAGATTTCGCCGATAGTAACGGATTCGGGATCAATAAAGTCAAGTCATCCACACTATCAACGTCTCTATTTTGGTATAAATTTTTGGTTGAACTTTGAAATGGCATGTATAGGACTACCCTTGTTGGTTAAATATGTTGTGATGTATTTGTGTACGGCCATGCGAAAATGGCTCGTAAAAGTGAAGTATCGACTTAGACTATTTGCGGTTTGTATATGTATATATTTGGTGTCATGATGTGACCATGGATTGGAAATGGGAATGTTGGTCACATGATCAGCCATTGGCATGGTTAAAATGATCATATATGAACCTATGTATGGCAAGACTAGTTGGTTCATGGAGACTACCAAATAGGTAAGACCTACCTTAAAAACAGATGCTGCCAGCTGCAGTGATGTGAATGTGAAAAATCACCAAAATTTGTAGGAATGGTATTAAAAAGGGAATAAGCTATGTAAATGAACCTTGATGAGTCTATTTTCATATGGAAGAAACGAAATGGTCATAGGAGTTACATGTTAAGAGATATTAAAGCTATTGTGAGACAGGGCCAGAACGGTTTCTGGGTCCCCTGTCGCAACTTTAAAAATTTTCTATAAATTATCCAGAAATAATTAGGAGTCATGCCTTATATGTACAGATTCCATTTTGAGTCTAGTTTCATTAGAAACAAACGGAACCAGTATTAAAGTTCTGTACAGTGAGATATTCAAGTTGTAACGCGCGAAGGTCAGAGCAGTCGATCCCTGTAACATGGGTGACTTTAACTAATAAACTGTACCAATTGGCCCGACCAAAAATTCTAGAAATAAATCCATGGATGGATACATGAGTCTAAATTCAGGGAAAATTTACGAAACCAGTTTCCGAGTTTTGAAACTCGAGATATGATTTTTAAGGCGACGGTGACGCAGTTTTCCAGCCTGACTGGAAATGTCAAATTGGTGGGCAAAACAAGTGAACTTGGTTTGTTAACCCCTCGTGTCCGACACCGGCGATGGTCTCGGGTTCGGGGTGTTACAGACTCAACCCGAATTATCTCGTTATTCGTGCACCTCAAATCAATAGTCTTGCTTTTGCAATTTACAACTGCATCGTGCATGGTCAACCAATCCAAACCAAGAATAACGTCGAATTCATCGAACGGCAAAAGCATCAAGTCCGCCGGAAAACAAGAACCTCGGAACACTAGGGGACTTTTCTTGCACACTTTGTTGACAAGCACGTAATGACCCAAGGGGTTTGACACCCAAATTACAAACTCAGAGACTCAATAGGCAAAGTCTTCTCTGGATGCTAAGGTTTCACATATATAAGAATGAGTAGAACCAGGGTCAATCAAAGCAATCACATTAGTATTGAAAAGAGTGAAAGTACCGGTAATGACATCTGGAGAGGCAGCATCCTCGCGTGCGCGTATGGCATAAGTCCTAGCAGGAGCACGAGCCTTGGATCTGATGGTAGCATCTCTAGATCCTCTCTGACCGCCACTAACATTGCCCACATTTCTAGGTGGCCTACCTCGAGCAGTGGTAGCACCCGGGTTTCCACTTTGACTTACATTTTGTTCAAGCATCCTCGGGCAATCCTTCATAAAGTGGTCGGCCGATCCACACTTATAGCAGGAGCGATCACGGAACCAACAGCTCCCCGAATGCCATTTGCCACAATGCAGACACTCCGCCGTCTCTCGGCGATCATTTCCACCACTGGCGATCGAAGTGACTCGTGTGGTCACAGGGGGTCGATCGCGTCCTCGTCTAGAAAAGCCCGTAGCGCCTCTAGACCGGCTCACATCATCTCGAAATCTCTTGATGCTTGTTGAAGAGACTTTCCGAGGACCTCTTCGAATTCTCCGGTTCCCACATCAGCTTTTGTTTCTCCTTTCTAAGCTCTTGACTTTACAAGCTCGCTCAACAAGTACTACGAACTCTCGTATCTCGAGAATGCCAACGAACATCCTTATATCATCATTCAGCCCATCCTCGGCGTTTACACATAATAGCTTCGGACGAAATGCATTCTCGCTGCATCGGCTAAGCCTCACAAATTTTCGTTCGTGATCAGATGGCGACATAGAACCTTGCTTAAGATCAAGAAATTCCCTTCGCTTTTGGTCGATGAATCTCTGACTGATATACTTTTTTCGGAACTCGGTTTGAAAGAATTCCCAAGTCACTTGCTCTCTAGGCACCACAGAAGTCAGAGTACTCCACCAATAGTAGGCGGACTCACGTAGCAAGGAGATGGTACACTTTAAGCACTCATCGGGTGTACAAGATAGCTCATCGAGCACCGGATAGTGTTGTCCAACCAAAATTCAGCTCGCTTCGGCATCATCATCATCCATAGCTTTAAATTCAGTGGCCCCATGTTTTGAATCCTATCGATTGGGGCTTACTTGACCTTATTTGGTCGATTCACGGAGGTATTGTAGGTCTTGGGTTGCATTTGTCGGGAATGGAGGTTGTGGAGCATGTCGTGTTAGTTCGAATGTATTGGTTAAACCATTCATTCATCACACTATAAAAGGCTTGCTTAGCCTCATCATTCGGATTGCTGGCCATAGGTTGAGAGTCCGCCGGCGCTGTCCCTTGCGCGGGAGTAGGCGCCACACTCTCCACATCATCAGCTATCGCTTCGGTTGGGATCGGGATCCATTACTATAAACAATCACAAAGTCAAATTGTCGTAAATCACCACACTATCGATTCATCATTTAATGGCATGTATAGCTAGACCCCAAACACATCACGGTAGTCCTAGAATCGACTAAACCGTGGCTCGATACCAATAAAATTGTAACACCCGAACCCGAGACCATCGCGATTATCGGACACGAGGGTTAACAAGCCAAGTCCACATATTTTGCCCACCAATTTGACATTTCCAGTCAGGCTGGAAAACTGCGTCACCGTCGCCTTAAAAATCATATCTCGAGTTTCAAAACTTGGAAACTGGTTTCGTAAATTTTCCCTGAATTTAGACTCATATATCCATCCATGGACTTATTTCTAGAATTTTTGGTCAGGCCAATTGGTACAGTTTATTAGTTAAAGTCACCCATGTTACAGGGATCGACTGCTCTGACCTTCACGCGTTACAACTTGAATATCTCTCTGTACAGGGCTTTAATACTGGTGCCGTTTGTTTCTAATGAAACTAGACTCAATATGGAATCTGTACATATCAGGCACGACTCCTAATTCTTTCTGGATAATTTATAGTAAATTTTTAAAGTTGCGACAGGGGACCCAGAAACCGTTCTGGCCCTGTCTCACAATAGCTTTAATATCTCTTAACAAGTAACTCCTATGACCGTTTCGTTTCTTCCATATGAAAATAGACTCATCAAGGTTCATTCACATAGCTCATTCACTATTTAATACCATTCCTACAAATTTTGGTGATTTTTCACATTCACGTCACTGCAGCTGGCAGCATCTGTTTTTAAGGTAGGTCTTACCTATTTTGTAGTCTCCATGAACCAACTAGTCTTGCCATACATAGGTTCACATATGATCATTTTAACCATACCAATGGCTGATCATGTGACCAACATTCCCATTTCAATCCATAATCACATCATGACACCATATATATATATATATATACAAACCGCAAATAGTCTAAGTTCGTACTTCACTTTTACGAGCCATTTTCGCATGGCGAACACATATACATCACAACATATTTAAACCAGCAAGGGTAGTCCTATACATTCCATTTCAAAGTTCAACCAAAATTTATACCAAAATGGAGGCTTTGATAGTGTGGATGACTTCGACTTTAATGATCCCGAATCCTGATTGCTATCGAGCACAATCTATAAAACAGAGAGCCAAAGCAACGGGTAAGCATTTTTATGCTTAGTAAGTCTCAAGGAATAAAATCAGCTTTAATTAAAGCAATACATTCACATGGCCTAATGCATCATTTCATTAATACACATTCACATAATCATTCTTACTTCACACTTCATCATTATATACTTTCACAAGGTATCAACCAATTCAATAGCTGAAATTAGTTAGTCGATCGAGCGAATGTTGCTCAAACATGTCGACTTTCCAATGCACGATAAACATACCTTATTCTTTGGGCTTTTCGAGCGTACCAATTGAATTCATTACAGCAACCAACACTCACCTCCAGCCCAAGCTTCTTGAATACAACCGGATATAACCACGTGCGAATGCCTTGGTCTTAGCCCGGATAGAACGACTCGCACGAATGCCTTGGTCTTAGCCCGGATGTAGCCGCTTAGCACAATTGCCTTGGTCTTAACCGGATATAATTTCCAGCAATAACGTCTTGGGACTTAGCCGGATATCATTCAATTGCTCATGCACACATACATCAATAATCATTAGACATTCATATTTCATTTTCGTTACTAAGGCTCAAACACAAATATAATCACTAGCATAATCGCCTTGGGACTTAGCCGGGTATCATTCAAATACTCATACACACATAAATCAATAATCAATACACATCCATATTTCATTTCACATAATTCAAGTAGGGTCACTTCTTGAGGACTTACATCGGATGTTGTCGAACGGCTTTTACGGCTATTCGATCACTTTTCCTTCCCTTGTCCAATTGTGGCCCTCTAAGCTCTTGAGCTAATTCAAACAAATTTAATTTATTAATACCTCATTATGCTAGCTTATGGCGAATATAACAAGGAGTTTAAATGGTCATATGGCCACCCTTTAGCTTGAGTACACAATGGTCATGCACATTTTATACTACATCAAGCAATTCAATACAATCCATTCAAGCATCAAGGAAAAGCTAAGGCCATCTGTGACAGCCCAAAATTGACCCTAGTCGGGAAGTGGTTTCGAGACCACTAAACCGAGTCACCAAAATGTTTGAGCGTAATATTTATTGTCTAGAATATGTATTTACGAATGTGTAAAATTTCAAGCTTCGGTTTAGTCGATTGCATGTGAATTCAGTTAGTAGGACTTGTATGTCACTTTTGAAAAATGATAGGCTAATCTATAAGGACCTAATAGTACATGTAGTCAAAGGGAGGACTTGCATGTCAAAATCCCCCAAGTGCTAGTGGCCGGCCATGACAAGGAAGCATGGGCAAGACATGTCATGAAACATGTTGGGTGAGTGGTTTATGTTGAAATAAATAAAATAAGGTGCATGAGTAAAAAAAAAAGTGTGTGTGTGAAGGCTTTCCTCCCTCCCCATTGCCGTGCAAGTGAGAAGAAAAAAAAAAAAAAAAAGAAAAGGCTTTGTTCATCTTTTTTTTCCATCCTTTGGCCGAAAATCTCAAGGGAGAAGAAAGGGTCCTTGCTCATGGTTGGTTTGGAATAGGTTGGCCATCCTTGTAGCTAGATTAAGGTATGTTTAATATGGTGCCATGAGATTCATGCATGTTCTTAGTTGCTAGTTTTAGTTCTAATTAGTCCATGATTCAAAACCTTGCTATGTCATGGGATGATAGTATGAAATGAAAATTTGAGATAAGTAAGGTTAAATTTGATTTGGTAAAATCGGCCATATGGGTGTATATGTTTGTAAAATATATTTTCTTTGTTAACTCCTTACAATCGGTTGTAGGAGTAATATTGGCTTATAAGGTTGAGTTGATTCATGATGTTGTATGTTAGGATTAAAATACTTGAGACTAGATTAGCTTAATGGTGACCATGCATTCGGCCTTGAAGCATTAAACAAAGGTTGGTTGAGATTTTGATATTTTGAACAAAGATAGTTGTGAAATGGGGTGAAAACCATTAAGTTATACACATAAAATCCAGCAAGAAGATTAAACTACTAAATGTATTCATTTTAGATCAAGACATCAAAGAGGAGAACCAAGCAAAGGCAAAGCGAAGATAATCGAGTAGTAGATTGGGAATCATTTCATCCGATATAAGGTAAGTCATTAAGCACTTATTTGTACTAATTTAAAGGGTCGTAATGTCTAAGTAATGATGCTGAATGGAATGGTAGAATATATATATAAACATGTATGTATGTGGTGATAAAAATATTGAATTGAAAGAAAAGAGGTGAGATGTATTGAATGATCGGTTCGGCACTAAGTGTGCGGGTGTAAACATTTATAATCACAAATTGGCACTAAGTGTGCGGGTTCAAATTATACAGCACTAAGTGTGCAAGTTTGATTATATAGCACTAAGTGTGCGAGTTCGACTATTAAGCACTAAGTGTGCGGGCTTATGGCACATCCTCTAATAAACGTACATGTTCTACGTCGCTGCCTTACCGAGTCAATCATGGACAGCGATGCGAGTAAACACCTTGAGCTCATGAGGAATGGACATTTTATTTATATTTGGAATTTTGGTTTGGTAAGTCTTGATCTATGTGGTGATATTGCTCGAAAATAAATGCATGCAATGTCATATGGCGTAATGTATGAAATATCAAGTAGGGCTTGGTATGTGACCAAACCGAAATGCCTAAAGAATTATAGTACCGTTTGGGGTGTGGATGGAGGATTTTAATCCCGCCTTAATTATTTTCTTTTATGGTATATTATTACTGAACGGCAATATAATGCTTATGGCTTACTGAGTTATAACTCACCCGGTGTTTGCTTGTCGCCATTTTAGGTTTCTCGGACTCGTCCTTTTTGCGTGCTCGTGATCGTCATTGGAGTCATCACACCGGCTATCAACTTTTGGTATCTTTTTTGTGTAGTCGGTTTAGGAGAACATTTTGGCATGTATAGGCTAATATGCTTTGTTGAACTTTGGTATGTAAACTTTTAGCCATGCGAAAATGGCATAAATGCTCGGTTGGATTTAGTTCTCCAATGTTAAGTCACAAGTCTTGGTAATTGATTTCCATGCCTTATGCCATGGTTGATTATTTTGGTATTAAAATGCATGTTATGGCAATAGTGTAGTAGGGAGATGTTGGATAATGATTAGCCTCTGGTATGGCTAGTCATGATCATGATTTGTGACATGTATGATGAATCACTAGTTAGATCAAAGGAAATCATGAAATAGGCATAGTTGCTTTAGTGACAGGTGCTGGCAGCAGCAGTAACGTGAGATTGAAAATCACTAAAAATAGTAGGAATGGTATTAAATAGTAAATAAATTATGTAAATGTACCTTGATGAATCTAATTTTATATAGAAGAAACGAAATGGTCATATGAGTTATAAGTTAACAGATATTAAAGTTCTTGTGAAACAGGGCCAGAACGGTTTCTGGATCCCCTGTCCCGACTTTGGAAAATCATTGTAAATGAACCAGAGATAATTAGGAGTCATGCCATATATGTGTAGATTCCTCTCTGAGTCTAGTTTCTATAGAAACAAACGGAATCAGTATTGAAGCCCTGTACAGGGATATATCCAATTCGTAATGCTCAAAGGTCAGTGTAGTCGATCCCTGCAACAGGGGAGACTTTAACTAATAAACTGTACCAATTGGCTCGACCAAAATTCTAGAAAAAATATGTAGATGGAAATATGAGTCTAGTTTCATGGAAAATTTGCGAAACTGATTTTCGAGTTGTAAAACTCAAGTTATGAATTTTGGAGCGACTAGTACACAGATTGGCAGCTTGTCTGGAAACTCTCAATAAGTGGGTTGAAGTCTGTTAACACCTCGTGTTCGACTCCGGCGACGGTCTCGGGTTCGGGGTGTTACACCATCAATCGGCTACTTAAGGCCGAACATACATGTCCAATTTGAGGCCAATTATACACTTAACACCACACAAAAACAGCATGCATTTTACTAGTTAATGCTTTACATATTGTGGCTCCATACTTATAATACATCATAAAGCACTCATATGGCCGATTATACTTAGTCATACTTGCACCAAATCAACAATAAATTCCAAGATTTCCACATCATGGGTATTCTAGGCCGAATGTACTTGCAATTTCACAAACATTCTTCAACATTTTCTTCTTTAAACAAACATATTCATCACTTACTTCATAACCAAAACATCATGTGCAAACATATATATACATATATGTGCATGGCCGAATTTCAAGGTGTCCATAGCCATCCAAAACACAAATTTTAACTAACATGCAAGAAGCATGAACCATGCTCATGAATGCATCATGGCCGAATACATCACAATCATGCCCCTTTCAACTTCAATCATGGTTAAACAAAAAGAAAACTCAAAGTCTTACTCAAGGTGGCTACAAAGAAATTTCAAGAGTAGACAATCCATCATTGCATGCATCATCATCAAGCTTCACACTTAGCATGCAATGGCTTTATCACAATATCAACTTTGACCAAATACCACTTCCATGGCATAACAAGGATTTGAACCATGGCTAACATGAACATCAAGTTGGCAACTAAAACATGCATGAATCTCATGACACAACCTCATACATACCTTAATCTTGGTGCAAGTTTAGCCAAATCTCCTTCTAGATCTCTTCTAAACAAATAAAATGAAGCAAAAATCTCTTCTTCCCCCTTAGTTTTGGCTCAAAGAAAGGATGAACAAATTTTTTTCTTTCTTCCTTTACAACTCACGGCAATGGGGAGATACCACACTCACACACACATTTTTTTCTTTCTTTTCTTACCCATGCTTATTTGTTTATTATTTCTCCCTAATGCCCAACAAAACATGTTTCATGACATGTTTAGCCCATATTTCTTGGTCATGGCCGCCACCACCTATAAAAGGGAATTTGACATGCAAGTCCATTGTTTTGCATGCATGCTTTAATTAGTCATCACACATTTCCCTATCGTACTTTCAAAGTTCACTACTAAGTCCTTTCTAGTGAAATTCACCTTTATAACACTAAATCAATCATCAAAAAATGTCATACATGAGCATACACATATTATGGGCATCCAAATAAATTTTAAATTATTTTTATGCCTCGGTTTTGTGGTCCCGAAACCACATTCCGACTAGGGTCAATTTTGGGCTGCCACATTCAACGACGGTTCCGAGCACGCAAACGATACGAGTCCAAGAGACCTAAAATGGGTGACAAGAAAACACCGAGTGAGTTTATAACTCAGTAAGTCATAAGCATTTCACAACCATCCGTTACTAAAATTATCATAAAATGAAATAATGAAACAAGGCCCAGCGTTCCAGCCATACCGAACTATACCATAGTTCCTTAGACCTTTCGGATCAATCCCATACCAAGTCATACATTTACATACATCATTTCATTTCCGCAACAATCATGCAATTGAAATCATCACATAGATTTAAAACTTACCGACTCAACTCTGAGCATGAACATAGTATCTATTAGCCACGAACTCAAGGTACTTACTCTTTCCATTGTCCATACTCAACTCGATGAAGACACACCTCCATATAATTGTTCGATCGGAGATATATATATATATAGAGTACGCACACACAAGTGCTTAATACTCGATTTCGCACACTTAGTGCCATGTGATTTAAGCCCGCACATAGTGCCATACCCTTCGAGCTCGCACACCCAAAGGTCAGTATATTTCTAGCGTACACTTAGTGCCATATATTTCCAGCATGCACATTTAGTGCCATATATTTCCAGCATGCACACTTAGTGCCAATCTCGTCACCGTACACACGTATTGCCAAGACACTTAGTGCCGAAAGCAAACTTTCTACACATTTCACTATTTCTTTTACATTCAACAATGTCATCATTCCATACACATACATTTTCATTTACATATCATCTCATTAAACACAATTGCATAGACATTATGATCATTTAAAACAATGCCAAATATATGTTTAATGACTTACCTTGTGTTGGGTAAAATGGTTCCAACTCGGCTATTCGATGTTCTTTCCTTTGCTTTTGCTTGATTCTCCCCCTCTAGCTTCTTGAGCTAATCAATAAATTAACTAGTTTAACCGTCTTGCCAAATATTTATACATATATACATGACATCAACAATACTATCATCATTAATTCATCAATTCACAAAGTTTTATTTCACGAACATTTGACCCATTTTTACCCCATATGGCCGAATGCTACATTCATTACCCAACTAGCCATTCAACAATTTTCAGCCTCATTACCACCCTTTTTATGTCTAATCGTCTAAATGAGATCATAAACATGCCTAACTATAGCCGAATGTGCAACATTAATCTAGCATTTCCATTGCATTTAACACTTAACATTTACCCCATCTAGGCCAAATTTTGCTAGCACACAAGCCTTTGGTCGAATGTCCTTGACCTCTAGTCACCCAAAATTTCTTTGTTCTTTAAAATTCATCCAAGACTACATTCGCACTTCCGACTAATAATTTAGGTGCTCTCAAGCTCATTCACAAGTACTATTATATATCACATTAAGCATTAAATCATTTTGCAACATAAATTTTATAGCATGGCGAATACTCATGCACATACACACATAACAACAAGAACTCAATGGCACAAAAATCTCCTTTTGTTAAACATTCGAACTCACTCATCTCCATGCTTTCATCACAACAACATCAAAACACTAATTAGGAAATACAACATTCTTGGCCAAATTTAACTCACCTAACAACTTAGTTTCGATCCAAGATTCAAGGAAAAATTTGAACCAATCCTCCAAACTATGCATGCATTTTCAAGAGTGGCATAAAACATACCTTCTTGTATCAAAACACCTTAGTCTAGTAAGCTCCCATGGCTGATTTTCTCAAGCTTCCCCCCCCTTTCTTCTTAGTACATTCGGCCATGCAAAGAAAAATGAGAGAATGGACACTTTTTTTTCTTCTTCTCAAGTCATGGCAATTGTAACAAAATGAGAAAGGATGAACAACAAAATTTTTCTCCTTTCTTTTCCTCAACTCACGGCAATAAGGGGGCATCCACACTCTTTTTTTCATCATTTTCCTTTTTTTCATTTCTTTATTTTCCTTCCATAATGCACTAGGCCAACATGTCTAGGACATGTTTTCTTTGCCCATCATCATGTCATGGCCAGCCACTAACCTTAGGAAATGGGTTATTTGACATGCAACTCCACCCTTGTGTTAACATGCACTAATAAGCCATTTAAAATTAGCCTATCATATTTCACCATGTTTCACATTGATCCCTATTTAATAATTTCTCATAAAATTGGTAAAATTAGAGAATGAAACTTCCACATATGCATGCACACACATAGTAAGCATAGAATATAACAATTAATTATTTTATGACTCGGTTTAGTGGTCCCAAACCACTTTCCGACTAGGGTCAATTTAGGGCTGTCACAACTCTCCCCACTTAAGAAATTTTCGTCCAAAATCTTACCGAGAATAGGCTCGGTATCGCTCTCTCATAGAGTCCTCAAGTTCCCAAGTGGCTTCTTCAATTCCGTGTTTATGCCACAACACCTTCACTAATGGGATTTTCTTATTGCGCAACTCCTTTACTTCACGATCGTAATGCGAACCGCTCTTCTTCATAACTCAAATTAGGTCAACCTCGACCTCGGATGAAGTAATTACGTGTGTCGGTCGACCTATATCGTCAAGCATCGAGACATGGAAAACATTGTGAATCCTTTCAAGCTCGGGGTAACATTAATCGATGACGCCATCGTCCAACTCGTTCGGATACTTCATACGGACCGATGAACCTCGACTCAATTTTCCCTTACGGCCAAATCTAAGCACCTTCTTCCGTGGTGAGACTTTGAGAAATACCTTGTCTCCAACCCGATATTCAATGTCTTTCCTTTTCAAATCAGCATACGACTTTTGGCGATCCGGCGACCTTCAAACTTTCACGAATTACTCAAACTTTCGCCAAAGATCCTTAATCAAATCAACTCAAGATTTTACCTTCATAAGTTCACCCGAGAATAATGGGGTACGGCATTTACGACCGTATAAAGCCTCGTAAGGCGCCATCTTAATACTTGATTGAAAGCTATTGTTGTGGCGAATTCAATCAAAGGCAAATATCTTTCCCATGAACCACTAAACTCAAGGATGCAACATCTCAACATATCCTCAAGGATTTGAATTATCCGTTCGGATTGACCATCGGTTTGGGGATGAAAAGCAAGATTAAATGCAGCTTGGTACCCAAAGCCTCTTGCAATTTCTTCCAAAATCGCGATGTAAATCTTGGGTCTCTATCCGACACGATAGAAACAGTACCCTGTGCAATCGAACAATTTGGGAGACGATAATTCGCCAATTTATCGAGCGAAAAATCAGTGCGACAGGATAAAATGAGCAGACTTGGTCACCTATCAACAATGACCCAAATCGCATCTTTCTTACTTGTCGACACTGGTAATCCAGATATAAAATCCATTGTCACTCGATCCCATTTCCATTCAGGTATCATGATTGGCTGAAGTAATCCCGATGGCACTTGATGTTCCGCTTTCACTTGTTGACATATCAGACACCTTGAAACAAATTCAAAAATGTCTCGTTTCATACCGGGCCACCAAAATTGGCGTTTCAGGTCATTGTACATTTTAGTACTACCCGGGTGGATTGACATTCGACTCTCGTGAGCCTCGCTCAAAATCATCGAAACAAGTTCAATTCCTTGGAATACATAATCGAACCTTGAACGTCAGCGGTCATTATCGTCAATCAAATTCGATTCTTCATCCGAAACACATTCGCTCGCTTAGCGACCAATTCAAATCGACCTTCCGAGATTCAAGTATTTGATGAATCAATAACGGTTTGGCCTCTAATTCGACTACTAGCACCTCCTCGGGTGAAACGGATAAATGAGCATCCATCGCTCTCAAAGCGCATAAAGCCTTGCGACTTAAAGCATCGGCCACCACGCTGGCCTTTCCCGTGATAATCAATTATGAGTTCATAGTCTTTCAACAACTCAAGCCAACGCCTTTGTCGCAGTTTAAATCTCTAAGTCATCAAATATTTTAGACTCTTGTGGTCCGAATAAATATGACACCTTTCTCAAAACAAGTAATGCCGCCATATCTTCAAGGCGAACACTATGGTCGCTAGTTCAAGGTCATGGGTCGGATAGTTTCTCTCATGCGGCTTTAGTTGTCTCGACGCGTAAGCCACAACTCGACTTTCTTGCATCAACACACAACCTAACCCAAGCAAGGATGCGTCATCAGATATGACAAACTCTTTACTGGACTCATTTGTACTAGCACTGGGGCCCTTGTTAAACAAGTTTTTAGTCGATCGAAACTTTCTTGACAAATTCCGACCACTCGAACTTAACATCTTTTTGGAGTAGTTTCACATCGGACAACTATCATCGAAAAACCTTTCACAAATCGTCGATAGTATCCGCAAGCCCCAAAAGCTCCTAACTTCGGAACATTCCTTGGAGGTTTCCAATCGACTATGGCTGAAATTTTGTTCGGGTCCACCGACACCGATGCGGACACCACGCGCCCCAAAAAGCTAACCTCTCTCAACCAAAATTCACATTTATCAACTTTATGTATAATCGCTTATCTCGTAAAATTTGCAACACTAGCCTCGGTGTTCAAAGATGTTCGCCATCATCTCTCGAATAGACCAAAATGTCATCGATAAATACAACTACGAACCGATCCAAGTATGGCCTGAAAATTCTATTCATTAAATCCATAAATACCGTAGGGCATTAGTGAGCCCAAACGGCATCACCAAGAATTCAGAGTGACCGTACCTCGTTCTAAAAGCGGTTTTGGGTATGTCCGATTCTCGGACCCTCAACCGATAGTACCACGACCTCGAATCTATCTTTGAAAACACCGAGGCTCCTTTAATTGATCAAACAAATCGTCAATTCGTGGCAACGGATATTTATTCTTTATCGTCACTTTATTCAACGGACGATAGTCGATGCACAATCTCATAGTTTCATCCTTCTTCTTCACAAACAATCTTGGTGCGCCCATGGAGAAAAACTCGATCGAGCGAAACCTCTATCCGTCAATTCTTGCAATTGAACCTTCAATTCCTTTAATTTCGTTAATGCCATAAGATACGAGGCTATTGAAATCGGCGTAGTACCGGGTACAACTTCGATGTCGAATTCCACTTCTCGAACCGGTGGCAATCCCAGTAACTCCTCGGAAAAATATCCAATACTCACAAACCACTCGGTACCGATTCGAGTTTCCTTTCCGTCTCTTTACTTTCAAACACATACGCAAGGTATGTTTCACACCCTTTTCACATACCTCCGAGCGGTCATAGAAGATATTATCACGGCACTCCTTTTGAATCAAGAGACTCGACTCGGACTACCTCGTTATTTACACTCCTCAAATCAATGGTTTTCCTTTTGCAATCCACCATCGCATCATGTACAATCACCAATCCATACCAAGAATAACATCGAATTCATCAAATGGTAGAAGCATCGATCGGTAGGAAAATAGGATTCTCGAATTATTAGGGGCATCTCTTGCACACTTTATCAACGAGTACGATTGACCCAAAGGGTTTGACACCGAATTACGAACTCGAGAGACTCAACGGTAGAGTCTTCTTCGATGCTAAGGTTTCACATACATACGAATGAGTAGAGCCGGGTCAATCAATGCAATCACACTAGTATCAAAGAGAGTAAAAGTACCAAAGATAACGTCAGGGAGGATGCCTCCTCTCGTGCTGCGGATGGCATATGCTCTAGCAGAGCACGGGTCTCGGATCGGACAGTAGTATTAGAGGTTCCTCTCGATTACCACCCCTACCTCCAGAAATTCTGGGGCCTACCTCCACCGTCGTTCCACTAGGTCTTGCACCTTCGTCTTATTCCTCTCATCTAGCTCCGCAATCTCTAATGAAGTGGTCCTCGAATCGCATCCATAACAGCCCTATTAATGCATTTACCCCAACATTCACCTAGGTGTCGTCTTCCACATTGGGGGCATTCAGGTTTCTCTTGGCGATTATTGCCCGCACTAGCTACCGAAGTAGCTCGGAGTCCGTCGATGGTCGGGCTCGATGGAAATTCCATAATCGCCTCGACTTACTAGTGTCCTCCCTGAATTTCTTTACTACGAGAACGAGCTTTACTCACCGATCTTTTACGATAATCTCTTGCTTCAAATTCAGCCTTCTTCTTCTCCTTTCCAAGTTCTTCCGCTTGCGTGCTCGTTCGACTAGTGTTACGAACTCCTTTATCTCCAAAATACCCATTAGCGACTTTAAATCTTCATTCAATCCTTCTTCAAATCTTTTGCACATAGCAACCTCATCACCCACACACTCCGAGCATACCGACTAAGTCTTACGAACTCATGTTCAGATTCAGATCATGTCATACTACCTTGCTTGAGCTCCAAAAATTCCTTACGCTTCGATCGATGAACCGTTGACTAATATATTTCTTCCGAAATTCGTTTGAAAGAAATCCCAAGTAACTTGTTCCTTTGGGACTATGGAAATCAAGGTCCTCCACCAATAGTAGGTCGAGTCTCATAATAAAGATATAGCACACTTAAGACATTCATCGGTGTGCATGATACCATCAAACACTCTAATGGTGTTATCAAGCGAAACTCGCCTTTTCGGCATCATCGGTAACTATGGCCTTAAACTCCTCGGCCCCACGCTTCCTAATCAAGTCCACAGGTGGTTTACTCACCTCACAGGATCAAGAATCGATGGCATTACGGGCTCTTGGGGTGGATTATTTAAATTCGGAATGGTTGGACAGCCGGATTGGTTCGGGCATATTGCGCGACCCACTCATTCATCATGGTGAAGAAGGCTTGTTTCGCCCTTCATTTTGATTATTCGCGGATGACCGAGGCTCAACAAGCGGTGTCCCTTGCGCAGAGCAGCCGCTACACTTTCAACGTCATCCGCCAAGGGTCTCTCTACCCCGGTTCCATTGCTAATCAAAACAAAATTTCAACCGTCAAGTCATCACATTATTAAGCACTAACGATTTGGCATGTATAGCTAGACTCACACGCTTATGGTAGTCCTAGAACCGACTAAACCATAGCTCGATACCAATTAAATGTAACACCCCAAACCCGTGACTGTCACCGGATTTGACCACGAGGTGTTACTGGGCTTACTTTACTTATTCCTCTATTGGAAAATTTTTTTTTGTTTTCCTTTTTACATTCCAGCAAAGCTAGTTAAGCGTGTCACTTTGTCACCTTAAAATCATATCTCGAGTTCCAGAACTCGAAAATGAGTTCCATCAATTTTCCTGAAACTAGACTCATATATCCATCCATGGATTTATTTCTAGAATTTTTGGTCGGGCCAATTGGTACAGTTTATTAGTTAAAGTCACCCCTGTTTCAGGGTTCGACTACACTGACCTTTACGCATTACGACCTGGATATCATCTCGTACAGAGCTCTAATGCTCATGCCGTTTGTTTCTAATGAAACTAGACTCAAAGGGAATCTATGAATATAAGGCATGACTTCTAATTGTTTCTGGATAATTTATGGTAAATTTTCCAAGTCGGAGCAGGGATCCAAACCGCTTACGCCCTGCTTTCAAAAACCCGAATATCTCTTAAAATACAGCTCATACGGTCGTTTCGCTTTATGAAAATAGATTCATCAAGGTTCAATTTCATAATTTATTCACTATTTAATTCTACTTATACTATTTTTAGTGATTTTTCCATCTCACCTCACTTCTTCTGGCAAGATCGGTACTAAAGCAAACAATGACTATTTCATAATTCTTCCATGGCCAACTATTTCATCATACATAATACAAACTATGGCCACCTTATCAAAATTAAGGTTTCTAAGGCTCGTGCCTATAGGTTTTAGATTCACACTCAACCGACCACATAGGCCATCTTCGCATGGCTTAAAGTTTACAACCCGAGATTCAACAAAACAAAATAGCCTATACATGCCAAATGTTCTCCTAGTTCAACTACGAAGACAATACCAAAAGATTTCCAGCGGTGTGATGACTTCAACGACGGTTCCCGAAACACATAAACGATCACGAGTCCAAGAGACCTAAAATGGGTGACAAGAAAACACCGAGTGAGTTTATAACTCAAGAAGTCATAAGCATTTCACAACCATCCGTTACTAAAATTATCATAAAATGAAATAATGAAACAAGGCCCAGCGTTCAAACCATACCTAACTATACCATAGTTCCTTAGACCTTCGGATCAATCTCATAACAAGTCATACATTTACATTTCATATACTATTCAATAGGATATTTGAAGCAATTTCCATACATCATTTCATTTCCGCAACAATCATGCAATCGAAATCATCACATAGATTTAAAACTTACCGACTCAACTCCGAGCATGAACATAGTATCTATTAGCCACGAACTCAAGGTACTTACTTTTTCCGCTGTCCATACTCAACTCGATGAAGACACACCCTCCATATAATTGTTCGATCGGAGATATATATATATAGAGTACGCACACACAAAGGCTTAATACTCGATTTCGCACACTTAGTGCCATGTGATTTAAGCCCGCACACATAGTGCCATACCTTCGAGCTCGCACACCAAAGGTCAGTATATTTCCAGCATGCACACTTAGTGCCAATCTCACACCGTACACACGTATTGCCCGCACACTTAGTGCCGAAAGCAAACTTTGTACACATTTCACTATTTCTTTTACATTCAACAATGTCATCATTCCATACACATACATTTTCATTTACATATCATCTCATTAAACACAATTGCATAGATATTATGATCATTTAAAACAATGCCAAATATATGCTTAATGACTTACCTTGTGTCGGGTAAAATGGTTCCAACTCGGCTATTCGATGTTCTTTCCTTTGCTTTTGCTTGATTCTCCCCCTCTAGCTTCTTGAGCTAATCAATAAATTAACTAGTTTAGCCGTCTTGCCAAATATTTATACATATATACATGACATCAACAATACTATCATCATTAATTCATCAATTCACAAAGTTTTATTTCACGAACATTTGACCCATTTTTACCCCATATGGCGAATGCTACATTCATTACCCAACTAGCCATTCAACAATTTTCAGCCTCATTACCACCCTTTTTATGTCTAATCGTCTAAATGAGATCATAAACATGCCTAACTATAGCCGAATGTGCAACATTAATCTAGCATTTCCATTGCATTTAACACTTAACATTTACCCCATCTAGGCCAAATTTTGCTAGCACACAAGCCTTTGGCCGAATGTCCTTGACCTCTAGTCACCCAAAATTTCTTTGTTCTTTAAAATTCATCCAAGACTACATTCGCACTTCCGACTAATAATTTAGGTGCTCTCAAGCTCATTCACAAGTACTATTATATATCACATTAAGCATTAAATCATTTTGCAACATAAATTTTATAGCATGGCCGAATACTCATGCACATACACACATAACAACAAGAACTCAATGGCACAAAAATCTCCTTTTGTTAAACATTCGAACTCACTCATCTCCATGCTTTCATCACAACAACATCAAAACACTAATTAGGAAATACAACATTCTTGGCGAAATTTAACTCACCTAACAACTTAGTTTCGATCCAAGATTCAAGGAAAAATTTGAACCAATCCTCCAAACTATGCATGCATTTTCAAGAGTGGCATAAAACATACCTTCTTGTATCAAAACACCTTAGTCTAGTAAGCTCCCATGGCTGATTTTCTCAAGCTTCCCCCTTTCTTTTTAGTACATTCGGCCATGCAAAGAAAAATGAGAGAATGGACACTTTTTTTTTCTTCTCAAGTCATGGCAATTGTAACAAAATGAGAAAGGATGAACAACAAAATTTTTCTCCTTTCTTTTTCCTCAACTCACGGCAACAAGGGGGGGGCATCCACACTCTTTTTTTTTTCATCATTTTCCTTTTTTTCATTTCTTTATTTTCCTTCCATAATGCACTAGGCCAACATGTCTAGGACATGTTTTCTTTGCCCATCATCATGTCATGGCCAGCCACTAACCTTAGGAAATGGGTTATTTGACATGCAACTCCACCCTTGTGTTAACATGCACTAATAAGCCATTTAAAATTAGCCTATCATATTTCACCATGTTTCACATTGATCCCTATTTAATAATTTCTCATAAAATTGGTAAAATTAGAGAATGAAACTTCCACATATGCATGCACACACATAGTAAGCATAGAATATAACAATTAATTATTTTTATAACTCGGTTTAGTGGTCCCGAAACCACTTTCTGACTAGGGTCAATTTAGGGCTGTCACACCCACATAGCCCAAAAATGGCCTTAGTCGTGTGGTTCACACAACTTGGCCACAATTTACAACGTTTTGTGCAATTTCTCCAGGTGGGGCCACAAGCCCACTAGGCCCACACAGCCCAGTTTGGCCCAATATCATTTTCGGCCCATGAAAATGCTCATAGCCATTTCGTCAACAACACAGCCTCGTTTTAATACTAGGCCTGCCTTACGGGCAGCCATACGCCCATGTGGTGCCGACAGCCCACTTTCTGGCTTTTTGGCTTTTCCACCATACTAAGTTAATAGCAATAGGGGTACACACACACACACCTAATTATGAAATCGCCCAACTAGCCCACAAGTACTCTAATCTATTTCAAGTGAAAGGTTCGGTTAATAGGCTATAGTCGAATTAAAGAAACCTTAAACAAAACACTTGTCCATATTCTTACCTACCCCGTGCTTTGATCGCTTCACAAACCGTTTCCAGCAACCCCTTTTCCAATCCTTAGAGGCTACCTACAACCATACATCCCTTTTAAACTATTACCTCACTCAAACCATTATACCAACTGTAAAGTACTTACCAAACTCGTAGGCCAAGAGAAAGGGTTAGCAATATTCGGCCAACGTCCCAGAGCACACCTTAATCCCGATGCATGAGATGCAACATTCTCGCTCCCTAGAAGAAATCACCAAAAGGAGAGTTATTAAACATGATTACTTCAGCCAAAACCAAAGAGAAAAGAAGAGAAATAACATGATGGAAAGGGAGAAAAAACTTGCAAGGGAGAAAGAACTTGCCCTGACCCCTAACCGAATGCTCAAGAACCCACTTCAAAAGCTAAAACACGATAGGAGTTGAGAGAGTTGCGGAGGGGTTCGGTACCTAGAGAAAACAGTGCCGGCTCAGAACCAAAGAAGAAAAGCTAGATTCGGCAAGGGTTAAAGAGGTAGAAAAAGAATAATAAGAAGAAGAAGAAAGTATTCGGCTAATAGACCAAACGAGAAGATGAAAATTGATGACCAACTAGGAGGAAGAGAATGAGGGTTCGGCAAATGGTAAAGAAGATTAAGAAAGGAAAAAGAGGAAGATCGATTACTCAAACACAACCTTGAAGACAAAACCATAACAGGCTAGTATGCAGAATGCCCGAGTGGTCACCAGAACATACGACTACTAAGCAAAACAATAATCAAAGAGGAAAAACATGAAAAATAGATAGAAGACAAATAATGATTACCCAAAATGGAGAGCACTATTACATTTTTAGCACAAAGAGTATAGCCAAATGACTAGGTGCACTACTCATTCCAAACAATTGAGGAGAGTCTCATTCGGCACTACACTCTCACACTCTCCAACTCCTTAACTTTCTCCTCAAACCTCCCCACATCTCTCAACGGATTACTCCCCTATCCACTCCCACCAAACTCTTCCCAAATTCGGCTATTCATCCCCACTCAACCACTCCAACATCAGAGTTTCGACCAACCTCTACTTCCTACATTGCAAGGCAGCAAAATAAAACACCTTAGCGCACAGAAGGCTCGAACTCAAGACCCCTAGGCACACACCACACGTTAGTTACCACTAGGCTAGCAGGCCTTATAATGTCATACTTTACTCATTTTAGTTTAAAAGTCTATAAGCTGAAGACAAGGGTTTATTCACTTAAAAGCAAAATTTTGCTCAAGCTCAGGCTTGAACCCATGACCTCCCAGACACTCCCAGAGCACTACACTACTAAGGTAGACATACATCTACGCCACAACCATGCAAAAACAATTTTAACAGGGGTTTGGGGTTTGAGAAATTGGAGCGTTACAATTATACCCTCCTTAAAGAAAATTTAGGCCTCAAAATTTACCTAATCAGAATAAGTGAGTGTGACAGCCCAAAATTGACCCTAGTCGGGATGTGGTTTCGGGACCACAAAACCGAGATATAAAAATAATTTAAAATTTATTTTCATGCCTATGATATGTGTTAATTTGTGTGTGACATTTTTGATGTTTCGATTTAGTGTTATAAATGTGAATTTCACTAGAAAGGACCTAGTAGTGAACTTTGAAAGTATGATGGGGAAATGTGTGATGACTAGTTGCTCATGCATGCAAAAATAAGGGATTTGCATGTCAAATTTCCCCCCCCCAACATGAAGTGGCCGGCCATGACAAAGGGGGATGGGCAAAACATGTCATAAAACATGTTGTGTAAGTGGTTTATATTGGAATAAATAAAATAAGGAGTATGGGTAATAAAGAAATGAAAAAAAAAGAAAGAAGGTGTGTGATTCTCCCCCCCCATTGCCGTGAGTTGAAGAAAAGAGAAAAAAAATTTGTTCATCCTTTTCATTTCCTTTTGGCCGAAAATTCTAAGGAAGAAGGAAGGAATTTTTGCTCCATTTTTTTTTGTTTGGAAGAGATCTAGAAGGAGATTTTGGCTATACTTGCATCAAGATTAAGGTATGTATGAGGTTGTGTCATGAGATTCATGCATGTTTTAGTTGCTAACTTGATGTTCATGTTAGCCATGGTTCAAATCCTTGTTATGCCATGGAAATGGTATTTGGCCAAGGTTGTTATTGTGTTGAAGCCATTGCATGTTAAATGTGAAGCTTGCTAATGATGCATGCAATGATGGATTGACTACTCTTGAAATTTCTTTGTAGCAATCTTGAGTAAGACATTGAATTCTTTGTTTAACCATGACCGAAGTTGAAAGAGTATGGTTGTGATGTATTCGCCATGGTGCATTCATGAGCATGATTTATGCTTGTTACTTGATTGGTAAAATTTGTGTTTGGATGGGTATGAACCCTTGAGATTGACCTTGCACCTATATGTGTATACATGTTTGCACATGATGTATTGGCATGACATATATACTATTTCAAGGTATATATTTGCTTGTGATGATGTTTCGGTTATGAAGTACATGAGAGATGTGTATTGAGCTACAATATGTAATGCGTTAGTTAGTAAAATGCACGCTGTTTTTGTGTGGTATTAAGTGCATAATTGGCCTCAACATGGACATGCATATTCGGCCACATGAGGGGAAATTGGTGTGCATGCATTCGGTTAGAGGCAAGCATATTGATGCCTATTCTTGGCTTAGAAATTCGGCTAAGAGGAATATTAACTAATGTGTTGAGTTCGATTCGTGATTTCGTACATATGTGACTTTGATGCCTAATGAGCATATATATTGGCTAGGTATCTTGAGTTCCTCTTCGATGCTCAAATGATAAAACCAATTTATTTGTTAAATTAAGCTCAAGAGCAAAGGGGAGCTAAATCCGATAAGGGGAAGGAAAAAGTCGTCGAATAGCCGTCGAAATCGTTCGACCACGTCCGAGGTAAGTTTTCGAGTATCGAAACTTAGATTTTGATTCGATTGAATGAAGTAATGAGCAATCAATTTGTGCCTTTGTATGTGGCCATTGAGCGAAATGATATTTTTGCTAAGGGAATTGTGCATAAAAGTTGTGTTATGAAATTGAAACAAAGATGTGTATGAATGTTCGAGTGATATCCGGGCTAAGCGAAGGGAATTGTGCAAATTGTGATACGGGCTAAGCCCAAGGCAATTGTGCGAGTTATGATATCCGGGCTAAGCCGAAGGCAATTGTGCAAATTGTGATATCCGGTTAAGTCCCAAGGCCTTTGTGCGAGTTACCATAACCGGGCTATGTCCCAAGGCGTTTGAGCAGTAGCTATATCCGGATAAACTCCGAAGGTATGTGATTCGAGAACTTTGAACTTGCTGGAAAATTTTCAGTTAATGCACTTGTGAAATTCCCAACAACAAGGTATGTTTTGTGTGTGCTTCGCACACTATGAGTAAGTGCGTATGAATATTCGCTCTAATGATAAATGAGCTATCGGCATTAACTAGGCCGTTATTTGTGTATGAATATAAGAGTTGGGATTGTGAAGTAAGCATGTCTTTGAGAAATTGTGCATATGAATTATTGTTTAGCTACTTGAATGATATGCTTTGGTTGTGTGTATATTATGGCTCGAAACTTACTAAGCATAAATTGCTTACTCCGTTTCTTTGTTTCTCTGTTTATAGATTTTGCTCGTTAGCGATCGGATTCGGGATCATAGAAGTTTAAGTCAACCACACTATCAAAGCCCTTTCTGGTACTCCTTTAGTTGAGTTTTGGATATGGCATGTATAGGACTACTCTCGGTTGTTTTTAAGTACTTGTGATGTATATGTGTGCGGCCATGCGAAAATGGTTCGTAAAAGTGGAGTATGGAATTTGACCATATGTGGTTTGTAATTATATTTGGTTTCATGATGTGATTACGGTTTGGAATGAGAGAGTTGGTCACACGATCAGCCATTGGAATGGCTAAATATGATCATATGTTGGACCTAAGTATGACTAGACTATAGTTGGTCCATGGGAACTACAATATAGGTAAAGCCTACCTTAAAAACAGATGCTGCCAGCTGCAGTGACGTGGATGTGGAAAATCACCAAAATTTGTAGGAATGGTTTTAATTAGTGAATAAATTATGCGATCGAACCTTGACGAGTCTATTTTCATATGAAAGTAACGAAACGATCATATGAACAGTATACCGAGAGATATTAAAGTTCTCATGAGACAGGGCCAGAACGGTTTCTGGGTCCCCTGTCGTGACTTTGAAAATTTACCATAAATTATCCAGAATGAATTAGTAAGTCATGCCTTATATGTGCAGATTCCTTTTTGAGTCTAGTTTCATTAGAAACAAACGGCATCAGTATTGAAACCCTGTACAGAGAGATATTCAAGTTCTAACGCGCGAAGGTCAGTGTAGTCGACCCCTGCAACATGGGTGACTTTAACTAATAAACTGTACCAATTCGCCCAACCAAAAATTCTAGAAATAAATCCATGGATGGATATATGAGTCTAAATTCAGGGAAAATTTACGGAATCAGTTTCTGAGTTGTGAAACTCGAGATACGCTTTTTAAGACGACAGCGACGCAGTTTTCCAGCTTGCCTGGAAATGTCAAATTGGTCGGTGCCATAAGTGGTTTTGGCTTGTTAACCCCTCGTGTCCGACACCGGCAACGGTCTCGGGTTCGAAGGTCGTCTGTGTGTTCCAAAGAATTCGGAACTTATTTCGATAATTCTGAACGAAGCCCATTGTAGCCGAATGGCAATCCACCCGGGGAGTACAAAGATGTACAACGATTTGAAACGTCGGTTTTGGTGACATGGTATGAAACGAGACATCTCCGACTTTGTTTTAAGATGTTTAATATGTCAACAAGTGAAAGCGGAGCATCAAGTGCCTTCAGGATTACTTCAGCCGATCACGATACCCGAGTGGAAATGGGATCGAGTCACAATAGACTTTGTATCCGGACTGCCATTGTCAGCAAGTAAGAAGGATGCGATTTGGGTCGTTGTAGATAGATTGACTAAGTCGGCTCACTTTGTCCCCGTACGTGCGGGTTTTTCAATGGAAAAACTAGCCGAATTGTACGTTTCTCAGATTGTGAGATTACACGGGGTGCCTATTTCCATCGTGTCGGATAGAGATCTGAGATTTACCTCGCGATTTTGGAAGAAGTTGCAAGAAGCTTTGGGTACCAAGTTGCATTTCAACACCGCCTTTCACCCCCAAACCGATGGTCAATCCGGCGGATAATTCGATACTTGAGGATATGTTAAGATGTTGCACCTCGAGTTCGATGGTTCATGGGAGCGGTATTTGCCTTTGATTGAATTCGTTTACAACAATAGTTTTCAATCAAGTATTAAGATGGCACCCTACGAGGCTTTGTACGGTCGTAAATGCCGTGCGCCATTGTTTTGGTGAGCTCGGTGAAAGCAAAATTTTCGGTGGATTTGATTAGAGATGCTGAATGTAAAGTGAAAGTAATCCGTGAAAGTCTGAAGATAGCCTCCGATCGTCGAAGTCGAAGTCGCTGGTCTGCAAACGAAAAGACATCGAGTATCGGTGGGAGATAAAGTGTTTCTCAAGGTTTCGCCGGGAAAAAGATACTCGATTCGGTAGTAAGGGCAAGTTGAGCCCGAGGTTCATTGGGCCATATGAGATATCCGAGCGAGTCGGTCCAAAGGCATATCATCGATTTTGCCCCGAACTCGAAAAGATTCACGATGTCTTTCATGTTTCGATGCTTCGACGCTATAGATCGATCCATCGCACGTGATTAGTCCATCGAGGTTGAAATTCAAGCCAATATAAGTTATGAGGAAGAACCGATTCGTATCCTATCACGTGAAGTGAAAGAGTTGCGAAACAAGCGGGTTCCGCTAGTGAAAGAGTTATGGCTCAAACACGGATAGAAGAAGCTACTCGGAAACCGAGAACTCTATGAAAGAGCGATACCCAACCCTATTTACTGGTAAGATTTTCGGGACGAAAATTTCTTAAGTGGGGAGAGTTGTGACAGCCCAAAATTGACCCTAGTCGGGATGTGGTTTCGGGACCACAAAACCGAGGCATAAAAATAATTTAAAATTTATTTTGATGCCTATTATATGTGTTAATTTGTGTGTGACATTTTTGATGTTTCGATTTAGTGTTATAAATGTGAATTTCACTAGAAAGGACCTAGTAGTGAACTTTGAAAGTATGATGGGGAAATGTGTGATGACTAGTTGCTCATGCATGCAAAAATAAGGGATTTGCATGTCAAATTCCCCCCCCCCCAACATGAAGTGGCCGGCCATGACAAAGGGGGATGGGCAAAACATGTCATAAAACATGTTGTGTAAGTGGTTTATATTGGAATAAATAAAATAAGGAGTATGGGTAATAAAGAAATGAAAAAAAAAAAGAAGGTGTGTGATTCTCCCCATTGCCGTGAGTTGAAGAAAAGAAAAAAAATTTGTTCATCCTTTTCATTTCCTTTTGGCGAAAATTCTAAGGAAGAAGGAAGGAATTTTGCTCCATTTTTTTTGTTTGGAAGAGATCTAGAAGGAGATTTTGGCTATACTTGCATCAAGATTAAGGTATGTATGAGGTTGTGTCATGAGATTCATGCATGTTTTAGTTGCTAACTTGATGTTCATGTTAGCCATGGTTCAAATCCTTGTTATGCCATGGAAATGGTATTTGGCCAAGGTTGTTATTGTGTTGAAGCCATTGCATGCTAAATGTGAAGCTTGCTAATGATGCATGCAATGATGGATTGACTACTCTTGAAATTTCTTTGTAGCAATCTTGAGTAAGACATTGAATTCTTTGTTTAACCATGACCGAAGTTGAAAGAGTATGGTTGTGATGTATTCGACCATGGTGCATTCATGAGCATGATTTATGCTTGTTACTTGATTGGTAAAATTTGTGTTTGGATGGGTATGAACCCTTGAGATTCGACCTTGCACCTATATGTGTATACATGTTTGCACATGATGTATTGGCATGACATATATACTATTTCAAGGTATATATTTGCTTGTGATGATGTTTCGTTATGAAGTACATGAGAGATGTGTATTGAGCTACAATATGTAATGTTAGTTAGTAAAATGCACGCTGTTTTTGTGTGGTATTAAGTGCATAATTGGCCTCGGCATGGACATGCATATTCGGCCACATAAGGGAAATTGGTGTGCATGCATTCGGTTAGAGGCAAGCATATTGATGCCTATTCTTGGCTTAGAAAATTCGCTAAGAGGAATATTAACTAATGTGTTGAGTTCGATTCGTGATTTCGTACATATGTGACTTTGATGCCTAATGAGCATATATATTGGCTAGGTATCTTGAGTTCCTCTTCGATGCTCAAATGATAAAACCAATTTATTTGTTAAATTAAGCTCAAGAGCAAAGGGAGCTAAATCCGATAAGGGAAGGAAAAAGTCGTCGAATAGCCGTCGAAATCGTTCTACCACGTCCGAGGTAAGTTTTGAGTATCGAAACTTAGATTTTGATTCGATTGAATGAAGTAATGAGCAATCGAATTTGTGCCTTTGTATGTGGCCATTGAGTAAAATGATATTTTTGCTAAGGGAATTGTGCATAAAAGTTGTGTTATGAAATTGAAACAAAGATGTGTATGAATGTTCGAGTGATATCCGGGCTAAGCCCAAGGCAATTGTGCAAATTGTGATACGGGCTAAGCCCAAGGCAATTGTGCGAGTTATGATATCCGGGCTAAGCCGAAGGCAATTGTGCAAATTGTGATATCCGGGTTAAGTCCGAAGGCCTTTGTGCGGGTTACCATAACCGGCTATCTCCGAAGGCGTTTGAACAGTAGCTATATCCGGATAAACTCAAGGTATGTGATTCGAGAACTTTGAACTTGCTGGAAAATTTTCAGTTAATGCACTTGTGAAATTCCCAACAACAAGGTATGTTTTGTGTGCTTCGCACACTATGAGTAAGTCTTGATGAATATTCGCTCTAATGATAAATGAGCTATCGGCATTAACTAGGCCGTTATTTGTGTATGAATATAAGAGTTGGGATTGTGAAGTAAGCATGTCTTTGAGAAATTGTGCATATGAATTATTGTTTAGCTACTTGAATGCTATGCTTTGGTTGTGTGTATATTATGGCTCAAAACTTACTAAGCATAAATTGCTTACTCCGTTTCTTTGTTTCTCTGTTTATAAATTTTGCTCGTTAGCGATCGGATTCGGGATCATAGAAGTTGAAGTCAACCACACTATCAAAGCCCTTTTGGTACTCCTTTAGTTGAGTTTTGGATATGGCATGTATAGGACTACTCTCGGTTGTTTTAAGTACTTGTGATGTATATGTGTGCGGCCATGCGAAAATGGTTCGTAAAAGTGGAGTATGGAATTTGACCATATGTGGTTTGTAATTATATTTGGTTTCATGATGTGATTACGGTTTGGAATGAGAGAGTTGGTCACACGATCAGCCATTGGAATGGCTAAATATGATCATATGTTGGACCTAAGTATGACTAGACTATAGTTGGTCCATGGGAACTACAATATAGGTAAAGCCTACCTTAAAAACAGATGCTGCCAGCTGCAGTGACGTGGATGTGGAAAATCACCAAAATTTGTAGGAATGGTTTTATTAGTGAATAAATTATGCGATCGAACCTTGACGAGTCTATTTTCATATGAAAGTAACAAAACGATCATATGAACAGTATACCGAGAGATATTAAAGTTCTCGTGAGACAGGGCCAGAACGGTTTCTGGGTCCCCTGTCGTGACTTTGAAAATTTACCATAAATTATCCAGAATGAATTAGAAGTCATACCTTATATGTGCAGATTCCTTTTTGAGTTTAGTTTCATTAGAAACAAACGACATCAGTATTGAAACCCTGTACAGAGAGATATTCAAGTTCTAACGCGCGAAGGTCAGTGTAGTCGACCCCTGCAACATGGGTGACTTTAACTAATAAACTGTACCAATTGGCCCAACAAAAAATTCTAGAAACAAATCCATGGATGATTATATGAGTCTAAATTCAGGAAAAATTTACGGAATCAGTTTCCGAGTTGTGAAACTCGAGATACGCTTTTTAAGATGACAGCGATGCAGTTTTCCAGCTTGCCTGGAAATGTCAAATTGGTCGGTGCCATAAGTGGTTTTGGCTTGTTAACCCCTCGTGTCCGACACCGGCAACGGTCTCGGGTTCGGGGTGTTACAGTGAGGGTATTGCTAACACATTGCCTCCTCGGGTTCCCACGTAGCCTCTTCTGAACTATGGTTCCACTAAAGAACTTTCACTAGCGGAACTGATTTCCCTCTCAAGACTTTCACCTCTCGATCCAAAATCTGGACTAGTTCCTCTTTGAAAGTCAAATCTGGTCTAACTTTAATCTCCTCAACCGGTACCACATGACTAGGATCAGAGCGGTAGTGTCTCAACATTGAGACGTGGAACACGTCATGAATCTGGTCTAACTCTAGAGGTAATTCAAGTTGATAGGCAATCGGTCCCACACGCTTCAATATACGGTAAGGCCCAATAAACCTTGGGCTCAACTTGCCCTTATGCTTAAATCTCAGTACTTTTTTCCATGGCGAGACCTTCAGAAAAACAAAATCTCCCACAGAATACTCAATTTCCTTACACTTCAGATCTGCATATGAATAGTCGATCCCAAACCAAACGTACTTTATCCTCGGTATCAAAAATCAATTCAGAACCCAAAACTCACCGCTCACCTGAATCAGTCCAACACGAAGGAGTACGACACCAACGGCCATACAATGCCTCGTAAGGTGCCATCTGTATGCTAGACTGGTAGCTATTGTTGTATGCAAACTCTGCTAGTGGGAAGTGATCCTCCCAACTGCCTCCGCACTCAATCACACAACTCCTTAACATGTCTTCTAGTATCTGAATTACCCTCTCTAACTGTCCATCTGTCTAAGGATGAAATGCAATACTGAAGTCCAAACGTGTACCCAGAGCTTCATGTAACTTCTTCTAGAATCGAGACATTAAGCGAGGATCTCTGTCAGATATTATAGAGGCTGGTACCCCCTGCATTCTCACTATCTCAGATACATATAGCTTAGCTAGCTTCTGCAATGAATAATCTGTGTGAACCGGTATGAAGTGGGCAATTTTGGTCAACCGATCCATGATGACCCACACTGAATCTTTCTTAGAAGGCGTTAGGGGTAACCCACTCACAAAATCCATAGTTACTCTTTCCCACTCCCATATCGGAATCTTAACCCGCTAAAGTAAACCAGAAGGCAACTGATGTTCTGCTTTAACCTATTGGCATGTCAAACATTTCCCCACAAAGTTAGTAATCTCACGTTTAAGACCTGGCCACCAATATACCTCACAGAAATCATTGTATATCTTATTTCCACTTAGTTGTATAGCATAAGGGCTACTATGCGCCTCTCGCTGTAAAGCTTGCCTCAAATCAGTATCCTTAGGCACACAAATTCTACCTATGAAACAGAGTACCACTTCACTATTCAGCCCAAAATCCACTGAATTACCATCCTCAATCTGCTAGAACAGAAGACCCAATGACTCATCTTCTAACTATTTACTCTTAATCTGTTTAATCCACACGGGTTTAAATTAAAGCTCGGCCAATAAACTACCATCATCAAATAAGCTAAGATGAGCGAACATTGCCCTTAAATCAGTCATAGCCCTACGGCTCAGTGCATCGGCCACCACATTGGCCTTACCAGGGTGGTATTCAATCGAACAGTCATAATCCTTAAGCAGCTCAATCCACCTTCGCCGCCTGAGATTTTACTCCTTCTAAGTAAGGAGATACTTGAGGCTCTTGTGATCCGTATAAATGGTACACTTTTCACCGTATGAGTAATGCCTCAATATTTTTAATGCGAATACAATTGCGGCCAACTCCAAGTCATGAGTTGGGTAATTCACCTCATGAGTCTTAAGCTGATGAGACGCATAAGCAGCCGCCTTACCCTCTTGCATCAACATACAACCCAAACCAACGTGTGATACATTGTTGCAAATAGTAAATTCCTTCCCAGACTCTGGCTGAACCAAGACAAGGGCCTCAGTCAGAACTTTCTTGAGCTTCTCGAAGCTCTCTTACTGCGCATCATTCCAATTAAAAGGCACGCCCTTACGTAACAGCTTAGTTAAAGGCACAGCAATTAGTGAGCACCCTTCCACAAATCTTTGGTAGTACCCAGCCAGTCCAAGATAACTAAGAATTTCCAATACAACCTTAGGTTGTTCCCAGTCCAACACAGCCTCAATTTTCTGAAGATCCAACCTAATCCCCTCAGCAGATACCACATGGCCAAGAAACGTTACCTCACGTAACCATAATTCACACTTGCTGAACATGGCGTACAGTTGCTTATCCCTCAAAATTTGTAGAACTACATGGAGATGTTCATCATGTTACACTTCAGTTCTTGAGTACACCAGAATGTCATTGATAAATACTACGACAAATTGGTCCAGATAGAGTTGAAACACTCTGTTCATTAGATTTATAAAAGCTACTGGTGCATTTGTCAGTCCAAAAGGCATTACTAGGAACTCGTAATGACCATAACGAGTCCTAAACACTGTCTTGTGTACATCGGCCTCTTTAACTTTCAGTTGGTGATACCCCAACCGGAGATCTATTTTAGAGAAAACTGTCGCTCCCCGCAACTGATCGAACAGATCTTCAATCCTTGGCAGAGGGTATTTGTTCTTAATAGTCAACTTATTCAACTGTCTGTAGTCGATGCACATATGCATGGATCCATCATTCATTTTTACAAATAAGACTGGTGCTTCCCATAGAGACACACTCGGTCGGATAAACCCATGGTCCAGTAGTTCTTAAATTCGGGCCTTAAGCTCTACAAGCTCTTTCAGTGCTATTCTATAAGGGGCGATAGACAACGGAGCTGTACCAGGAAGGAGCTCAATCCCAAACTCCACTTCATATTCTAGAGGTAACCCCGGTAACTCTTCAAGAAATACGTTTGGAAACGTTCTTCCAAACCGAAGAGCTTTCTTCCAAGGTGATACTTTTAAGAATGCCTTATCACTGACCTGGTATCTCTTTTCATTTAAGATCAGCATAAGACTTTTGACGATCACAAGTTGCTTTCAAACTATCCTAAATTACCTTTACCTTTTCTTCAGTTTCACAAACTAAGTCAACTCCATGTACCTTTTTCTCACTATGCTCTGTCCAATACAATAGATTTCTACACTTCCAACCATGCAGAGCCTCATATGGTGCCATTTTAATGTTGTACTGATAACTATTATTGAATGCAAATTCAACTAAAGGCAGATACTTTTCCCAATTACCTTCAATTTCCAAAACACAACGCCAGAGCATATCCTCTAAAATATGTTTTACACGTTCAGATTGGCTGTGACAGCCTTAAAACGACCCTAGTCAGAATGTGGTTTCGGGACCACAAAATCGAGGCATAAAAATAATTTAATATTCATTTTGATGCCTATAATATGTGTTAATTCGTGTGTGACATTTTTGATGTTTTGATTTAGGGTTATAAATGTAAATTTCACTAAAAAGGACCTAGTAGTAAACTTTGAAAGTAGGATAGGGAAATGTGTGATGACTAATTGAATCATGCATGCAAAACAATGGTTTTGCATGTCAAATACCCCTTCTTTTTATAAGTGGTGGCCGGCCATGACAAAGGAGGATGGGCAAAACATGTCATAGACATGTTGTGTTGGTGCATTATGGGAGGAAACAATAAACTAAGGTTAGGAATAAAGAAATGGGAAGAAAAAAAAAAAGAGAGAAGGTGTGTGATTCCCCCATTGCCGTGAGTTGAGGGAAAGAAAACAAAAAAAAGTGTTCATCATTTTTTCACTTCTCTTGGCCGAAAATTTTAAGGAAGAAGGAGGGAGTTTTTGCTTCATGCTTGGTTTGGAAGAGGATTAGGAGGAGGTTTGGCCATACTTGTATCTAGATTAAGGTATGTTTGAGGTTGTGCCATGAGATTCATGCATGTTTTTAGTTGCTAGCTTGAGTTCTAATTAGCCCATGGTTCAAATCTTTGCTATGTCATGGGGATGATATTCGGCCAAGGTGGATTTTGTGTTAATGCCATTGCATGCTAAATATGAAGCTTGTTAATGATATATGTGATGGTGGGTTGATGACTCTTGGATTTTCTTTTTAGCATTTTTGAGTGAGACATTAAGTTCTTTGTTTAACCATGACCAAAATTGAAATGGTATGGTGTTGTGATGTATTCGGCCATGGTATATCCATAAGTATGATTTATGCTTATTGCATTGTAGGTAAGATTTGTGTTTTTGGATATATGTTTATATTTAGTTATAATCAACTTGAGATTCGGCCCTTGCACCTATATGTATATACGTTTGCACATGATGTATTGGTATGACATATATACTATCTCAAGGTATATATTTACTTATGATGATGTTTCGGTTATGAAGTAAATGATAGATGCGTATTGAGCTACAATATGTAATGCATTAGTTAGTAAAATGTATGCCATTTATGTGTGGTATTAAATATGTAATTGGCCTCAACATCAACATGCATATTCGCCACATGAGATGGATTGGTGTGCATGCATTCGGTTAGAGGCAAGCATATTGATGCCTTTATCTTGGTTAGGACAATCGGCTAAAAAGGGAGTGTGGGTTAATATCTTGAGTTGATGCATGATTTCACATGTATGTGACTTTAATGTCTAATGTATAAATGTGGGCTAAGTGCCTTGTGTTCCTCTTTTCGATGCTCAAATGATTAAATCGATTTATTTATTTAATTAAGCTCAAGAGCAAAGGGGATCTAAATCCGATAAAGGGAAGGAAAAAGTGGTCGAATAACCATCGAAATCGTTCGACAACATCCGAGGTAAGTTCTTGAGTAATAGAGCTTAAATTATGATTTGATTAGATCATGTTTTAAGCAAATCGAAATCATGCTCTTTGTGTGTGGATATTGAGCCGATATTTGCATGTGTGATAAGTGTCTTGTGTTTGAGTTTTGCTAATGAAAATGAAATACGAATGTGTCATGATTTAGTGTTAAATGTGCATGGTTATTCGAATGATGTCCGGGCTAAGTCCCGAAGGCTTTGTGCTAAGTGACCATATCCGGACTAAGATCCGAAGGCATTTGTGCGAGTTCCCAAATCCGGGTTAAGTCCCGAAGGCATTTGTGCGAGCTATTATAACTGGGCTATGTCCCGAAGGCTTTTGAGTGAGTCACTATATCCGGATAAAATCCGAAGGTACGTGATTCGGGAATGAGCAATCTTGCTGTAAAAATTTCAGTTAATACGCTTGTAAAATTCCAGCAATGAGGTATGTTTCGTATGTGCTTTGAATTAGTTGAGCCCTTACAAATAAGTATTCGCTCAGTTGATAAACAAGCTACCGGCCTTTGGCTAAGTTGATCTTTTGTGTATGAGCATAAGGGTTGGTAATGTGAAGTAAGTATGATATTGAGAATTAGTGCATATGAAATTATCCGTTTAGCTATATGAATGCTATGCTTTTGTTGTGCTGGAATCCCTTGCTCAAAACTTACTAAGCATAAATTGCTTACTCCGTTTCTTTGTTCTCTGTTTTATAGATTTTGGCTCGTCAGCTATCGGACTCGGGATTTTTGGAAGTCGAAGTCTCCCACACTATCAAAGCCCCCTTTTGGTACAAATTTTGGTTGAACTTTAAAATGGCATGTATAGGTCTACTCTTTCGTTTGTTGGTCATAGACCCTTTGATTTTGTATAAATTTGGATAGCCATGCGAAAATGGCTTATATACACTTTCGCATGGTATCATAATCATTTTGTATGTTGTTCATTAAGAGATGTGGAAATGTTTGGAATCGATTAGCCCTTGGAATGGTTAACCGTGATCATCTTTTGTGCCATGTATGTTAAAAGGGCTAGTTGAATCAAGGAAATTATGAAGTAGGTAAAATCTACCTTAAAGACAGAGGTTGACAGCTGCAGTGATGTGGATGTGAAAAATCACTAAAAATAGTAGGAATGGAATTAAATAGTGAATAAATTTTTTAAATGAACCTTGATGAATCTATTTTCATAGGAAAGTAATGAAACGATCATATGAACAGTATGTTAAGAGATATTGAAGTTTTCGCGAGACAGGACCAGAACGGTTTCTGGATTCCCTGTTCCGACTTTGGAAATTCATTGTAAATTAACCAGGGATAATTAGGAGTCATTCCATATATGTATAGATTCCTCTTTGAGTCTAGTTTCTATAGAAATAAACGGAATCAGTATTGAAGCCCTGTACAGGGAGATATCCAAGTTGTAATGCGCAAAGGTCAGTGTAGTCGATCCCTGTAACATGGGAGACTTTAACTAATAAACTGTACTAATTGCCCCGACCAAAAATTCTAGAAAAAAATTTTTAGATGCATATATGAGTTTAGTTTCAGGGAAAAATCACGAAACTGATTTTCGATTTGTGGAACTCAAGATATGATTTTTAAGGTGACAGTGACACAGTTAGCCAGCTGGCTGGAAATTTTTAAATGGACTGTGAAAATAAAAATATTTATGTCTGTTAGCACTTCGTGTTCGACTCCAGTGACGGACTCGGGTACGGGGTGTTACATTGGCCCTCAGTGTAAGGATGAAATGCAGTACTGAAATGTAACTGTGTACCCAGAGCTTCTTGTAATTTATTCCAGAATCAAGATGTAAATTGGGGATCTCTATCGAAGATAATGGAACTAGTACTACATGCAGTCTGACTGTAATGCCCCTAACCCATATCCGTTGCCAGAGTAGGGTTACGACGTATTAACGATCAATACACAATGTATGGCATACATTTATCATCGACAAAGCATCCATTCTCATAATTCATTCAACATAATCACATTGCCCCTTCTAAGGGCCTACAAGGCCTTAAACATGCTTTAGAAGTGGTTCGAAACTAAACCGATATCATACAAAAATTTTGGAAACTTAGAAAAATTTCAAATATACAGGGGTCACACGCCCGTGTGAACGAGCCATGTGCCTCAAACTGTTCCAAACACGCCCATGTCTCAGGCCATGTGAAAACAGGGCATACATACTGACTAAGGTCACACGGCCAACCACACGCATGTATGTCCAGCCCGTGTGCCCTTCGAAGCGGCCACACACGCTCGTGTGCCAAGCCTTGTACTAGGCTACGCCAAAACTGTAGGGTATACTGACTTGTACCACACAGCCAATCACACGCCCGTGTGCGAGACCGTGTCAAGCATACCGACTTCATTTTGATAACAACACCAGGGGACACATGGCCATGTAACATGACTGTGTGTCACACACGGCTGAGAGACACGCTCGCGTCTTTGCCTATATGGATAAGAATAGGCCATTTGCAAGGCCAATTTGCCACCCTTATTCATGCACATCTAAACAATCAAAATAGTACCATTACATCATTCAATTAGGCAGCCAAAACATCAACCAAATATACCATTCATACAATATCAATTTTAACCAATTTCAATATTCAATTCAATGCCATTTACCTAATCAAACACTTTATCAACACAACTTCTAATATCATACTTCATCAAAGCATTTCTCAAGCATTTATAGTTCACAAGTCATTTAACCATATTCATACCAAACATGCCAAAGTAAGTCATCTTTCATGGCTATATATACAAACCAAACATATACATTTACAAGCCATTTCTAATGGCTAAACACACATCAACAGTAATATCATTTACAAGCCAATTCTCATGGCAAAACCAAAACACCACATCTAGCCTATACATGTCATATACCATATATACACAACTCAAAAGTACCAAATAGATGTCTGATAGTGCGATGATGCTCCAGACTACTTTCGGATCCAAGCTAGCATTGATTCACTATAAAACATAGAAATATAACACGAAGTAAGCCTCATATCTTAGTAAGCCCAAATTTAAATAACTTAGTTCATTAAATAAATATAAATCAACCAATTTCACATTAACTACAAACCTTTCTCATGTCTTAAAACATCATTAAATATCATATCATTGAACTTTCTCTACTTAATACTCAAATAGGTTTTGTACATATCTATATCGCCTCGTACTAACCTCTTTCTCAACCACATCATTTGCTTACCCATTGAACCATTCAGAATAGAAATTGGATACTCAATAGTCTCATACGATAAGTACATATACCATGGCCCATAGCCAAATCAAGGTAACTTATTCGAAGAACAATTATCATGGGCCAAAGCCAAATCATCCGGCATGCATGGCCAGAAGCCAAATCCGTATAAATTGCACCCGAAGTGCTAATATCATGGCCTGAAGCCAACTCAACTTATCATCTAATAACAAGACACTAGTATCTAAATCTATTCCTAAAGTTCAACTGGGATTTCACAGTTTCCATTTCTATCGTCGAATGCATTCGTAGAGTCATTATCACAATTTGATCATTACCCAAAATCTCATAATCACAGTTTATACAATATCAAAACATTTAATATGCTTTTATAATGAAATTAATACATACAAACTTACCTCGAGTATGAAAACGGCTAAATGAAACAATTACTCGATAATTTTGCCTTTCCTTCGATCTAATTCCAGATTCTCTTTTCTTGATCTAAATATATTCAAAATTAACTTCTTTAATCAATCACTCATTCAATTTAGTCCAAAACAAACATTTAGGCCTATTTGCACTTTAGCCCTAAACTTTTACACTTTAACAATTTAGTCCCTATTTCACATATACACAAAATTCACACAATTCAACAAAACCCATACTTGGCCGAATTACATATAAGTCCCTAGCAGCCCAAAACTTGAATTTATTTCACATTTTAACCACACACTTTTCACATTTCACAATTTAGCCCCTAATTTGCATTTTTACCAAAAATCACTTAACAAAACATGTAAAACTATCATCAAGCTTTCATATTTCATCCTCAAACACTAAAGAACACATAAACTCATCAATGGTAGCTCTCAAAATCTTTAACAGTTTCAAAATTAAAAGTACAGGCTAGCTAGATTGAGCTGTAACGATTACAAAAAAAACATAAAAATAATCAAAAATGGAACAAAAATGAACTTACAATTTAGCTAACAATGACCGAATCCTTCAAACCCTAAAATGTTATTCCTTTCTCTTGAATTTCTGCACTTGAAGAAGATGATAGCAAATTAAGTTTGTTTGTTTTATTTTATTAACTTAATAATCAAATTACCTAAATAACCTTTAAAAACACCTAATCATATGTCCATATAAGTCCATTAATGTTTCAAATAGTTTAATTACCATTTAAGGCCATCATATTTAAAAGTCAAAGCTATTTGACACCTTTAACAAGTAGAATGTTACTTTTGCATTTTACGCGATTTAGCCCGTTTTCACAAATTGACTATTCAAATGATAAAATTAACTCACAAAATTTTTGCACATATCAAATAACATGTTGTAAACTCATAAAATAATATTAAAATAATTTTCTGACATCATATGTGTGGTTTCAAAACCACTGTTCTGATTTAGCTAAAATCGGGTTGTTACAACTCTCCCTTAAGGGACTTTCGTCCCCGAAAATCTTACGAGTGAATAGGTTCGGGTATTGTTTTCTCATAGCATCCTTGGGTTCCCACGTAACTTCTTCAACCCTATGTCGATGCCATAATACTTTCACTAATGCGATTTTCTTATTTCTTAACTCTTTGATCTTAAGAGCTAAAAATTGAATCGGTTTTTCACTGTATGATAAATCTGAATGTATCTCAACTTCAGTTGGAGAAATAACATGCGAAGGGTCTGATCAATATCTTCGTAGCATCAATACGTGAAATACATTATGTATATTTTCTAACTCAGATCGTAATGCCAACTGATATGCTCCTAGCCTAATTCACTCGATAATCTCGTACGGTCCAATGAATCGCAGACTCAATTTCCCTTTTCGATCAAACCACAATATATTTTTCCATGATGACTCTTTCAAAAAACACTTTATCCCCGATCTGAAACTCAATATCTTTCCGTTTTAAGTCTGCGTATGATTTCTATCGATCTGAAGCTGCTTTCAAACTGTCACGAATTACTTTCAATTTTTCTTCTATTTCTCTGATCAGATGAACCCCGTGAATCTTATTCTCACTAAGCTTAGTCCAGTACAATGGTGTTTAACATTTACGACCGTATAGAGATCCGTACGGTGCTATTTTTATACTCGATTGGAAGCTATTATTATAAGCAAATTCAATCAACGGTAGATATTTCTCCCACTTACCTTCAAACTCAAGAATGCAACAACGCAACATATCCTCAAGTATCTGAATAACTCGTTAGGATTGACCATCCATTTATGGGTGAAACGTGGTACTCAAATGTAGCTTTGTACCTAAAGCTTCATGCAATTTCCTCCAAAATAGCTAAGTGAATCTCGAATCTCTATCTAAAACAATAGATAATGGTACTCCATGCAATCGAACAATTTCTGAGATATACAACGCAGCCAATTTATCAAGTGAGAAATCTGTACGTACCGGAATGAAATGAACTGATTTCGTCAATCTGTTAACAACAACCCAGATCGCATCTTTCTTTTTCAAAGATAAAGGTAAACACAATACAAAATCCATTGTTACTCTATCCCACTTCCACTCAGGAAAATAGACTGTAGCAAACCCGATGGTACCTGATGTTTAGCTTTAACTTGCTGACAAACCAAACATTTTGAAACAAATTTCTAGATATCTCTATCATGTCGTGCCACCAATAATGCTGCTTCATATTCTTATACATTTTCATGCTTCCTGGATGTACTGATAAACAACTACTGTGTACTTTGTTTAGAATCTTCTGAATTAGCTCATAATTTCTTGGTACACATATTCTATCACGAAACATCAAACAGTCATCAAGCCCTATTCGAAACTCTGAATCAGAAGTTGACTCACACTGAGCTCTTTTTGCTTGCAATTCATTATCAAATTTTTGAGCCTTAGAAATTTGCTGTAGAAATAACGATCTCGCTTTCAACTCGGCTACTATTGAACTATCATTAGACAAAGCTAATTGTGTCTTCAAAGTACGTAAAGCAAATAAGGACTTTTAGCTCAAAGCATCAGCAACTATGTTTACTTTCCCCAGATGATAGTCAATCACTAATTCATAGTCTTTTAACAATTCTAACCATCTCCGATGTCGTAAATTCAAATCCTTTTGAGTCATCAAATATTTCAAGCTTTTTGTGGTTGGTATAAATATGGAATTTCTCACCAAACAAATAATGACGTCAAATTTTCAATGCAAACACTATCACGGCTAACTCTAGATTGTGCGTCAGATAATTATTTTCGTGTCGCTTCAATTGTCTCAAGGCATAAACTACAAATTTGCCTTCCTGCATCAAAACACAACCTAGGCCGTTTAACAATGCATCACTGAAATCTACAAATTCTTTACCCGACTCAGGCTAAAGTAACACTAGTTCCTCTACTAAAATGCTTTCAACTGCTCGAAGCTCTACTGATTGACCACTCAAATTTAACATCTTTTTGAAGCAATCTTGTCATTGGAGTCACAATCATCGAGAAACCTTTCACAAATCGTCTATAATAACTGACTAGTCCCAGAAAACTATGGACTTCGGATACATTTCTCAGAGGCTTCCAATCTATAATCACAAAAATTTTGTTCAGGTTAACTCGGATACCCGCGGCTGAAAATATATGTCCCAGAAAACTAACCTCTCATAGCCAAAACTCACATTTGATAAACTTTGCAAACAACTACTAATCTCTCAAAGTTTGTAACACGATTCTTAAATGTTCAGCATGCTGAGATTCATCACAAGAGTAAATTAACATATCATCAATAAGCACAACTACGAATCAGTCTAAGTACGGCCTGAAAATTCGGTTCATCAAATCCATAAAAATAGTAGGTACATCTATTAGTCTGAAAGGCATAAAAAGAAATTCATAGTGTCTATGCCTTGTTCTAAATGTAGTTTTTGGCACATCTGAGTCTTTAACTCGCAACTGGTAATAACACGATTTCAAATCAATTTTCGAAAATAATGTTGTCCCTCTTAGCTGATCAAACAAATCATCTATTCGTGGCAAAGGGTATTTATTCTTGATCGTCACTTTGTTGAGTTTTCGATAGTCTATACACATTCTCATCGTGTCATCTTTCTTTTTCACAAATAATACCAGTTCACCCCAGAGAGAAAAACTCAGTTTAGCAAAACCTTTATCTATCAACTCTTGCAACTGAGCTTTCAATTATTTTAACTCTATCGGAGCCATTTTATACGAAGCTATCGATATTGGTGTTGTTCCCGGTACTAATTAAATACAAAACTCAACTTCTCCGATAGGTGGTAAACCTGGTAACTATTTTGGAAACACATCTGGATACTCGCACACAACTGGTACTATTTCAATCTTTGTTTCTGTCACTTTCGTATCAAGTACATATGCAAGATAAGCTTCACACCCCTTTCTCACAAATATCTAAGCTAACATAGACGAGATCGCAACTAGTAAATTATTCAGATCATCAGATTCAATTCTAATAGTCTCATTATTCGGACATTTTCGTTCAATCGTCTTTCGTCTACAATTCACTATAGCATCATGCATCGTTAGCCAATCCATACCCAAAATCACATCAAATTCATCGAATGGAAACAACATCAGATTAGCTAGAAAACAGAAATCCCGATGCATTAACAGACAATTCTTGCAAACTTTGTCAACCAAAACACATTTGCCTAAGGGGTTCAATACTCTAATCACAAATTCAGTAGACTCTAAAGGAAAAATCTTACTAGATACTAAATTCATACATATATAAGAATGAGTTGATCCTGGATCTATAAATGTAATCACATTATATCATAGAGAGTGAAAGTACCAGTGATAACATCTGAAGATGATGTTTCTTTGCAAGCGCAAATAGTGTAGGCTTTAGCAGGTGCTCTGACCTCAGACCTCACAGCTGAATCCTTTGTCGCCCCTCTACTACCACTTACATTTTCTACAACTCTAGGTGGTCTACCTCCATTTGACGTGTTACCTGGTCATTCTAAACTTTATCTTTCTCATCTAGCTCAGGACAATTTTAGTTGAAGTGATCTAGCGAACCACATTTGTAACAAGTTTTATTATTTTTATTCCAGCATTCACCATAATGTTGCCTCATACATTTCTGACACTCGAGTTTGTTGTCTCTCACACTGCCAATACTCGCTACTGATATGGCTTAAGCTTTAGAACTTGAGTATTGTTTTCTACTATCTCTATTCAAATATTCGTTTGAAGCATTTGGGTGAGCGTACGAATCTTTGAATTTCTTTGATAAAGATTGATACAGCTTACTCATTGATCTTTTTCTTGAGTCTAGCCTCTGAATCTGCTTTTCTCTTTCATTACTAAGATCCTCGGCTTTATAAGCCCTTTCAACCAGAACGACAATTTCTTTCAACTCTAGAATTCCAACTAGAAGTTTTATATCTTTGCTCAGCCCATTAACAAACCGCTTGCACAATCATTCTTCAGTACATACATACTCTATAGCATACTTGTTCAATCGTACGAATTCTCTTTCATACTCAGTAACAGTCATTCTGCCTTGTTTTAACTCTAGAAACTCTTTATGCTTTTGATCAAGGAATCGTAGACTTATATATTTCTTTCGAAATTCTGTCTGAAAGAATTCCCTGGTAACCCATTCTTTTGGCACCACAGATATCATCGTGTTCCACCATTGATACGCGGTGTCTCTCAACAAAGATACCACACATTTAATACATTCATCTGGAGTACAAGATAATTCATCGAATACTCGAATCGTATTTTTGAGCCAGAACTCAGCTCTCTCAGCATCATTATCAACAGTAGTCCGAAACCCTTCAGTCCCATGTTTATGAATCTTATCAACGAGCGGCTTGTTCAACTATATCGAGTCTATGACTTGAGGAACAACAGGGATTTGTTGAGGAATAGGTTCGGGTGGAGGTTGTTGAGCAGCCAAATTCTTTCGAATGAACTCCATGAACCACTTGTTCATCATTTGGAAAAAGGCTTGTTTAGCCTCTCCCTTGTGGCTACTCATTACAAGTCTAGAATCTAATGACGTTGCCCCTTGAGCAAGAGCGGGCGCATTACTCTCTACATCATTGGCTACAGCTCTTTCGGCATCCATTACCATCCTAAAACACAATTAAAGCTGTCAAGAATCATTACACTATCGTAGAGTATATATGGCATGTATAGCGAGACTCTCATACACGATGTGTAAGTCCTAGAATTAACTAAACTGTAGCTCTGATACACGCCCCTAACTCGTATCCATTGCCGGAGTAGGGTTACGAGGTATTAACGATCAATACACAAAATGTGCCATACATTTATCAACCACAAAGAATCATTCTCATAATTCATTCAACATAATCACATTGTCCCTTATAAGGGCCTACGAGGCCTTAAACATGCTTTAGATGTGGTTCGGGACTAAACCGATATCATACAAAAATTTTGGAAACTTAAAAAAATTTCAAGCAAACAGGGGTCACACGCCCTTGTGAGCAGGCCGTGTGCCTCACACGGCTCTAGACATGCCCGTGTCTCAGGCCATGTGAAAACAGGGCATACATACTGACGTGGGTCACATGACCAACCACACGCCTGTGTGTCCACCCCGTGTGTCCTTCGAAGTGGCCACAGACGCCTATGTGCCAGGTCGTGTACTAGGCCGTGCCAAAACTATAAGGTATACTGACTTGTACCACACGGCCAGTCACACACCCGTGCATGAGACTGTGTCGAGCATACTGACTTCATTTTGATAACAACACCAGGGGACACATGGCCGTTTAACATGATCGTGTGTCACATGGCTGAGACACACGCCCGTGTGGGCAACAATAAGCCATTTGCAAGGCCAATTTGCCACCCTTATTCATGCACACCTAAACAATCAAAATAGTAACATTACATCATTCAATTACGCAGCCAAAACATCAACCAAATATACCATTCATACAATATCCATTTCAACCAATTTCAAAATTCAATTCAATACCGTTTACCTAATCAAACACTTTATCAACACAACTTCTAATATCATACTTCATCAAAGCATTTCTCAAGAATTTATACTTCACAAGTTATTTAACCATAGTCATACCAAAAATGCCAATGTAAGTAATCTTTCATGGCTATATATACAAACCAAACATATACATTTACAGGCCATTTCTAATGGCCAAACACACATCAACATTAATATCATTTACAAGCCAATTCTCATGGCTATAAACACAACCAAAATACCACATCTAACTTATACATGCCACATACCATATATACACAACTCAAAAGTACCAAATAGATGTCTAATAGTGCGATGATGTTCCAGACGACTACCAGATCCGAGCTAGCCTTGATTTACTATAAAACATAGAAAAATAACACGAAGTAAGCTTCATAGCTTAGTAAGCTCACATGTAAATAACTTAATTCATTAAATAAATGTAAATCAACCAATTTCACATTAACTACAAACCTTTCTTATGCCTTAAAACATGATTAAATACCATCTCATTGAACTTTCTCTATTTAATACTCAAATAGGTTTTGTACATACCTGTATCGCCTCGTACCAACCTCTTTCTCAACCACATCATTCGCTTACCCATTGAACGGAATAGAAATTGGATACTCAATAATCTTATACGATAAGTACATATACTGTGGCCCGTAGCCAAATCAAGGTAACTTAGCCGAAGAACAATTATCATTTCCCGAAGCCAAATCGTTATAAATCGCACCCAAAGTGCTAATATCATGGCCTGAAGTCAACTCAACTTATCATCTAATAACAATACACTAGTATCCAAATCTATTCCTAAAGTTCAACCGGGATTTCACACTTTCTATTTCTATCGTCGAATGCATTCGTAGAGTAGTTAGCACAATTCGATCATTATCCAAAATCTCATAGTCACAGTTTATTCAATATCAAAGCATTTAATATACTTTTATAATGAAATTAATACATAAGAACTTACTTCGAGTATGAAAACCGCTAAATGAGTCAATTACTCGATAATCTTGTCTTTCCCCTGATCTAATTTCGGATTCCTCTTTTCTTGAACTAAATATATTCAAAATTAACTTCATTAATCAATCACTCATTCAATTTAGTCCAAAACATACATTTAGGCCTATTTGCACTTTAGCCCCTAAACTTTTACACTTTAAAAATTTAGTCCCTATTTCAGAAATACACAAAATTCACACAATTCAACAAAATCCATGCTTGGCCGAATTACATATAAGTCCCTAGTAGCCCAAAACTTTCATTTATTTCACATTTTAACCACACACTTTTCACATTTCACAATTTAGCCCCTAATTTGCATTTTCACCAAAAATCACTTAATAAAACATGTAAAACTATCATCAAGCTTTCATATTTCATCTCAAACACTAAAGAACACATAAACTCATTAATGGCAACTCTCAAAATCTTTAACAGCTTCAAAATTAAAGTTACGAGTTAGCTAAACTGAGCTGCAACGATTACAAAAACATAGAAATAATAAAAAATGGAAGAAAAATAAACTTACAATTTAGCTAAGCAATGAATGAACCCTTCAAACCCTAAAATGGTATTCCTTCCTCTTGAATTTCGGCACTTGAAGAAGATGATAGCAAATTAAGTTTGTTTGTTTTATTTTATTAACTTAATAATCAAATTACCTAAATAACCTTTAATAAAACATTTTAAAACACCTAATCATATGTCCATATAAGTCCACTAATGTTTAAAAAGGCCTATATCTAAGGGTCATAGTGAAGAGGCAAAAGAAGTCTTTTTCCAAATGATGAATGTATGGTTTACTGAATATTTGAGAACACATCCACATCTTGCTGTATAATGACCACCACCTACTCCTTAACCGGTTCTTGAAAAACCACAAGGTGTTGAAACCACTAGAACTGGTAAGTCTCCAGTAGATAAAATCCATAAATATAGGGCAGAGGAAACTGCAGATGATGATCCGAAAAGGGCTGAGTTTTGGTTGGAAAATAGCATCTGGGGTTTAGACAAATTATCTTGTGTACCCGCTGAATGTTTGAAATGTGCAGTATCCTTATTGAAAGACATAGCTTACCATTGGTGGACTACCATAACTTTTGTGGTACCGAGAGAAAATATTACATGGGAATTCTTCCAAAATGAATTCAAAAAAGAAGTATGTTAGTTAGAGATTCCTGGATCAGAAAAAGAAAGAATTTTTAGAGCTCAAACAGGGAAATATGACTATGTCTGAATATGAATGAGAATTTTTTTGGCTGAGAAAATATGCCAAAGAACGGGTTCCAACCGAAGCTAATATGTGCAAATGCTTTGAGGACGGCCTAAATGAAGACAGTAAGTTGTTGATCAGAATTCTTGATTTAAGGGAATTTGCGATACTTGCCGATCGAGCACACAAAGTTGAAGAATTGAGTAAAGAGAAGAAACAAGTAGAAAAAGAAGCTCGGGTTTCCAGTAAAAGAATTATAAGTAAGTCACAATCATCTGCTTCTAAGAAATTAAAAAAGTGTTATGATCATGTTACCACCTCTACGAGATATTTTGGAAAAGAGCAAGGCTCTCAACGCTCTAATCTAAGGTCTTCATCTCTGTAGAAGCCCAAATTGCCCGGGCCCGATTTCATCAAAACCCAACCAAACCTCTAAACCCACTAAAACCCTTAACTCATGACCCATTTACATCTACCCAAACCCATTACAAAACCTAAACATTAAACCCAATTCAAAAGCCCATTAAGCCCCCCCAAAAAAACCTAACCCAAAAAAAGAAAAAGAAAAACCTACCCAAAAAAAAAGATAAAAAAACCTAGCCACCTAACCACTTTCCCACTTGTCCTATTTTTCCTCCCATTGTCTACCACCACCACCTACAAAATAGAAAAAAAAATAGAAAATCATGTAAAAGATGGCTATAAAAAGCCATTCAAAAATCATGTAAAAGGAGAGGAGGGAATTTTGATCAATACAAAGAATTTATCTTCAAAAAATACCTAAAGGTGATTTTATCTTCTTTATTATTTTACTCTTATTTTATTTTTATTTTTTTTTCCTTTTTCGAATCTATTAATCTATATATATACATCATAATAAAAAATATAATAAAATATATATACAAAACAAATATAAAAAATTACATTTTTCATGGTGGTAGGTCTTAAAGTGACAGTCGACCATTGATGACCCCTGGCGATTCCCTTCCCCTCCTTCTCTCTTCCTCTCTCTTCTTTTTTCATTTATTTTCGTATTTACCTTAGATTTCATATTATTTTGCTATTTAATTTAGCTTTAAATATTAATCATGTTATATATGTAATATTGTTATCACTATTATTTTATATATTGTTATTATTATATTATATTTAGCTATATATATATATATTTTCTTTATGTTCCGTTTCTTACTATTGTATGCATATATATCTATTATTATATTTATTATTAATATTGTTAGCATTAGTACTTTTACTTAATGTGTATGTAGATATACATGTACATATTAATAGTTTTTATCATATGTGTATATTGTATATATTATATTTATATTATATATATATTCTTAATGTTATTAGTTGTATATTTCTTGTATATTTCCATGTATATATTTTATATTGTGTCATGTACATACTCAAATACTATTATATATATACGTATTTTTAATACCATATCATGTATATATTATTATATTTATTTTATCCCTATTATATTTATTATTAATATTAGTACACATATTTTATTATAGGAGTATATATATTCTTTTCTTTATATAGTATTATTTTCATATATCGTTATATTTATTATTATACTTATCATTTTCTCTATTGTTACTTACTATTTTGTTTTAAATTATTATCTATTATTTGGTATATATCGTCTTTTATTATTACTCTTATTATCATTATTAGTACATGTCCATTATATATGTAGATATTTTAATACATATAAGTACATATTCATGTAGTGTCGTTAGCATATATATATATATAAAATATATTTTTCATTATTAATATTTCTAATATATGTTGTATATTTTCATTTTGGTATGTCATGTATATATATATATATGTATATGTATGTTTTATGTATATATTGTTATTTTCTATTGTCATTATGAATATATTATTTTTCTTATTATATTGGTAGTACATCATTTCTATTTTTTGTAAATATTAATATTGTTGTTTTAATATTCTCGGTTTTAACATTTCATTATTAATTGCATCATTGTTTTGTATTATTTACTTAATTCTTATTTTAAATAATGTTTTACTCTTAATTTTTAATTTCAATAAATAAGGCAACATGCCGATTTAATATTAAGTCATCGATTTCATCGCTATGTTGGGTGAATATCAATCGACTCGTGTTAAAACGGTACGTCCTTCTCAAAAGAAAACGAAACTTGAAATTTCTCGTGTTTTGATCGGATCACGATTCAATGTTACTTTGAACTTGCAATTTTGAAAATTAAGACAATACTTGTTTAATAAGATACCAATTTTGGGCGTCGCGAGGGTGCTAATAGCTTCCTCGCGCGTAATCGACTCCCGAACCCAACTTTACTTTGGCTCTTGACGTAGACCTAAATTCGGCCTTCATTTTTGTGCAAGAATAAGTTTTCTTTTCTAAAAAAGGATGATTTATTAGGTGTCCGGTCACACCTGGAAAAAAAGATCGGTGGCGACTCCCTTTGTTAATAAAATCGAAAGTTGGTTTTCAAATGTTTAATAAATCACCAGAATTAGCGACCGAAAGACAATTTTTTTTTTACGTCGCTACAATCTCCATCTGTAACTAGTGTTGGTAGTGTTGGTAATCCCAAATCAAAATATAAACACTGTAATAAGTTTTAGTTTAGAGAATGTCATTTGAGAAGCAGGGCATGTTGTGGATGTGGTTCCCTTGACCATTTTCTCAAAGATTGTACAGAAAGGGTTGAAAAAGAAATTGATCAGGCTCCAAAGTCGAGTAATCCTATTTCGAGAGGTAGACCACCTTGTCACCTCGGCAATGTCAATTGTAGCCGAGGTACTACAAGGGATACAACAATTAAATCTGAGGCATGATCACCAGCAAGGACATATGCTATTTGTGATAGAAAAGATGCTTTTGCACCAGACGTCATTACTGGTACATTTTCCCTACTTGATACTGATACTACTGCTTTGATTGATCCTGGTTCCACATATTCATACATATGCACAAATTTAGTATCTATTAAAAATTTACTTGTTGAATTCAATGAATTTGTGGTTAAAGTTTCAAATCCCCTAAGCCAGTATGTTATGGTGGATAAGGTCTGTAAAACCTTGTAACAACCTAATTTTCAGTGGTGTCAAAAATAGTGATTTGAGATCACTAAATCGGATGAATAAGTTTGAAAATTTAGTAAATTAATATTTATGAGTCAAGTGTGACATTAGAAATATTCTTGAATTAGTGAATTTTGTGAATTAAAAGAATTTTTTAGGACAAATGGGTCAAAAACGAGGTATCGAGACCTTGAATTCATAAGCTAACCCATAAATATTTTTAGAAATATTTATGGAGTGTTATTGAGTTAGTATAAAAGTTTTGTTATAAAATTTTAATGTTTTGATAGTTAATTAATTAAAAAGGACTAAATTGTAAAAGGTGTAAAACTTGTTAAAGTGATTAAATAGCTTAAATGTCTAATAAGGAAGGATTTAAAAGGCAATTAGACCTAAATTAAATGGGCTAGACGATTTGGGGCATGAATTAAGTAATAAAACAATGTTAACAAGGGGCAAAATGTAACAGCCCGGTTTAGACCCTAGTCGGAAGAGTGGTTTCGAGACCATAAATCCGAGTTAGAAAATTATTTTAATATTAGTTTTCATGCTTATTATATGTGAGTTGATATTTGTGAAAATTCGTATGAAAATTTGATCATATGTGTTCTTAATTTGATAAAAGAACCTAATCACGTAAAATGCAAAATTGTCATTCTATTTGAATAATAGCTGAATTGATGTGTCTCTTTAAATATGAGGTCCTTATGATGCAAATAGACCATGGTTATAAATTAAATGACATTGATGGACATTAGTTAGTGGAATTTTAATGATTTTATAAAGGTTAATTAAGTAATTATATAAATTAATGTTATTAATTATAACAAAACATGCATTTTGTGTCCATATTTTCCTTTGTTTGCCGAAAGTAAGAGATTAAGAACACCATTTCTAGGGTTGAAGCATTCTTCATTAACATTACTCTATTAAGGTATGTTTAAGCTCGATTTTTAGTGATTTTTACATTTTTTTGATTGTTGCTCTATATTCTATCAAGCCCATGTCTCAATTTTTGAATTTGATTATGATTTCAAGATGTGTCATTGTTGATAATGTGAGTTTTATGAAGTTTGATGATAGTAAATGATAGATATGTGTTAGATTACTATGTTTTGTATTGGGATTTTTGATGAATTTGAGTATTTTGGGTTAAATTGCAAAAAATTAGAAATTCAGAGACTAAAAAATGAAATATATGGGCTTATATGGGCCGGAGGAATATTCGGCCAAGCATGTATATAGAGAAATTTTGTGTATTTTGTGATTTTATTATATAGGGACTAAAGTGTTTAAATGTGAAAATGTGAGGGCTAATTTGTAAAATTCCCTAAAAATGTGTTTATGGATTAATTTGAATGAATGTGTGATTGAATAAGCCAAATTTGAATGTGTTTAGATCGAGAACCAAAGAAAACAGAATTAGACCGGGGAAAGTCGAAAGTCATCGAGTAGTTGATTTCGTTCGTTCGAATCCATACTAGGTAAGTCAATATACAAATAAATGTGTTTTGAATTGAATTATTATTGTTTATATGCTATTGAACAATGATGAATGGCTATAAGAGTTGAATGTGAGAAATCTGAGAAACTTCCGATAATGTGACAATGTTCGAAAAGCCCTGTACAAACCATAGGAATAGTTAGGATACATATGTCATGACATAGGATTTTTGATATATGATTTTGTGTAAGACCATGTCTGGGACGTTGGCATCGATTTGAGATTACGTGTAAGACCATGTCTGGGACATCGGCATCGTATTTGATTTCGTGTAAGACCCTGTCTGGGACAGTGGCATCGATATTTGAGTACATGTAAGACCACGTCGGGGACGTTGGCATTGTACAAGCTTTATAGGTTATCCGCGTCTCCTATTTGATTTCTTACAGTTCAACGGGCACTCTGAGAAATGGATAAACATATGATTGTATATCTACTTCAGGTACGTATGAACTATATATGGAATTTGGTAATGAAAGGTGAGTATGAATATGATCGATTGATATGTGAGCTACATGGAAATGTGAAGTATTTACTAGCAAATGGTTATGAAAATTAGAGCTAAGTGAGAAATATGAACTTACTATTGAGTTATGTCATGATCCATGTGAATGAAATAATTTATAATTATGATATGTGATAAGTTTATTTGTATATGGCTTACTAAGCTTTTGAAAGCTTACTTTGTGTGTCTTTTCAACTGTTTGTAGATTATCAAAGCTACTGGGAGCTTGAGGATCATCGAGGATCATCACCACACTATTGAACTCTAATTTGGTACCTTTTGAAAATATGAATATTGGAATATGGCATTTATAGGCTAGAAGTATTTGAATATATTTGGTAATATGTATATTTAGCCATGTCATACGGCTTGGTTTTGGTTGTGTTTATAACTAACTTTTGATTATAAGCTATATGATGCAATATGGTCAATATAATGTGATCATGAATGCCTAATAGAATTGGTCATTTTGGTTAGTTGTGGTATGTGTCTATTTTGGAATTTTGTAAGATTTTGGCATGTGAATGAATGAAGTAAATTGAGATTATGAATCATATGTTTTGGTATGATTTTGGCTTATGATTTGGTATGTTTTGGTTTGGATATAAACATGAAATTTGTTGGTGATTATATGACATGAAGAATGTATGTTATGTGATTGGAATTGGTTGAATTTGTGATGCAATTGTTACCTATTTGTTGCTTGTAGGGAGGACCTTTAATGGGTGGCATGTTGGCCTTGTAAATGACCTATTTTTGCCCACACAAGTAGGGACACGGGCGTGTGTCTCAGCCGTGTTTTTCGAGGGCCATTTCAAAATGAGCCTGAGTAGACTACACGCTCGAACACACACGAGCGTGTGCTAGGCCATGTGGCCATGTCAGTTTCGAGCACAGGCTAGACACATGGGCGTGTGGTTGGCAGTGTGGCTAAGTTAGTAGCCTCCCTAATTTTTACTCGGCCTGGTACCCGGGCGTGCCACATGGCCGTGTGGACAAGTCAGTATGTATGCCCTATTTTGCCACAGCTTAGACACACGGGCGTGTCTAATGCCATGTGAGGCACACGGCCCGTTCATATGAGTGCGTGACCTGCGTAACTTAGAAAAGTGTTTATGTAACACCCCGTACCCGAGACCGTTGCCGGAGTCGAACACGAGGTGCTAACCGACTTAATTCATTTACTTTCACAGTCCATTTTAAAAATTTCCAGGCAGTTGGCTAACTGCGTCACTGTCACCTTAAAAATCATATCTTGAGTTCCAAAACTCAAAAATCAGTTTCATAATTTTTCCCTGAAACTAGACTCATATGTCCATCTACATATTTGTTTCTAGAATTTTTGGTCAGGCCAATTAGTACAGTTTATTAGTTAAAGTCTCCCCTGTTACAGGGTGCGACTACACTGACCTTCATGCATTACGACTTGGATATCTCCCTGTACAGGGCTTCAATACTGATACCGTTTCTTTCTATAGAAACTAAACTCAAAAAGGAATCTATACATATATGGCATGACTTCTAAATGTCTCTGGTTAATTTATAATGAATTTCCAAAGTCAGATCAGGGGATCCAGAAACCGTTCTGGCCCTGTCTCACGAAAACTTTCACATCTCATAATATACTGTTCATATGAACGTTTCGTTACTTTCCTATGAAAATAGATTCATTAAGGTTCAATTACATAATTTATTCACTATTTAATTATATTTGTACTATTTTTAGTGATTTTTCACATCCACATCACTGCTGCTGCCAGCATCTATTTTTAAGGTAAACTTTACCTATTTCATGATCCTCCATGGATCAACTAGAGTTTGTCATACATATACCAAAAGTGATCATGAATAACCATTCCCATGACTAACCGTTACCAACATTTCCATACCTCTCGACGGACAACATACAAAACGATTATAATGCTATGATCAAAGTATATTTAAGCCATTTTCGCATGGCTATCCAAATTTACACAAAACCGAAAGGTACATGACCAACAACAAAAGGGTAGTCCTATACATGCCATTTCAAAGTTCAACCAAAAATATACCAAAAGGAGCTTTGATAGTGTGGGCGACTTCGACTTTCAAAAATCCCGAGTCCGATAGCTGAAGGACCAAAATCTATAAAACAGAGAATTAAATAAACTGAGTAAGCATTAAATGCTTAGTAAGTTTTGAGCAAAGAATTTAAGCACAACTGAAGTATAGCATTCATATAACTAAACGGATAATTCCATATATACATATTCTCAAATCATTCCTACTTCACATTCCAACCCCTATATTCATACATAAGGGATCATCTTAGCCAAATACCGAAGCTCATTACTCGATTGAGCGAATATTATTCAAGGAATCAACTATTCCAATGCACATACTGAAACATACCTCATTGTTGGGATTTTACAAGCGTATTAACTGAAATTTTTACAGCAAGATCGCTCATTCCCGAATCACGTACCTTTGGAATTTAACGGATATAGCTACTCGTTCAAATGCCTTGGGACATAGCCCGGTTATAGTAACTCGCACAAATGCCTTCGGACTTAACTTGATTTAGTAACTCGCACTAATGCCTTGGGCTTAGCCCTAATTAGTAACTCGCACAAATGCCTTGGATCTTAGTCCGGATATAGTCACTTAGCACAAAGCCTTCGGGACTTAGCCGGACATCATTCAATAACCATGCACATTTATCAATAAATCATGACACATCCGTATTTCATTTTCATTACCAAAGCTCAAACACAAGACACTTATCACACTTGCAATTTATTTCAAGAGCCACATACAAAGAGCATGATTTTGATTTGCTTAAAACATGATCTAATCAAATCATAATCTAAGTTCCATTACTCAAAAACTTACCTCGGATGTGGTCGAACGATTTCGGCAGCTATTCAATAACTTTTTCCTTTCACTTATCCAACTGTAGTCCTCTAAGCTCTTGAGCTAATTCAAACAAATTTAACTTATTAAAGTCTCATTATGCTAGCTTATGGCCGAATATGACAAGGAGTTTAATAGGTCATATGGCCAACCTTTAGCTCAAATACACAATGGTCATGCACATTTTTAATCACATTAAGCAATTTAACACAATTCATTTGAACATCAAAAGAGCAGCTCAAGGTACTTAGCCCATATATACATTAGACATTAGAGTCACATATGTACGAAATCACGAATCGAATTCAACATATTAGCTAATATTCCCCTTAGCCGAATTTTCTAAGTCAAGATAAAAGCATCAATATGCTTTCCTCTAACCGAACACATACAACACAAATCTATTTCATGTGGCCGAATATACATGTCTAGGTTGAGGCCGATTATATGCTTAATACTTCCTACAAATATGGTTGCTTGTATTGACTACACACCATTTTGTTTCAAATTCAAAACTCGGCTAATACACATATACACACTAGTAAATCAAACATTAACATTTGCTCTTCACCTTACTACCATTTCTCATCCAAATAACGTGAATAACAACCATATTTCTCCTCTGCTTTCTACTATGGCCGAATGCATCACAACACCATACCATTTCAATTTTGGTCATGGTTAAACAAAGAACTTAATGTCTCACTCAAAAATGCTAAAAAGAAGATTCAAGAGTCATCAATCCACCATCACATGCATCATTACAAAGCTTCATTTTTAGCATGTAAATGACATCAACACCAATCCACCTTAGCCGAATACCATCTCCATGACATAGCAAAGATTTGAACCATGGGCTAGCTAGAACTCAAGCTAACAACTAAAACATGCATGAATCTCATGGCACAACATCAAACATACCTTAGCCTAGTTACATGCATGGTCGAACCTCTTCAACCTTTCTTCTTCCTTTCTCCTTAAAATTTTCGGCCAAAGATGTTCAAGGATGAACACTTTTTTTTTTCTTTTCTTCAACTCACGGCAATGGGGGGGGGGGGAAACAATCACACACATTCTTTCTTTTTTTTTTCATCCTACTAACACTAATACTTTATTGCCCATGCTCTTTATTTTATTATTCCTTACATAATGCATTAACCCAACATGTTTATGACATGTTTTTAGCCATAACATTTTGTCCACCCATGCTCATGGCCGGCCACTACTAATTAAGGGGGGAAAATTGACATGCAAGTCCTCCCTTTTGCTTACATGCACTATTAGATCCTTGTAGATTAGCCTATCACATTTCAAAAGTGTCACACAAGTCCTATGTACTACATTCACATGCAATTAACTAAATCGAAGCTTAAAATTTTCGCACATTCATATTCACATATTTTAGACCATAAATATCACATTCAAATAATTTGGTGACTCGGTTTAGCAGTCCCAAAACCGCTTTCCGACTAGGGTCACTATAGGGCTGTCACAGTTTAAGTTTTGAAAAATTCTGTATATGCTCGGTTTAGTCCCAACCTCTTTTTAAAGCATGTTTAAGGTCTCATTGACCTAAGAAAGAGACTTTATGTTGATGTTTGACTATGATGCCATCATGTTTGTGAAATGAATGCGAAATGTTTCGATATGTCTGGTAATGCCTTTTAACCCTAGTCCGGTGACAGATACGGGTTAGGGGTGTTACATTTGGTTATTATTAGAGCTACGGTTTAGTCGACTCTAGGACTAACGTAGTGTATGTGAGTCTAGCTATACATACCATATATATGAACTACGATAGTGTGATGATTCCTGATGATTGAAATGTGTTTTTATATAGTAAATGGATCCTGAACGAGCCGTAGCTGACGATGTTGAAAGTAATGCGCCTGCTCCAGCTCAAGGGACAGCGCTGTCTAATTCTAGACCTGCTGCTAGTAGCTACGAAGGAGATGCTAACCATGCCTTTTACCAAATGATGAATGATTTGTTCTCTTAGTATATTAGAACCAATCTGACTGTTCCATAACCTTCACCCCCGCTATATCCTCCTCAAGTCCCAGTTGTGCCACAAGTTGTAGATCCAATTCGTCTGAATAAGCCTCCAGTTGATAAAATTAGAAAATATAGGGCTGAAGAGTTTCGTGCTACTACTAATGATGTTGTCGAGAGAGCTGAATTTTGGGTAGAGAATACGATACGAATGTTCGATGAAATGTCATATACTCTAAACGAATACCTTAAATGTGCTGTTTCACTTTTGAGAGATACAACGTATCATTGATAGAAAACATTGATATCAGTGGTTCCGAGAGAACGAGTCACTTGGGATTTCTCTCAAGCTGAATTTCGAAAGAAATACATTAGTCAGAGATTCATTGATTAGAAATGTAAAGAGTTTCTTGAGCTGAAACAGGGTCGTGTGTCTGTTACGGAATACGAGCGAGAACTTGTAGATTAAGCTGTATGCAAGAGAATGTGTCTCGACTGAAGCAATTACATGCAAAAGATTCAAGGATGGCTTGAATAAAGACATCAAATTATTAGTCGGGATTCTGGAAATAAAAGAGTTTGTTGCGCGTGTTGAACGAGTGTGTTAAGTTGAAGAACTCGGTAAAGAGAAAAGAAAAGCCGACTCAGAAGCTAGAGAGGTGCAAAAAAATCATCCAGCAAGTCATTTTATTCGACATCAAAGAAATTTTGAGATGATTTTAGCCGTTCAAAGGTTAATGTGGAACATTTGGGTAGAGATCGTGCTAGATCGCATTCCACTTTTAGAGCTCCAGCTACTTCTGTTGCAAGTGTTGGAAATATCTGATTCGATTGACTCGAGTGTAGACATTGTGGTAAAAGACATCCAGGAAGTTGTAAATTGAATGACCGAGCTTGCTTTAGATGTGGATTCTTAGATCACTTTATCCGTGAATGTCTTGAGTCAGTAGAGCAAGAGATTGTGCAAAATTCGAGGCCGAGTGGCAATACAACTCGAGGTAGACCGCCTAGAAGTAGGGGTAATGTGAGTGGCAACCAGAAGGGAACTAAAGATACGACTGTTAGATCTGAGGTTCGTGCACCTGCTAGAGCCTACGCCATCCAAGCTCGTGAGGAAGCTTCATCTTCAGATGTGATTACGGGTACTCTTTACGATACTTCTGTGATTGCATTGATAGATCCCAGATCAATGCATTCTTATATATGCATAAACTTAGTGAATAGTAAGACTTTTCCTGTAGAGTCTACAGAATTTGTAATTTGAGTATCGAACCCCTTAGGCCGATGTGTTTTGGTTGACAAAGTGTGTAAGAATTGTCAGTTGATAATTCAAGATTCATGTTTTTTAGCTGATTTGATGTTATTACCATTCAATGAATTTGATATAATTCTGGGTATGGATTGGTTAACTTTGTACGATGCTATTGTAAACTGCAAACGGAAGACTATTGATTTGAGATGTCAGAATGATGAGATTATTCGGATTCAATCTAATGATCTGAATGGTTTACCGTTAGTAATTTCTTCAATGTTAGCTCAGAAATATGTGAGAAAGGGTTGTAAAGCGTACTTTGCTTATGTGATTGATTCAAAAGTGAGAAAAAAATTGAATCAATGCCTATTTCTGTGAATTCCTTGATGTGTTTTCTGTAGAACTTTTGAGATTACCTCCGATTCGAGAAGTTGAGTTTGGCATTGAATTAGTGCTAGAAACTACTCTAATTTCGATAGCTCCGTATAAAATGGCTCTGACTGAGTTAAAAGAATTAAAGTCTCAGTTGCAAGAATTGACTGATAGAGGATTCGCAAGATCGAGTTTCTCACCTTAGAGTGCTCTTGTTCTATTTGTGAAAAAGAAAGATGGTACGATGAGAATGTGCATTGATTATTGTCAGTTGAACAAAGTGACTATCAAGAATAAATATCCTCTGCCCTGAATTGACGATTTGTTTGGTCAGTTGAAAGGAACTACTGTGTTTTCAAAGATAGATCTGAGATTGGGATATTATCAGTTAAGAGTAAAAGATTCAGACATCCTGAAAACTACTTTCTGAACGACGTACGGAAGCTATGAGTTTTTAGTTATGCCTTTCAGATTAACGAATGTACCTGCTGTTTTTATGGATTTGATGAACAGAATTGTCAGACCATATTTAGGTCGATTTGTTTTTGTATTCATTGATGACATATTGATATATTCACATGATGAAACCGAACATGTTGAGCATTTGAGAATATTGCTACATACTTTGCGTGTTAAACAATTGTAAGAGAAGTTTAGTAAATGTGAATTCTGGTTACGAGAAGTTGGTTTTCTGGGACATATTGTGTCAGCATCAGGTATCCGAGTTGATTCGGGCAAAATTTCAGCTATCTTAGATTGGAAGCCACCGAGAAATGTTTCTGAAGTCCGCAATTTTCTGGGATTTGCTGGTTATTATAGACGATTTGTGAAAGGCTTTTCTATGATTTCTACTCCTTTGACAAAATTTCATCAAAAAGATGTGAAATTTGAATGGTCTGAAAAGTGTCAGAAAAGCTTTGATCAGTTGAAAGTCCTATTAACAGAAGCTCCAGTATTAGTACAACCAAAATCGGGTAAAGAATTTTAATATATAGTGATGCTTCATTAAATGGTCTGGGTTGCGTTTTGATGCAGGAAGGCAAAGTCATAGCTTATGCCTCGAGACAGTTAAAGTCGCACGAATAAAGTTATCTGACTTATGATCTGAAATTGGCAGCTATTGTGTTTGCTTTGAAGATTTGGCTCCACTATCTGTTTGGTGAGAAATGTTACGTTTATTCCGATCACAAAAGCTTAAAATACGAGCTTGTAATTGACTACCATCTGAGAAAGGCCAATGTTGTTGCTGATGGTCTAAGTATAAAATCTCTGTTTGCTCTGCGTGTGATGAATACTAATTTAGTTCTATCTGATGATGGTTCGATTTTAGAAGAATTGAAAGTGAGACCATTGTTTTTACAATAGATTATTGATGCTCGAAAAGTTGATAATGAGATTCTAGCAAAACGAGCTCAGTGTAATTTGGATTCTGAAGCTATATATCGAATTGATAATGATGATTGTTTGAGATTCTGAGGTCTGATTTGTGTTTCAAAAAATTCAGAGTTGATTCAGATTATTTTGAATGAAGCTCACAACAGCCGTTTATCTGTACATCTGGGTAGTATGAAAATGTATAATGATTTTAAACATCATTACTGGTGGTCTGGAATGAAAAGAGATATCTCTAACTTTGTTTCGAAATGTTTGATTTGCCATCAAGTTAAAGCTGAACATCAGGTGCCATTTGGTTTGTTACAACCGATTATGGTTCCAGAGTGGAAATGGGATAGAGTGACAATGGATTTTGTTTTGGGTTTGCCCTTATATCCGAGAAAGAAAGATGCGATTTGGGTTGTGGTTGACCAATTAACGAAATCAGCTCATTTTACCCCGGTAATATCTGATTACTCGCTTGATAAATTAGCTGAGTTATACATTTCTGATATTGTGAGATTGCACGGGGTGCCTTTTTCTATTGTGTTAGATAGAGATTCGAGATTCACTTCGCGGTTTTGGAAGAAGCTACAAGAGGCTTTATGTACACAATTACACTTCAGTACTACTTTTCACCTGTAAATAGATGGTCAATCCGAGTGGATTATTCAGATTCTCGAGGATATGTTGAGATGTTGCATTCATGAGTTTGAAAGTACGTTGGCACCATACGAAGCCTTATATGGTAGAAAATGCCATACACCTTTGTATTGGACTGAGCTTAGTGAAAATAAAATACACTGGGTAGACTTGATAAAAGAGACTGAACAGAAAGTGAAAACAATCCAAGAAAGTCTGAAAGCAGCTTCCGATCGGTAGAAATCATATGCAGATTTGAAACGAAAAGATATTGAATTTGAGATTCATGACAAAGTATTTCTGAAAGTGTCTCCGTAGAAGAAAGTACTTCAGTTTGGTCTTAAAGGCAAATTGAGTCCGAGATTCATCGGGCCATATGAGATTATAGAGCGTATCGAACCGGTTGCATATAGATTGTTATTGCCACTTGAGTTAGAATAGATACATAATGTATTTCATGTATCGATGCTTCCAGGATACAGATTTGATCCCTCTCATGTGATTTCTCCATCTGAGATTGAGATTCATTCCGATATGACCTACGAAGAAGAAACGATCTGTATCTTGACTCGTAAGGTTAAAGAATTGTGAAATAAGAAAGTTTCGTTAGTAAAAGTAATGTGGCATCAACACGATGTTGAAGAGGCTACATGGGAGCCTGAAGATGTTATGAGACAGCAATACCCAAATCTGTTCAACGGTAAGATTTTGGGGACGAAAATCCCTAAGGGGGAGAGTTATAACATCTCGGTTTAGACCCTAATCAGAATAGTTGTTTCGAGACCACAAATCCAAGACAAAAAATATTTTAATATTATTTTCGTGCTTATTATATGTGCATTGATATATGCAAAATTTTCGTATGAAAATTTAATCGTTTGTGTGCTGAATTTGATAAAAGGATCTAATCGCATAAAATGTAAAATTGTCCTTCTATTTGAATAATGGCCAAATTGATGTGTCTCTTTAAATATGAGGTCCTTATGATGCAAATAGACTATGGTTATAATTAAATGACATTGATGGACATTAGTTAGTGGAATTTTAATGATTTTATAAAGGTTAATTAAGTAATTGTATAAATTAATGTTATTAATTATAACAAAACATGCATTTTGTGTCCATATTTTCCTTTGTTTGCCAAAAATAAGAGATTACGAACACCATTTCTAGGGTTCAAGCATTCGACATTAACATTGCTCTATTAAGGTATGTTTAAGCTCATTTTTTTAATGATTTTTACGTTTGTGTGATTGTTGCTCTGTATTCTATCAAGCCCATGTCTCAATTTTTGAATTTGATTATGATTTTAAGATGTGCCATTTTTTATAATGTGAGTTTTATGAAGTTTGATGATAGTAAATGAAAGATATGTGTTAGATTACTATGTTGTGTATTGAGATTTTTGATGAATTTGAGTATTTTGGGTTAAATTGCAAAAAATGAGAAATTGAGGGACTAAAATGTGAAATAAATGAAATATATGGGCTTATATGGGCTGGAGGAATATTCGACCAAGCATGTATATATAGAAATTTTGTGTATTTTGTGATTTTATGAATGTGAGGGATAATTTGTAAAATGCCCAAAATATGTGTTTATGGATTGATTTGAATCAATATGTGATTGAATAAGCCAAATTTGAATTTGTTTAGATCAAGAACCAAAGAAAACGAAATTAGACCAGGGAAAGTCGAAAGTCATCAAGTAATCGATTCCGTTCTTTCGAATCCGTACTAGGTAAGTCAATATACAAATAAATGTATTTTGAATTGAATTACTATTGTTTATATGCTATTGAAAAATGATGAAATGGCTATACAAGTTGAATATGAGCAATTTGATAAAGTTCTGATAATGTGACAACGCTTGAAAAGCCTCATACGAACCATAGGAATAGTTAGGATACATATGTCATGACATAGGATTTTCAATATGTGATTTTGTGTAAGACCACGTCTGGGACATTGGCATCGATTTGAGATTACGTGTAAGACCATGTCTAGGACATTGGCATCGTATTTGATTTCGTCTAAGACCCTATCTGGTACAGTGGCATCGATATTTGATTACATGTAAGACCACGCCTGGGACGTTGGTATTGTACGAGCATTCCCAGTTATCCATGTATCCTATTTGATTTTGTACGGTTCAACGGGCACTCTGAGAAATGGATAAATATATGAATGTATATCTACTTCAGGTACGTATGAACTGTATATGGAATTTGGTAATGAAAGATGAGTATGAATATGATCCATTGATATGTGAGCTACATGGAAATGTGAAGTATTTACTAGCAAATGGTTATGAAAATTAGAGCTAAAGTTGAATATGAACTTACTATTAAGTTATGTCCTGATTCATATGAATGAAATAGTTTATAATTGTGATATGTGATAAGTTTATTTGTATATGGCTTACTAAGCTTTTGAAAGCTTCCTTTGTGTGTGTTTTCAACTGTTGTTAGAATATCAAAGGTACCGGGAGCTCGAGGATCATCGAGGATCATCACTGCACTATCGAACTCTATTTTTGGTACCTTTTGAAAATGTGAATATTTGAATATGGCATGTATAGGCTAGAAGTATTTGAATATATTTGGTAATGTGTATATTTAGCCATGTCATATGGCTTGGTTTTGGTTGTGTTTATAACTGACTTTTGAGTATAAGCTATATGATGCAATATGGTTAATATAATGTGTTCATGAATACCTAATAGAATTGGTCATTTTGGTAAGTTATGGTTTGTGCCTATTTTGGAATTCGGTAAGACTTTGGCATCTGAATGAATGAAGTAAATTGAGATTATGAATCATATGTTTTAGTGTGATTTTGACTTATGATTTGGTATGTTTTGGTTTGGATATAAACATTTAACTAGTTGGTGATTATGACATGAAGAATGTATGTTATGTGATTGAAATTGATCGAATTTGTGAAACAATTATTACCTATTTGTTGCTTGTAGGAAGCACCTTTAATGGGTGGCATGTTGGTCTTGTTAATGGCTTATTTTTGCCCACCCAGGCAGGGACACAGGCGCGTGTCTTAGCTGTGTTGCTCAAGGGCCATTTCGAAATGAGCCTGAGCAGACCACACACTTGAACACCCATGGGCGTGTGTTAGGCCGTGTGGCCAAGTCAGTTTTGAACACGGGCTAGACAGACAGGCGTGTGACTGGCCGTGTGGCTAAGTTAGTAGCCTCCCTAATTTTTATATGGCCTGGGACACGGGCGTGTCTTGTGGCCATGTGGACAAGTCCGCATGTATGCCCTATTTTGCCAAAGCCTAGACACACTGGCGTGTCTAATGTTGTGTGAGGCACACGGCGTGTTCACATAAGCGTGCGAACTCTGTAACTTAGAAAAATGTTTAAGTTTTAAAAAATTTTGTATCTGCTCAGTTTAGTCCCGACCTCTTTTAAAAGCATTTTAAGGTCTCGTTGACCTAAGAAAGGGACTTTATGTTGATGTTTGACTATGATGCTATGATGTCCATGAAATGAGTGCGACATGTTCCGATATGTCTGCTAATGCCTTTTAACCCTAGTCCGGCGATGGATAAGGGTTATGGGTGTTACAAAAAATTCGAAATAACCAAAAATTTATTAGTTAAAAAGGATTTAATTGAAAAATCTAGAGATTTCATCATTTTTCTTCAGCTAAAAACGCCATAGCAGACCTCCGAAGCTGGTTTTCATAATTTTGCACCATATCAAGAATCAAAAAATAAACGTGGAAAAGAGAAAATTGTCTATTAGTCCCTGATTCCCTACTGCTTCTACAAATTGCCCAAGTAAGTTCATATGGTTGAACGTTATGATTATTTGTTAATGTAGAAATGATATAATGTATTATTTTATATGTTGTCATTGAATTATAATTGTTGAAAGAATATGAAAAGTGAATTGAATGTTCAAATTGAGTAGGACACTGGATTGAGTACAATCATTTAGTGACAAGTGAAGTGACAAGTGATGAGTTGACGGGTAAAATCATGGTATAACCCTGGCAAAGTGTGGATGTAAGACAATAGCTAGGCTATGGAATTTCAGTGAAAAGTCCATAATTGAATTATGGCACAGTGTACGTAAAACCATGGTTGAACCATGGTAGTAAGTGTACATGTACAAGACCATAACCGGGTTATGACATCATGAGTGAAAGAATATGGCAGGGCCATGACAATATTAGTCAAAGACCATAGTTGGATTATGGCATTGAACAAACGATGTACTCAAATCCATAAGACGTTCTATAAGTTGATGAGTGTTGGTAAGTGTTATATGAATGAAAGTGAAAGAATTTAATCAGTTGTGATATTGAGCTCAATCAAATAAATTCAACATTTGAGATTGTGATTGACAGAGATTGTGCTACTTGACCTAGAGCACGGGCGCGTGTCTTGGCTGTGTGAAAACTGTAGCTTAATTTTTTGCAAGTTAGAAAGTTACACGGGTGGGGGACTTGGCTGTGTGAGTCACACAGCCTGCCCACACGGGCGTATGACCCGTGGACATGAGTAAAATTTCTAAATTTCACGAAACTTTTCCTATGTTCTCAGTTTAGTCCTAACCCGATCCTAACATTCATTTTGGGGCTCGAGGGTCTATCCTCTATATGTTATGGTTAATATCGAAAAATAAATAGTAATTGATATGAATATCTGTAAATGTTTTGGAAACTCCAGTAATGCTCTGTAATCCTATTCCAGCAACGAATACGGGTTAGAGGTGTTACATTAATTGGCATCAGAGCTTCGATTTAGTCGATTCTTGGAATGAATGTGACGTGTAAAGTGTTTAGAAATACATGCCATATAAATCTGTGATAGTGTGAATTGTATGATCCGATCTAATCCTTGTTTTTCTTATAGAATGTAAAGATGACCGATAGACCTGAACATGCTAAACAGGAGGAAGTTAACAGTATTGCACAAATATCTGAACAAGGGACAAGTAGTAATGTTCCAATTTATTTGATGCGAGAACAAGAAATCAAAAACATGATTTATGGATTTATGAATCAGTGGTATAGTGAGATGATGCAAGAAAGAAATCAAGCTCAACAACCTCTTCCCCTTACTGCACCATCAGTAGCACCACCAGCTGCTCCTCCACCTCCTCCGACAGATGAATCTAGTAAGCATACACCAATTGAAAAGCTTAGAAAGTATGTGGCCGAAGAATTTCAGGGAAGGTCAGATGACGATTTAGTCAAAGCTGAATACTGGCTACAGAATTTAGTAAGAATTTTTAAACGAATTGTGACACCCCGAATGTGACCCTAGTCGGAGAGTGGTTTCGGGACCACGAAACCGAGTCACAAGAATAATTAAGTGTTATATTCCGTACTTATTGTATGTGGAATTGGTATGCGTAAATATTTCGTGTCTCGATTTTTATTAATTAGGTGCTAAATTATAAGAAAGGACTTAGTAGTGAACTTTGAAAGTACGATAGGGAAATAGGTGATGACTAATTAAAGCATGCATGCAAAATAATGGACTTGCATGTCAAATTCCCCTTTCTACAAGTAATGGCCGCCATGACAAAGAATATGGGTCAAACATGTCATGAAACATGTTTTGTTGGGCATTAGGGAGAAATAGTAAACAAATAAGCATGGGTAAGAAAAGAATGAAAAAAAAATGTGTGTGAGAGTGGCATACCCCATTGCCGTGAGTTGTAGAGAAGGAAAGAAAAAATTTTGTTCATCCTTTCTTTGAGCCAAAACTAAGGAAGAAGGAGGATTTTTGCTTCATGCTTGGTTTGGAAGAGATCTAGAAGGAGATTTGGCTAAGTTTGCATCAAGATTAAGGTATGTATGAGGTTGTGTTGGGAGTTTCATGCATGTTTTGGTTGCTAACTTGATGTGCATGTTAGCCATGGCTCAAATCTTTGGTATGCCATGGAAATGGTATTTGGCCAAAGTTGTTATAGTGATAAAGCCATTGCATGCTAAGTGTGAAGCTTGATGATGATGCATGCAATGATGGATTTTCTACTCATGAGTAAGATTTTGAGTTTTCTCTTTGTTTTATCATGATTAAAGTTGAAAAGGAGCATGATTGTCATACTTGGCCATGATGCATTCTTGAGCATGATTCATGCTTCTTGCATGTTAGTTAAAAGTTTGTGTTTTGGATGGCTATGGACACCTTGAAAATTCGCCATGCTCATATATGCATATATATGATTGCACATTATGTTTGGTTATGAACTAAGTGATGAATATATTGATTTAAAGAAGAAAATGTGGAAGAATGCTTGTGAAATTGCAAGCACAATTCGCCTAGCACACATATAAGTGCTTGATGCTATATTATAAGTTTTGGGCCACAATGTGCAAAGCATAAATTAGTAGATTGCATGCTGTTTTTGTGAGGTATTAAGTGCAAAATTGACCTCAACATGTACATGAATATTCGGCCTTGGGTAGCCTATTGAAGGCCTTAGCATTTCCTTGATGCTCAAATAAATTGTATTGAATTGCTTGATGTAGTATAAAATGTGCATGACCATTGTGTATTCAAGCTAAAGAGTGGCCATATGACCATTTAAAATCCTTGTCATATTCGCCATAAGCAAGCACAATGAGGTTTTAATAAATTGAATTTGTTTGAATTAGCTCAAGAGCTAAGAGGGCCACAATTGGACAAGGGAAGGAAAAGGTGATCGAATAGCCGAAAAAGCCGTTCGACAACATCCGAGGTAAGTCCTCAAGAAGTGACCTTACTTGAATTATGTGAGATGAAATATGGATGTGTATGATTATTGATTATGTGTGTATGAGTATTTGAATTCCACCCGGCTAAGTCCCAAAGGCGAATATGCTAATGATATTAATTGTGTTTGAGCCTTAGTAACTGAAAATGAAATATGTATGTCCAATGATTATTGATGTATGTGTGCATGAGAAATTGAATGATATCCGGCTAAGCCCAAGACAATTATGCTGGAAATTATATCCGGTTAAGACCAAGGCAATTGTGCTAGTGGTTATATCCGGGCTAAGGCCCAAGGCATTCGTATGAAGTTATTCTATCCGGCTAAGACCAAGGCATTTGTGCACGTGATTATATCCGGTTATATTCAAGAATCTTGGGCTGGAGGTGAGTGTTGGTTGCTGAAATGAATTTAATTAGTACACTCGGACAGCCCAAAGGATAAGGTACGTTATATGTGCATTGGAAAGTCGACGTGTTTGAGCAACATTCGCTCAATCGACTAATGAATTTCAGTTATTGAATTGATTGATGCTTTGCGAACTTATACAATGATGAAGTATGAAGTAAGAATGTGTATTAATGAAATGATGCATTTGGCTATGTGAATGTATTGCTGTAAATTATAGTTCATTATATTCCTTGAGACTTACTAAGCATAAAAATGCTTACCCGTTGCTTTGGCTCTTAGTTTTCTAGATTTCGCCGAGGCAATCGGATTTGGGATCGTTGAAGTCAAGTCATCCACACTATCAAGCCTCCATTTTGGTATAAATTTTGGTTGAACTTGAGATGGCATGTATAGGACTACCTCTTGTTTGTTAAATACGTTGTAATGTAAGTTTGTATGGCCATGCGAAAATGGCTCGAAAGGGGAGCATGAACTTAGACTTATTGTGGGTTGTATGTATATATATTTGGGGTCATGATGTGGCTATGGTTTGGAAATGGGAATGTTGGTCATATGATCAGCCATTGGCATGGTTAAAATGATCATATATGAACCTATGTATGGCAAGATTAGTTGAATCATGGAGACTACCAAATAGGTAAGTCCTACCTTAAAACAGATGCTGCCAGCTGCAGTGGCGTGAATGTGAAAAATCACCATAATTCATAGGAATGGAATCAAATAGTGAATAAGCTATGTAAATGAACCTTGATGAGTCTATTTTCATATGGAAGAAACGAAACGGTCATAGGAGTTACAGGTTAAGAGATATTAAAGCTATTGTGAGACAGGGCCAGAATGGTTTCTGGGTTCCCTGTCGCAACTTTAAAATTCACTATAAATTATCCAAAAGAATTAGGAGATATACCTTATATGTACAGATTCCATTTTGAGTCTAGTTTCATTAGAAACAAACGACACCAGCATTAAAGCCCTGTGCAGAGAGATATTCAAGTTATACCGCGCGAAGGTCAGAGCAGTCGATCCCTGTAACTTGGGTAACTTTAACTAATAAACTGTACCAATTGGCCCGACCAAAATCCTAGAAATAAATCCATGGATGTATATATGAGTCTAAATTCAGGAAAATTTACGAAACCAGTTTCCGAGTTTTGAAACTCGAGATATGATTTTAAAGGCGACAGTGACGCAGTTTTCCAGCCTGACTGGAAATGTCAAATTGGTGGGCAAAAACATGTGAACTTGGTTTGTTAACCCTCGGGTCCGACACGGCGATGGTCTCGGGTTTGGGGTGTTACAATTTTATTGGTATCGAGCCATGGTTTAGTCGATTCTAGGACTACCGTGATGTGTTTGGGGTCTAGCTATACATGCCATTAAATGATGAATCGATAGTGTGATGAATTCGACAATTTGACTTCATGTTTGTTTATAGCAATGGATCCCGATCCCAACCGAAGCGATAGCTGATGATGTGGAGAGTGTGGCGCTGCTCCGCGCAAGGGACAGCGCCAAGGACTCTCAACCTATGGCCAGCAATCCTAATGACGAGGCTAAGCAAGCCTTTTATAGTGTGATGAACGAATGGTTTAATCAATACATTCGAACCAACACGGTTGTTCCACCACCTCCATTCCCGACGAATGCAACCCCGCACCTACAATACCTCCGTGGATGACCCAATAAGGTCGGGTAAGCCCCGATCGATAGGATTCGAAAACATGGGGCCACTGAATTTAAGGCTACGGATGATGATGATGCCGAGCGAGCTGAATTATGGTTAGATAACACTATCCGGTGCTTGATGAGCTATCCTGTACACCCGATGAGTGCTTAAAGTGTACCATCTCCTTGCTACGCGAGTCCGCCTACTATTGGTGGAGTACTCGACTGTGGTGCCTAGAGAGCAAGTGACTTGGGAATTCTTTCTAACCGAGTTCAAAAAAGTATATCGATCGAGATTCATCGACCAAAAGCGGAGGAGTTCCTTGATCTTAAGCAAGGTTCTATGTCCGTTACCGATCACGAACGAAAGTTTGTGAGGCTTAGCCGACTGCGAGAATGCATTTCGTCCGAAGCTATTATGTGCAAACGCTTGAGGATGGGCTGAATGATGATATAAGGATGTTTGTTGGCATTCTCGAGATACGAGAGTTCGTAGTACTTGTTGAGCGAGCTTGTAAAGTCAAGAGCTTAGAAAGGAGAAACAAAAAGCTGATGTGGGGATTGGAGAATTCGAAAGAGGTCCTCGGAAAGTCTCTTCAACAAGCATCGAAGAGATTTCGAGATGATGCGAGCCGGTCTAGAGGCGTTTGGGATTTTCTAGACGAGGACGCGATCGACCCCTGTGACCACACGAGTCACCTCGATTGCCGGTGGCGGAAATGATCGCCGAGAGAGGACGGAGTGTCCACATTGTGGCAAATGGCATTCGGGAGCTGTTGGTTTCGTGATCGCTCTCGCTATAAGTGTGGATCGGCCGACCATTTTATGAAGGATTGCCCGAGGATGCATGAATGAATGCAAGTCGAGTGCAAACCCGGTGCTACCATCGCCGAGGTAGGCCACCTAGAAATATGGGCAATGTCGATGGCGGTCGAGAGGATCTAGAGATGCTACCATCGATCTGAGGCTCGTGCTCTGCTAGGACTTATGCCATCGCGCACGCCGAGGATCTTGCCTCTCCGGATGTTATTACCGGTACTTTCACTCTTTTCAATACAAATGTAATTGCTTTGATTGACCTGGTTCTACTCATTCTTATATATGTGAAACCTTAGCATCCAAAGAAGACTTTGCCCATTGAGTCTCTGAGTTTGTAATTCGGTGTCAAACCCTTGGGTCATTACGTGCTTGTTAACAAAGTGTGCAAGAAAAGTCCCCTAGTGTTCGAGGTTCTTGTTTTCCGGCGGACTTAATGCTTTTGCCATTCGATGAGTTCGATGTTATTCTTGGTTTGGATTGGTTGACCATGCACGATGCGGTTGTAAATTGCAAGAGCAAGACTATCGATTTGAGGTGCGAATAATGAAATAATTCGGGTTGAGTCCACGGACTTAAAGGGTTGCCACCGTAATATCGCCGATGTTGGCCCGAAATATGTAAGAAAAGGGTGCGGCGTACCTTGCGTCGTACTCGATGACAAGGAATCGAGAAGAAACCCGAATCTGTGCCCGTGGTTTGTGAATACCGGATGTTTTCCCAAGAATTGCGGGTTTACCACTGCTCGAGAAATAGAATTTGGCATCGAATTGGTACCGGTACCACCCCAATTTCGATAGCTCCGTATCGTATGGCACCAACGGAATTGAAGGAGTTGAAAACTTCGGTTGCAAGAATTGGTGGATAGAGGTTTTGCTCGCCGAGTTTTTCGCCTTGGGGTGCGCCGGTGTTGTTCGTGAAGAAGAAGGATGGAACCATGCGACTATGCATCGACTATCGTCGACAACAAAGCGACGATAAAGAACAAATATCCGTTGCCACGTATTGATGACTTGTTCGATCAACTGAAGGGAGCCTCGGTGTTCTCGAAAATAGATTTGAGATCGGGCTACTATCAATTGCGAATCCGAGATTCGGGCGTGCCCAAGACCGCCTTGAGCGAGATATGGTCACTATGAGTTCTGGTGATGCCGTTTGGGCTCACTAATGCCCTGCGGTATTTATGGATTTAATGAATCGAATCTTTAGACCATATTTGGATCGATTCGTAGTCGTGTTCATTGATGACATCTTGGTCTATTCAAGAAATGAGACCGAACATCTTTGAACACTGCGGTTAGTGCTGCAAATTTTACGGGACAAGCAATTATATGCTAAGTTCACAAGTGTGAGTTACGGTTAAGAGAGGTAAGCTTCTTGGGTCATGTGGTATCTCAGATCGGGTATTCGAGTCGACCGAATAAAATTTCAGCCATACTAAATTGGAAGCCTCCGAAATATTATTGAGGTTCAAGCTTTTTGGGGCTTGCGGTTACTACCGACGATTTGTAAAGGCTTCTCAACGATAGCCACGCCGATGACGGCTTACTCCAAAAGGATGTTAAGTTCGAATGGACGGAGAAATGCCAAAAAGCTTCGATCAACTGAAAACTTATTTGATGAAGCCCCAATTCTAGTGCAACCCGAGTCCGCAAGGAGTTTGTCATCTATAGCGACGCCTCTCTACTTGGGTTAGGTTGCGTATTAATGCAAGAAGGTCGAGTTGTGGCCTATGCGTCGAGGCAATTAAAGTCACATGAGAAAAATTATCCGACTCATGATCTCGAATTGGCCGCCATCGTATTCGCCTTAAAGATTTGGCGACATTACTTATTTGGTGAAAGGTGCCATGTATACTCGGATCACAAAAGTCTCAAGTATTTGATGACCCAACGAGACTTAAATCTGCGACAAAGACGTTGGCTCGAGTTGTTAAAGGATTATGAGCTGATCATTGACTATCACCCGGAAAGGCGAATGTAGTTGCGGATGCCTTGAGTCGTAAATCGTTATTCACTTCTGACGATGAATGTGCACTTGTCTATCCGATCCGACAAGGTGTGTTAGTGGCTGAAATGAAAGCCAAACCATTATTGACACACCAAATTCGAGAAGCTCGGAAAGTCGATGACGAGTTGGTTGCAAAACGGGCTGCGTGTGTTCGAACAAGGACTCGGAGTTTCAAATCGACGATGACGATTGTTTGAGGTTCAAAAGTCGTCTGTGTGTCCCAAAGAATTGAACTCATTTCGATAATTCGAATGAAGCCCATTGTAGCCGAATGGCAATCCACCCGGGAGTACGAAGATGTACAATGATTTGAAACGTCGATTTTGGTGGCATGGTATGAAGCGAGACATCTCCGACTTTGTTTCAAGATGTTTAATATGTCAACAAGTGAAAGCGGAACATCGGTGCCTTGAGATTACTTCACCAATCACGATACCCGAGTGGAAATGGGATCGAGTCACAATGGACTTTGTATCCGGACCGCCATTGTCGACAAGTAAGAAGGATGCGGTTTGGGTCGTGGTAGATCGATTGACTAAGTCGGCCCACTTTGTCCCCGTCGTCGGATTTTTCAATGGACAAATTAGCGGAATTGTACGTTTCTCGATTGTGAAATTACACGGGTGCCTATTTCTATCGTGTCGGATAGAGATCCGAGATTTACCTCGCGGTTTTGGAAAAAGTTGCAAGAAGCTTTGGGTACCAAGTTGCATTTCAAGACCGCCTTCCACCCCCAAACCGATGGTCAATCCGGCGGGTAATTCGGATACTTGAGGATATGTTAAGATGTTGCGTCCTCGAGTTTAGTGGTTCATGAGAACGGTATTTGCCGTTGATTGAATTCGCTTACAACAACGACTTTCAATCGAGTATTAAGATGGCACCCTACGAGGCTTTGTACGGGCGTAAATGCCGTACACCATTGTTTTGGACCGAGCTTGGTGAAAGCAAGATTTTCGGTGGATTGGATTAGGGATGCCGAATGAAAGTGAAAGTAATCCGTGAAAGTTTGAAGATAGCCTTCGATCGTCGAAGTCGACGCGGATATGAAGCGTAAGGATATCGAGTATCGGTGGGTGATAAAGTGTTCCTCAAGGTATCGCCTTGGAAAAAATACTCGAGTTCGGCCGTAAGGGCAAGTTGAGCCCGAGGTTCATTGGGCCATATGAGATATCGAGCGAGTCGGTCCAAGTGGCATATCGTTTGATTTTGCCCCGAACTCAAAAGGTTCACGATGTCTTCCACGTTTCGATGCTTGACGTTATAGATCCGATCCATCGCACGTGATTAGTCCATCGAAATTGAAATTCAAGCTAATATGAGTTATGAGGAAGAACCAATTCGTATCCTATCACGAGAAGTGAAAGAGTTGCGAAACAAGCGGGTTCCGCTAGTGAAAGTGTTATGGCTCAAGCACGGATAGAAGAAGCTACTTGGGAGACCGAGAACTCAATGAGAGAGCGATATCCGAACCTATTTACGGTAAGCTTTTCGGGACGAAAATCTCTTGAGTGGGGGAGAGTTGTGACACCGAATGTGACCCTAGTCGGAGAGTGGTTTGGGACCACGAAACCGAGTCACAAGAATAATTAAGTGTTATATTCCGTACTTATTGTATGTGGAATTGGTATGCGTAAATATTTCGTGTCTCGATTTTTATTAATTAGGTGCTAAATTATAAGAAAGGACTTAGTAGTGAACTTTGAAAGTACGATAGGGAAATAGGTGATGACTAATTAAAGCATGCATGCAAAATAATGGACTTGCATGTCAAATTCCCCTTTCTACAAGTAATGGCCGCCATGACAAAGAATATGGGTCAAACATGTCATGAAACATGTTTTGTTGGGCATTAGGGAGAAATAGTAAACAAATAAGCATGGGTAAGAAAAGAATGAAAAAAAAATGTGTGTGAGAGTGGCATACCCCATTGCCGTGAGTTGTAGAGAAGGAAAGAAAAAATTTTGTTCATCCTTTCTTTGAGCCAAAACTAAGGAAGAAGGAGGATTTTTGCTTCATGCTTGGTTTGGAAGAGATCTAGAAGGAGATTTGGCTAAGTTTGCATCAAGATTAAGGTATGTATGAGGTTGTGTTGGGAGTTTCATGCATGTTTTGGTTGCTAACTTGATGTGCATGTTAGCCATGGCTCAAATCTTTGGTATGCCATGGAAATGGTATTTGGCCAAAGTTGTTATAGTGATAAAGCCATTGCATGCTAAGTGTGAAGCTTGATGATGATGCATGCAATGATGGATTTTCTACTCATGAGTAAGATTTTGAGTTTTCTCTTTGTTTTATCATGATTAAAGTTGAAAAGGAGCATGATTGTCATACTTGGCCATGATGCATTCTTGAGCATGATTCATGCTTCTTGCATGTTAGTTAAAAGTTTGTGTTTTGGATGGCTATGGACACCTTGAAAATTCGCCATGCTCATATATGCATATATATGATTGCACATTATGTTTGGTTATGAACTAAGTGATGAATATATTGATTTAAAGAAGAAAATGTGGAAGAATGCTTGTGAAATTGCAAGCACAATTCGCCTAGCACACATATAAGTGCTTGATGCTATATTATAAGTTTTGGGCCACAATGTGCAAAGCATAAATTAGTAGATTGCATGCTGTTTTTGTGAGGTATTAAGTGCAAAATTGACCTCAACATGTACATGAATATTCGGCCTTGGGTAGCCTATTGAAGGCCTTAGCATTTCCTTGATGCTCAAATAAATTGTATTGAATTGCTTGATGTAGTATAAAATGTGCATGACCATTGTGTATTCAAGCTAAAGAGTGGCCATATGACCATTTAAAATCCTTGTCATATTCGGCCATAAGCAAGCACAATGAGGTTTTAATAAATTGAATTTGTTTGAATTAGCTCAAGAGCTAAGAGGGCCACAATTGGACAAGGGAAGGAAAAGGTGATCGAATAGCCGAAAAAGCCGTTCGACAACATCCGAGGTAAGTCCTCAAGAAGTGACCTTACTTGAATTATGTGAGATGAAATATGGATGTGTATGATTATTGATTATGTGTGTATGAGTATTTGAATTCCACCGGGCTAAGTCCCAAGGCGAATATGCTAATGATATTAATTGTGTTTGAGCCTTAGTAACGAAAATGAAATATGTATGTCCAATGATTATTGATGTATGTGTGCATGAGAAATTGAATGATATCCGGCTAAGCCCAAGACAATTATGCTGAAATTATATCCGGTTAAGACCAAGGCAATTGTGCTAGTGGTTATATCCGGCTAAGGCCCAAGGCATTCGTATGAGTTATTCTATCCGGCTAAGACCAAAGGCATTTGTGCACGTGATTATATCCGGTTATATTCGAAGAATCTTGGGCTGGAGGTGAGTGTTGGTTGCTGAAATGAATTTAATTAGTACACTCGGACAGCCCAAAGGATAAGGTACGTTATATGTGCATTGGAAAGTCGGCGTGTTTGAGCAACATTCGCTCAATCGACTAATGAATTTCAGTTATTGAATTGATTGATGCTTTGCGAACTTATACAATGATGAAGTATGAAGTAAGAATGTGTATTAATGAAATGATGCATTTGGCTATGTGAATGTATTGCTGTAAATTATAGTTCATTATATTCCTTGAGACTTACTAAGCATAAAAATGCTTACCCGTTGCTTTGGCTCTTAGTTTTCTAGATTTCGCTCGAGGCAATCGGATTTGGGATCGTTGAAGTCAAGTCATCCACACTATCAAGCCTCCATTTTGGTATAAATTTTGGTTGAACTTGAGATGGCATGTATAGGACTACCTCTTGTTTGTTAAATACGTTGTAATGTAAGTTTGTATGGCCATGCGAAAATGGCTCGAAAAGGGAGCATGAACTTAGACTTATTGTGGGTTGTATGTATATATATTTGGGGTCATGATGTGGCTATGGTTTGGAAATGGGAATGTTGGTCATATGATCAGCCATTGGCATGGTTAAAATGATCATATATGAACCTATGTATGGCAAGATTAGTTGAATCATGGAGACTACCAAATAGGTAAGTCCTACCTTAAAACAGATGCTGCCAGCTGCAGTGGCGTGAATGTGAAAAATCACCATAATTCATAGGAATGGAATCAAATAGTGAATAAGCTATGTAAATGAACCTTGATGAGTCTATTTTCATATGGAAGAAACGAAACGGTCATAGGAGTTACAGGTTAAGAGATATTAAAGCTATTGTGAGACAGGGCCAGAATGGTTTCTGGGTTCCCTGTCGCAACTTTAAAATTCACTATAAATTATCCAAAAGAATTAGGAGATATACCTTATATGTACAGATTCCATTTTGAGTCTAGTTTCATTAGAAACAAACGACACCAGCATTAAAGCCCTGTGCAGAGAGATATTCAAGTTATACCGCGCGAAGGTCAGAGCAGTCGATCCCTGTAACTTGGGTAACTTTAACTAATAAACTGTACCAATTGGCCCGACCAAAATCCTAGAAATAAATCCATGGATGTATATATGAGTCTAAATTCAGGAAAATTTACGAAACCAGTTTCCGAGTTTTGAAACTCGAGATATGATTTTTAAGGCGACAGTGACGCAGTTTTCCAGCCTGACTGGAAATGTCAAATTGGTGGGCAAAAACATGTGAACTTGGTTTGTTAACCCTCGGGTCCGACACCGGCGATGGTCTCGGGTTTGGGGTGTTACACGAATGGCTTGTTCTCCGGATGATTTTTTGAGATGTGTTGTCTCTTTATTAAATGAAGAAGCATACAACTGATGGGAGACTATAGAAGCGGTAATACCTAAAGAAAAACTTTCCTAGGAATTTTTCCAAAGCGAATTTAAAAAGAAATATGTGGGAAAAAGGTATTTGGATAAGAAGAAAAGGGAATTCCTCGATTTACGTCAAGAGAACAGGTCTTTAGTTGAGTATGAAAGGGATTTTGTATACCTTAGTAAATATGCTCGAGATATTGTACCTACTGAAGAGGAATTGTGTATTAGACTTGAAGAAGGGCTGAATGATGAGATCAGAATGATGATTGGAGGTATAGAAATCAGGGAATTTGTTGTTTTATCAGATCGAGCCCAAAAAATGGAAGAAGTGTATAATAAAAAGATGCAACAGGAAAGAAGAAGTAAGGAGTCTTATAAAAGTTCTTCCAATTCATTTTTAGTATTTCTAGCCAAAAAGTTTAGAGAAGATTCTAGTCGACCCACTATAATACCGGAACAATCAAACAAAAATAGAGTAACTCAGCAAGAGTTTGGGGTAACTGTTAAACCTGTGGCTAGTGTTAGTAGTGTACAGAATGTTTCCAGGCCTAAATGCAAGTATTGTGGAAGATTTCATTCGGGTGGATGCAGAGTTAAGATTGGGGCTTGTTATAAATGTGGAGTCACTAACCATTTTATACGAGAATGTCCTCAACTGTTAAAAGAAGAATGAGAACAAAAAGAAAAGAAATCAGCCACTTCTCAGAAAGGAAAATGCTCGGGTCAAAGTAGTGCTACAGGGACTTCTCATTTGGGTATGAGAGATCCGTTGCTCGATCCGAAACTAGGGCACCTGCACACACATATGCCATCTGAGCGAGAAAGGAAGCTTCAACATCAGATGCAATAGTTGGTACTTTCTATCTTTTTGATGATTCTGTGTATTCATTAATTGACCCTGGGTCTATGCATTCATATATTTGCACTACATTAGTGTCAGAAAAGAAGTTGTCTGTTGAATTCATTGATTATGATGTGCAAGTTATTAATCCATTAGGACAAAGTGTGCTAGTTAATTTAATATGTCAAAATTGTCCATTAAAAACACAAGGCTACGAATTCTCTGCTGATTAGTAGTTGTTACCCTTTCGGGAATTTGATGTTATTCTGGGAATGGATTGGTTAACAAAGCATGATACTATAGTGAATTGTCGAGAAAAATAGATTTATTTGAAAAATCAAGCAGGAGAAGTAATTTTAGCTGAGTTTGGGAATACAAAAGACGTTGTCAAGATTATTTCAGCCTTTACAGCTTGGAAATTGATTCGAAAAGGTAATGAAGCATTTTTAGCTTATATTCTTGATACTTGGGGTTCTGAATCGAAGATGGAATAATTAGCAGTTGTTAATGAGTTCACTGATGTATTTCCTGAAGAATTATCGGGTTTAGCACGAGATCATGAAGTTGAATTTGTAATTGATGTGGTTTTGGAAATAGCTCTGATTTCAATAACACCGTATAGAATGGCACCGATTGAGTTAAAAGAATTGAAGACACAGTTGCAAGATTTGTTGGACAAAGGGTTCATCAAACCGAGTACATCACCTTGGAGTGCACCAGTCTTATTTGTGAAAAAGAAAGATGGCTCTTTGAGATTGTGTATAGATTACAGATAGTTAACAATTAAAAATAAATATCCTTTGCCTCATATAGATGATTTGTTTGAGCAACTGAAAGGGACTACAATATTTTCAAAGATGGATCTCAGATCTGGGTATTGTCAACTGAAAGTTAAAGAGTGTGACGTGCCGAAGACTGCTTTCAGAACACGGTATGGTCATTATGAATTTTCCGTAATGCCTTTCGGATTAACTAATGCTCCTGCCGCTTTTATGGATCCGATGAATCATATTTTTCAGCCTTATTTGGATAGATTTGTGGTTGTGTTTATTGATGATATACTTGTTTATTCCAAGACAAAATCTGAGCATGCACAACACTTGAGAATTATGTTATAGATTTTGAGAGAAAAACAATTGTATGCAAAGTTTAGTAAATGTGAATTTTGGCTTCATAAGGTTGGATTTCTGGGTTTTATAGTGTAAGCTGAAGGCATTCGTGTGGATCTAAGCAAAGTATCAGTAGTGGTGGATTGGAAAGTTCCGAAGAATGTAATATAAGTGCGAATTTTCTTGGGTTTAGCTGGGTATTATCCCCATTTTGTCAAGAATTTTTCAATGATTGGTTCACGAATGACCCGAATACTACAGAAGAACGTTGAATTTGTGTGGTTTAATTAATGTTATCAAAGCTTTGATCACCCCTTACCCGTACCCAAGGCCGGGATAGGGTACGAGGCATTACCAGACAAACATACAAACATTAAACTAAAATACGGCCCATAAAACTTCATTCATATTTCAAAACATTCATTCACTTACACATAGTCCCTTACTTGAGTCTACGAAGCCTAAAACATACTTTAGAAAGGGTTCAAGACTAAACTGAGAACTTACGAAAATCTTGGAAATTTCATGCTTTAAGGCTCCACACGCCCGTGTCCCAAAGTCGTGTTCCATACACTACCGAGACACATGGTCGTGTTTACACTGTGTGGAATATACCTAGGCTATTTTCCAAGCTTTGGTCTACCTTAATCTCTTACACACTTATACAAAATCAAAAGCATATAACATGGTATTCATTTAATGATTAAATATTCTCAATTAAACCACAAACATAGCATTTGTATGTCATCATACATGTGTCTCTCATACTCATTTTAACTTGTTTATTATAGTACCACTTATACATTTATACCAAGATTATCATCTTACCAAATATCTTCACTTAATCATCAAGCATTCATATTTAAAACTAGATCATATCTTTATAAAATACCACAATTCAGATCATAAAATAACATGTTTGCTCGAAACATTTCAATTCAACTCCATACTCAACAAGCATTACATTGAGACTAGTCATATATATATACATGTCATGATACATATCATTCTCTTTACTTTTCTTATAAACACATATCATTTATTTCATTATACCAATATTTCATATACCATAGTTTCCATGTATTCCACATATATTTATTTTCCTCCTCCTCTTCTCCATTCCACATCCTTAATGTATATAGTATTCTTGTAAGTACGATTTCACAATTTACTAATAAATGCTAACATCAAATTGCCCACACAAGTCATGGTCACTTACTTATTTATAATTCGAGCTACAGAGCTCCAAATTAAGATCTGTAAATTTCTCCTAAAACTAGACTCATATATCTTTCCACCATAAAATTTTCATAATTTTTGGTTCAGCCAATTAGTACAGTTTATTCATTAAAATTTCCCTGTTTCACTTTAAAGACAGTTCGACCTCTCTTTACTAAAAATTAATTATCTCACAGTACAGAACTCGGATAATGTTCTTGTTGACTTATATTGAAAATAGACTCATTAGGGATTTTAAAATATAAGTTTAATCCTCTAATTATTTTTATCCAAATTGTTTTGATTTTCCAAATTCAGAACAGGGGATCACGTAATCATTCTGAACCAGTCTCACAAAAACATAAGTATCTCAAAATATAGAACTTCTTTTCTTGCTATGTTTCTTTTATATGAAAATAGACAGATTAAGCTTAAATTTGATATCTCATTGTGTCTCTGATTCAATTTCTATTATTTTTGGTGATTTTTAAAAATCACGTCACTGCTACTGTCCAAAACAGTTTTATTGCTAATTCACTCTTTCACACTTTCTTTGTATTAACCTCATTTTAACATACATAGCACAAATCATTTTCACCACATTTCATACTTCACAAGTATAGGCCTATGATCATAAGGTTACCATGAAATCATCCTCATGTATAACTTACTTGTTTATAACCTTAACACATCCTGGCTTAATGAACACATCATTCACATAACCAAGTTCCTACACTTATTCATCACAAAACTCACAAAGCAATACATAGAGAGTCTCCCGTTGAACACTTCGGATCTATCCTCGATACTTGGTGGTTTCAGCACATAGCTCCACCCATCATATAGTTCGGCTCTCTTGTACACATGGTGAACACTCAGTACCACCCATGTGACCTAGCCAATTTATCTCGTAGCTCTCTTGTCTACATGGTGTCCTTCACCTGGAACCACGCATGCGACCTAGCTACATATATCCCGTAGCTCTCTTGTCTACATGGTGTACACATAGTATCACCCATGTGACCTAGCTACATAATAATGTCTTTTAGCTCTCATGTACACATGATGTGCACCCAGCACCATACATGTGACCTACCTACATACTATCTCAGATCATCCAATCTTTCCAAGGTTCAACTGGATTTCTCTCTTTTCCAACAATTTCACTAATCAAGTAATTATCCACAAACATATTTCCAATATTATTATAAAATATCATAATACAAGTAATATTGATGTATTACTTACATATAAACTTACATCTCATTTAATATCAAGGCAATAACATTAAATTACACATTGCCTTATTAAAAATCATATGAACTTACAATTTCCCATAATATGCATAATCATAGAATTCAGATTTATGTATGATAATTCAATGCACTTCATGTACCATAGACATATTTTTAAATCAATTCATAAACTTGGCACCATAATCATTTAATTTAACATAATTCAATTAATTCACTAAATTTAACTTTTAAATATAAATTACAACATTATTGTTGTATTATTATCATACCAACTTACATACTTTCAACACCTCGGAAATTATAATAAATATATCAATTTTACATTGAAACATGCATAAATTAATACTTATTATACATATGAACTTACCTCGATACTAAAACGACCATTTTACCAACTTTCCCAATTTTTTATTTTTCTCTCATTCTAGGTTCAAATCTCATTTTTTGGGATCTAAAACATCATATTTTACTTATTTAATTAATGTACTATTCAAAACAGTCCTTAAATCAAACTTTGGAAAAATTACAATTTTGCCCCTAAACTTTTGCATATTTACACTTTTGCCCCTAGGCTCGGGTATTAAACTTCATCCCTTATTCTTATGTCTTATGACATGCTGATCACTTTTCCCTTCTATGGCAACATCAAATTCTCACTCTAACATATACTTATGACTATTAGGTATTTTTACCGATTAAGCCCTTTTACTCGTTTTCACTCAAAACCGAGTACCACAAGTTGTCTAACATAATTTAAAACCTCATATTCCATCATAAAATAGAAAAAAGCACATTTCACCTATGGGTATTTTTCCAAATATGAACCCTAGCTTAAATTATTGCTAGAATAAGCTTAATCAAATTACCGGGATTCTAAAAACGTAAAGAACTTGAAAAACAGGGTTAGAACGGACTTACTATTGAGCTTGGGAAGCTTGAAAACCCTATCCATGGCTTCCCCCATGCTAATTTCGGCCTCCATGAAAAAGATGAGTCAATTTTGGCTTTATTTTCCCTTTTTATTTCTTTTAATTACCAAATGACCAAAATGCCCTTCCTTACTAAACTTTCAAAAATTCCATCCAAGTCCAATTTTTGTCCATCACTTAGAAATTGGTCAAATTTCTATTTAAGACCTCCTAATTAATATTTCAAAGCAATTTCATACTAGAAACTTCTAGAATGCAGGTTTTGCAACTTATTCAATTTAGTCCCTAACTTTAAATTGATCACTTTATGCATAGAATTTCTTCACGAAATTTTCACACAATCATGCAATCATATCATAGACCTCAAAATAATCATAAAATAATTATTACTATCTCGGATTTTGTGGTCCTGAAACCTCTGTTCCAACTAGACCCAATTTTGGGCTATTACATGATCAGTTGAAGAAAATGTTAACAAAAGCTCTAGTTTTGACTCAACCAGAATCAGGTGTGCCATATGTCGTATATAATGATGCATCTCTAAATGGTTTGTGTAACACCCTAAACCCGGCCCAGACGTTATGGCCGAATCCGACGTGCCACATTGAAGTTAAGAATCCATGTTTCGTTTTAGTGTTTTATAAACCGACTTATGTTAAGCTAACGAAGTGAATGGAAGCTGGGCACTAGGTAGGAATTCGTAACAGAGGAGGTGAGCCATGAAGGCTGCTTAAGTACCAAGCTCTTTGATTGGATCCAATCCTAGACATGCCCATAACCATTGCCACACTTGGTTACAACTAGTTGAAATTTCTTTTAGTAGATATCTGTGATAAATCGAATAATCGTGACGTTGTGTTATTTTGAAAGTAAGTATCGTTTTGAAAATGCGTCCTAAGTCTAGCCCATTTGAATTATTATCAACTAGTTTAAAGTTATTAAAAATAAAATAATCCCAGAAAAGAAAAGAAAATAAAGTTAAAATGGCCTTTTACAACCCAAAAATAAATAGTAAATAAGATAACTAAAGAAAACCGATCACTGATTTCAAAAGCCCAAAAGCGATCACCGTGGCCACTCTGAATCCCCTCTGGCTCCAAGTCCCCAAATCAGAGCTCACCTACAAGGTTAAGGAAAGGGGTGAGTTTGGAAACTCAGTGTGCAACAAGCCCCTTTCAGAGCCCAAAACAATATTAGCCTGCTGGGCCTAAGCCCAAATTCAATCTCAAAGATATCTTGGGCCAAAGCCTATACATTATTCATATCATTTGGGCAAGCCTTTTCATTATTCATATCATTGGGCGAAGCCTTTCTTTGTAATAATATGGCCCATAGGCCCATTTCAATAATACATGCAACATCAATGAACATATGCAAGCCCATTTGGGAGACTACTCAACCCACCAACCGCTACTCTCCACCCGTACCAACCAAGCTCTCTATGTGGGAATAACTCAACCTACCCAACCAAACTCTCCATTGGCAAGATAGCCGCTTTAACATATAACTGGAGGCCTAGCCTCTTTTAATAATCTGGGCAAAGCCCTTTTCGATAAAGCGGGGCAAAAGCCCTTTTAGGTAAATTGGGGCAAAGCCCTTTTCGGTAAACTGGGGCATAGCCCATTTGCACTTCCTCCATCCATATAAACCCAACCCATGCATAAATGAATACATCATGTGCATATCATACATAACATGTGCATATTGTATCAAATCATATATATCAAAATCTCATGCATCAAACTCATAATTAAACCCTAGGGGTAAAATGGTCATTTTTACCTAGGGGCAAAACAGTCATTTTCATGTTAAAAGGGTAATTTCAAAATTTTACCAAATATTAGGGTTTTCCATGTTCATTATCAGTTACTGACAGTTTCATGTGTTTTGACAGCGATTCTAGCCCATTCTTAGCGAAACCGAGTTATTGGGCCAAAAACCCCTAATGGGCCCTACATAGCCGAATTAGTCATCTAGGCCCATTTAGCCCATTTTCCATAATGGTCTTAGCCGTATTAACGTGCAATCTGACAGGATTCCATTTTCTACCAAATTTACCCAAATGGGCCCGGAGGCCCATTGGGCCCGATTTCAGCCCCTTGAGGCCCAACTTACCATCGTGCACCAAATCGTGCCCTTACCTGTTCCAATGATCCCGATCATCGAATTTAGCGAATCTAACTAACCTATGAGCGTTCGCATGCTCATGAGTCCTCGAAATGCCAGAATTTCGGCATTTCGGCTTTTCGGCAAACATCAAGTTAAGATACGAAAGAGGGTTCGTTACACACCTGATTTGCGATATTCCTTGACGAGATCTCCTACGCGATTTCTCCTATAATCAACCGCTTATAGATTAGATCATGTTAGTAATTAAACCAAATTGAAGACTACCTATTAACACTTACATATTCGGCCACCATCCCTAATGGCCCTAGAATTCATACCTTTGCCGAAATTGATGACTAGATCTAGATTTAGTCACTCCAATGATCCAAGCTTTTCACACACTCCTCGATCGACAGCCTTTAATCCTCATTAGCACCAACAAACCAAATAACACCAAAAAACCCTTTCAGCCTTAGTCGACAGCCACCCTATGTATATAGGGGTTTTCAGCTTTTCTTAAACCACAAGATACAAATGGAAAGAAGGTTCGAATACTTACCAAGAGATCTACTTGTTGAAGAACGTTCCAAATACCTTCCTACCCCAGATCCATTGTGAATCCAACTTAAACGTGTGTAGAAAATAGATCTAAATATTAATTCTTGAATCACTAAAATATGAAGATTTTTGACTTTTTGGCAAAAGTAAAGATAGAAGTAGTAGAAGAACAGGAGGGAATAGTGAACAGGTTTCGGAAAAAGAAAGAAATAAAGAAAGATGGATGAAAGGGTGGTATTTCGGCTAGAGAAGAAGAAAAGAGTAAACCTATGGTTTACACAGAAGAAAACGACACAAAAAGCTCCTAAATGGCGAAAACGCTAATCTAATACTCCTCTGCCGAAATCCCCTCTCCAATTCCCTCTATTCGGCCTACTCCAATCCCTTTCCCAAATCCCTAAAATCTCTCCCCTTATCACTCATTAATCCATGGCCAAATTTAAAGTTTGAATTTCATTCAAACTTCTAACCGCTGATCTGTAGCCTTATCCACCGCTTCATCATGCTACTAAGAAGAGTTTCGGTCAAACTCTAACTCCCCCCACGTGAGCAGCAGAATTGGTAGCCCATTGTGCGTACAATAGCTAGAAGTCTTGACCTCAGTCTGCCCTTGCACCTACGCCCATGCTGCTGGCCACTGCACCATGGTTTCTTCTTTACTAATATACAGTCACAGTTAATTTTAAACCTTACCTGCTGAAGCTCCAGTCCACTTAAAAATAAAAGGGAAATTCCTCCTTCCACGCCACTCAAACCTTCAACCTCCAGAACACTCAGCCACACTGCTTGCTGCTGCGACACAACCTCGCTTTTGTTATAATATGACTGCATTTACTTAGAAGCCTTATTCGCTTCAGTCACGGGCTACTTAAAAGAAAGAAAACAAGTTTTACTGTCCCCTACAGTCGAACTCTTAACCACTGGGTCTCCTTAGCACGCTGCTGCCACTGCACCAAGGCGCTCTTTGTGTTAAATTATACTCACAACTCCTCTTAACCCTTATTCTAGCCGCGATCTGCATATTAAAAAAAAAACCCAAATTGCGCACGCCGCACCTTGAACCCAGGCACCTCCTTAGCGTCCTTAGCCACTGGGCCAGATGCCTGCTTGTGCTAAAACTCAGCCCTAATTTATTAATGAAACCTACTTCCCAGATTCCCTTAAGAGGCAAGATTCAAGAATTTTGCTAAAGCTATGGGCCGAGCCCCGGACCTGTCCTCACATTATACCCCTTTGTTACATATTTAATCACTAATAATAATAATAATAATAATAATAATAATTTCATAAACATATCTAATAATAAAAATTTCAAATACCAATAATACAGCAAATAATAATTTCGTAAAACTTTTTCAGACATACATACAGTAATATTTTTCTAATAATAATTTTATCTCATAATACTAATTAAAATTTCATAAAAATTTAAAATATCCATAATAATGAATATAGTAAAAATTTTCTAGTAGTAATTCAAAATTTTTTTGTTAAACGGTAATATTTAAAACTTCTTAATTGTTCAAGTTTCCTTCTATCCGAATCCCAGACTCAAAGCCCAACTCTTCTAGGCCCCAAAAATCAGAGCGTTACAACTCTACTCCCCTTAAAGAAATTTTGTCATCGAAATTTCCAACTATCAACTAACCGTATTACTCAAGTCAAACCTCTATGCTTCCGCTGCGCACTCTAATTAAAAATAACTCTTAGTACGACCCAGAACATCTAATTACCAAAGTAAAGGAATATTTATCAAGCACGCATACAATTCGTAACACACACTCAAATAGAATAAACTTGGAAATCTTGAGCTCGATGCTCCTTGGACCCACATCTAAAACATGCTCCTGTCTTCCTATGGCATTCACTCGGATGACCCCCGTTGCAGTCTTTGCAGGTTAGAAAGTTTGGTCGTACCTTAACATGTTTCACAGAACGGGGCTCTGTTCTATGAGAACTAGGATCCTTCCTTTTCTTGCACTCCAAGCACCCTACTTGAAACATTTCCCTAATTTCCTTAATTTTGGTATCCAATACTTCCTCTACCACTTTCCTTACTAACTCGGCCAGTGCCTCAGTACCAAGCTCCGAGTTACCGCTACCCGAAGTTGGTAGACTTTGCTTACCCTCAGAATCTATATCAATACTCTACATTACCAGTACGCATATCAATTAACTACAAAGATCTCAAAAATTTTACTATTTATTCATATGACTCATGCAGAAATAGTGTTTTAGAGTTTTTTTTTTCTTTACAGAATCATTGCCTAGCTACAGTCTCAATCTTTCTGGGTTTTTAGTTCCTACTTCTCAATCTCTATGGTTTCAGTATCAACCTAGCTACAGGATTATAGTAAAGTCTCAATCCTATCTACAGTAAGGTTTTAGTACAATATTTAAGGCAAAAGTACTTACAGACTTGGTGCCGGGGATTCAATGTGCCACATCAGATTTCAGAAGACTTAGAAGAATCTAACCTCCTTAAAATCAAATTCTCAAAACATGTGTATTTTGAAGACGACAAAGTTGGAAAAAAGTTTCTTTAAAACAATAATTTCTGGATTTTTTTCCAAAAATACCCTTTTAAAAAATGTGAAATCCTTTTTGGACCCGATCCACAGCCGAGTTGTTGCAACCTAGGCTCTGATACCACTAAATGTAACACCCCAAACCCAGCCCAGACGTTATGGCCGAATCCGACGTGCCACATTGAAGTTAAGAATCCATGTTTCGTTTTAGTGTTTTATAAACTGATTATGTTAAGCTAACGAAGTGAATGGAAGCTGGGCACCAGGTAGGAATCCGTAACAAAGGAGGTGAGCCATGAAGGCTGCTTAAGTACCAATCTCTTTGATTGGATCCAATCCTAGACATGCCCACAAACCATTGCCACACTTGGTTACAATGAGTTGAAATTTCTTTGAGTAGATATCTGTGATAAATTGACTAATCGTGACGTTGTGTTATTTTGAAAGTAAGTATCGTTTTGAAAATGCGTCCTAAGTCTAGCCCATTTGAATTATTATCAACCAGTTTAAAGTTATTAAAAATAAAATAATCCCAGAAAAGAAAAGAAAATAAAGTTAAAATGGCCTTTTACAACCCAAAAATAAATAGTAAATAAGATAACTAAAGAAAACCAATCACTTATTTCAAAAGCCCAAAAGCGATCACCGTGGCCACTCTGAATCCCCTCTGGCTCCAAGTCCCCAAATCAGAGCTCACCTGCAAGGTTAAAGAAAAGGGTGAGTTTGGAAACTCAGTTTGCAACAAGCCCCTTTCAGAGCCCAAAACAATATTAGCCTGCTGGGCCTAAGCCCAAATTCAATCTCAGCATATACTGGGCAAAGCCTATACATTATTCATATCACTGGGCCGAAGCCTTTTCATTATTCATATCATTGGGCCAAAGCCTTTACTGTAACAATATGGCCCATAGGCCCATTTCAATAATACATGCAACATCAATGAACATATGCAAGCCCATTTGGGGAGACTACTCAACCCACCAACCGCTACTCTCCACCCGTACCAACCAAGCTCTCTATGTGGGGAATAACTCAACCTACCCAACCAAACTCTCCACTGGCAGCATAGCCGCTTTAACATATAACTGGAGGCCTAGCCTCTTTTAATAACTGGGGCAAAGCCCTTTTCGATAAACTGGGGCAAAAGCCCTTTTCGGTAAATTGGGGCAAAGCCCTTTTCGGTAAACTGGGGCATAGCCCATTTGCACTTCCTCCATCCATATAAACCCAACCCATGCATAAATGAATACATCATGTGCATATCATACATAACATGTGCATATTGTATCAAATCATATATATCAAAATCTCATGCATCAAACTCATAATTAAACCCTAGGGGTAAAATGGTCATTTTTACCTAGGGGCAAAACAGTCATTTTCATGTTAAAAGGGTAATTTCAAAACTTTACCAAATATTAGGGTTTTCCATGTTCATTATCAGTTACTGACAGTTTCATGTGTTTTGACAGCGATTCTAGCCCATTCTTAGCGAAACCGAGTTATTGGGCCAAAAACCCCTAATGGGCCCTACATAGCCGAATTAGTCATCTAGGCCCATTTAGCCCATTTTCCATAATGGTCTTAGCCGTATTAATGCGCAATCTGACAAGATTCCATTTTCTACCAAATTTACCCAAATGGGCCCGGAAGCCCATTGGGCCCGATTTCAGCCCCTCGAGGCCCAACTTACCATCGTGCACCAAATCGTGCCCTTACCTGTTCCAACGATCCCAATCATCGAACTTAGCGAATCTAACTAACCTATGAGCATTCGCATGCTCACGAGTCCTCGAAATGCCAGAATTTCGGCCTTTTGGCTTTTCGGCAAACATCGAGTTAAGCTACGAAAGAGGGTTCGTTATACACCTGATTTGTGATATTCCTTGACGAGATCTCCTACGCGATTTCTCCTATAATCAACTGCTTATAGATTAGATCATGTTAGTAATTAAACCAAATTGAAGACTACCTATTAACACTTACATATTCGGCCACCATCCCTAATGGCCCTAGAATTCATACCTTTGCCGAAATTGATGACTAGATCTAGATTTAGTCACTCCAATGATCCAAGCTTTTCACACACTCCTCGATCGACAGCCTTTAGTCCTCATTAGCACCAACAAACCAAATAACACCAAAAAACCCTTTTAGTCTTAGTCGACAGCCACCCTATGTATATAGGGGTTTTCAGCTTTTCTTAAACCACAAGATACAAATGGAAAGAAGGTTCGAATACTTACCAAGAGATCTACTCGTTGAAGAACGTTCCAAATACCTTGCTACCCTAGATCTATTGTGAATCCAACTTAAACGTGTGTAGAAAATAGATCTAAATATTAATTCATGAATCACTAAAATATGAAGATTTTCGACTTTTCGGCAAAAGTAAAGATAGAAGTAGTAGATTAACGGGAGGGAATATTGAACAGGTTTCGAAAAAAGAAAGAAATAAAGAAAGATGGATGAAAGGGTGGTAGTTCGGCTAGAGAAGAAGAAAGAAAAAGAAGAAAAGAGTAACCCTATGGTTTACACAGAAGAAAACGGCACAACAAGCTCCTAAATGCCGAAAATGCTAATCTAATACTCCTTTGTCGAAATCCCCTCTCCAATTCCCTCTATTCGGCCAACTCCAATCCCTTTCCCAAATCCTTAAAATCTCTCCCCTTATAACTCCTTAACCCATGGCCAAATTCAAAGTTTGAATTTCATTCAAACTCCTAACCGCTGATCTGCAGCCTTATCCACCGCTTCATCAAGCTGCTAAGAAGAGTTTCGGTCAAACTCTAACTCCCCCCCACGTGAGCAGCAGAATTGGTAGCCCATTGCGCGTACAATAGCTCGAACTCCTGACCTCAGTCCCCCCTTGCACCTACGCCCGTGCTGCTGGCCACTGCACCATGCTTTCTTCCTTACTAATATACGGTCACAGTTAATTTTAAACCTTACCTGCTGAAGCTCCAATCTGCTTAAAAATAAAAGGGAAATTCTGCCTTCCACGCCACTTGAACCTTCAACCTCCAGAACACTCAGCCACATTGTTTGCCGCTGCGACACAACCTCGCTTTTGTTATAATATGACTGCATTTATTTATAAGCCTTATTCGCTTCAGTCACGGGCTACTTAAAAGAAATAAAACAAGTTTCGTTGTCCCCTACATTCGAACTCGTGGCCACTGGGTCTCCTTAGCACGCTGCTCCACTGCGCCAAGGCGCTCTTTGTGTTAAATTATACTCGCAACTCCTCTTAACCCTTATTCTAGCCGCGATCGCATATTATAAAAAAACCCAAATTACGCGCGCACCTTGAACCTGGCACCTCCTAGCGTCCTCCTAGCGTCCTTAGCCATTGGGCGGATGCCTTGTGCTAAAACTCAGCCCTAATTTATTAATGAAGCCTCTTGCCAAATTCCCTTAAGAGGCAAGATTCAAGAATTTTGCTAAAGTTATGGGCGAGCCCCTGACCTTTCCCACATTATACCCCTTCATTACATATTTAATCACTAATAATAATAATAATAATAATAATAATAATAATAATAATAATAATAATTTCATAAACATATCTAATAATAAAATTTCAAATACCAATAATACAAACAAATAATAATAATTTTCATAAAAATTTTCAAACATACATACAATAATATTTTTCTAATAATAATTTTATCTCATAATAGTAATTAAAATTTCATAAAAATTTAAAAATCTGTAATAATAAATATAGTAAAAATTTTCTAGTAGTAATTAATTTTTTTTCTTAAGCGGTAATATTTAAAACTTCTTAATTATTCTGGTTTCCTTCTATCCGAATCCCAGACTCAAAGCCCAACTCTTCTAGGCCCCAAAAATCGGAGCGTTACAGTTTGGGTTGTGTATTGATGCAGTCAAGGAAAGTAGTGGCTTATGTTTCACGGTAGTTAAAACCACACGAGAGGAATTATCCTACACATGACCTCGAATTGGCTACCTTTATATTTGCTTTGAAAATTTGGAGACACTATTTATACGGTAATAAGTGCTATATGTATACAGATCATAAAAGTCTGAAATATTTGATGACTTAGAAGGAGTTTAATTTGAGATAGAGACGGTGGTTAGAGCTGCTGAAATATTATTATTTGGTCATTGATTATCACCCAAGAAAGGCTAATGTAGTTGCAGATGAACTCAGCCAGAAATCATCATTGTTTGCACTTCAAGCAATGAACACTCATTTGTCTCTTAATGAAGATGGTTCTGTATTAGCATAATTAAGAACAAAACCTATGTTCTTTCGGCGAATCCGAGAGTTGCAATATGATGACCCAAAATTGGTAATAAATAGAAAAATGGTTTAGGACAATGAAAGTTAAAATTATACCATTGATGATAGCGGTATGTTATATTATCTCAATAGAATTTGTGTTACAAATAACTCGGACCTGAAAAATGATATTCTTTCTGAAGCACACAATAGTATGTATTCTATTCATCCGGGTAGTATGAAAATGTATTGTGATTTGAAAAGAATGTATTGGTGGCCTGGTATGAAATGAGAAATCTGTGAATTTGTTGCAAAATGTTTGATTTGTCAACATGTTAAAGCTGAACATCAGGTACCAACAGGTTTGCTACAACCTATTATGATTCCTGAATGGAAATGGGAACATGTTATGATGGATTTTGTATCAGGACTACCTGTGACTCCCAGAAAGAAAGATTCGATTGAGGTGATTGTGGACAGATTGACAAAATCAATACATTTTATTCAGGTTAGATGTAACACCCCTTACCCGTTACCGTCGCCGGAACAGGATACAAGGTATTACCAGAACATAATACCTACCATTAAACATAATCGAAATATAAATATGTCTTGAACAATATTAGCCAACTTTAATGGCTTGTACAAATTAGCTGGTCGAGTACTGTAACTAATATTTTAAACCTAGACAAATATGACACATAACAAAATAATTAAGCCTACTATACATGCCATAATTCAAAACGTTTAGTTCAAATACCCTAAAGTAGGATAGTGCGGATAGATCTTCACGATCCTTAACTCCTGAGCAAGCCGGAGAACACTATAAGACAAAAGAGAGAAACAAAGTAAGCTTATAGCTTAGTAAGTAAGTATGTAAATACTAATAAATAAAAAAAATCTAACATGTTTACACAACAATTCAAGTACATCTACTTTAACTTCACTATTCATTCCACTTTGATTAAGCTGTCTCTGCTGCGTCATATTCACTAAATAAATCATAACTCGAGTTACCAAACTCGAAATTCAAATCCGTAAAATTTCCCTGAATCTAGACTCATAAATCTTTTTGCTAATGTTTTTCTATAATTTTTGGTTCAGCCGATTAGTACAGTTTATTAGTTAAAGTTTCCCCTGTTACACAGCTCGACTGATCTGATCTCTGTTCACTACAAATTGAATTTCTCTCAGTACACAATTCAAACAACCTTGAAGTCTGTTTCATTTAAAAATAGTCTCAATAAGGAATTTAGGCATGTAAACTATATTTCTTAATTTGCTTTGTACAATTTTTAATGATTTTTCAAAGTTGGAACAGGGGATCACGTATTCATCCTGAGCAAGTCAAATACAATTGTAAATATCTCAAAATATAGAATTCCTTTGCTTGCTCTGTTTCTTTTATATGAAAGTAGACTCATTAAATTTTAATTTCACATCTCATTCAACCTCTAATTATATTCCTCCTATTTTTGGTGATTTTTCAAAATCACGTCACTGCTACCATCTAAAAACAGTTTTAATGCTAATTTCACTCTTTCACAAATTCTTTATGCTAACCTCATTTATCTTATATTTGTATGTACCACAAATCATTTTCACCATATTTCATTCACCATAAGTATAGGTCCAAACCACAATGTCACCACAAAACCATCCCGTTGAACAATTCGGATCAATCCTCGATATTTAATGGTTTCAAAGACACACCCCACCATCATACTTCGTTTAGTTCGGCTCTCTTGTACACATGGTGAACACTTAGTACCACTCATGCGACCTAGCCGATTTGTCTCGTAGCTCTCTTGTCTACATGGTGTCCGTCACTTGGAATCACGCATGTGACCCAGCTACATTTATCTTTCACGTAGCTCTCTTGTCTACATGGTGTCCTTCACTTGGAATCACGCATGCGACCTAGCTACATTTATCTTTCACGTAGCTCTCTTGTCTACATGGGATACATCTCGTATCACACATGTGACCTAGCTACTACAGGTGTCTCGTAGCTTTCTTGTACACATGATGTGCACTCGGCATCATACATGTGACCTAGCTACGCTCCATCTATTTTATTCGATTTTTCCGAATGTTCAACCGGGATCTCTCTCTCTATTATTTATTTCCATTCTTCCAATAGTCGATTTATACTTCAACATCAGCTAGTATATACATATAATAGGCTGAAATATAAGAATGTACATGAAATTATTGTAATATTTACATACAAACTTACCTTGGTGCAAAATGTGGAAATTTTGCAATTTAATCCAAAACTTTTTCCTTCCCCCGTTCGAGATCAATTCCGCGTCTTTCTTGATTATGGAGCTTGAAAATTGAAGAAACCCTAGCTATGGAGAGAGGAGAATTCGGCAGCAACTAAGGAGGATGATGACCAATTTTGTGTTATTTTTCCCATTTTATTTCATTTAATATCCAAATGACCAAAATGCCCCTCCTTACTAAACTTTCAAAAATTCCTTCCATGTCCTAATTTTGTCCATGAACTTAAAATTGGTCAAATTGCTATTTAAGACCTCCTAATTAATATTCCAAAACAATTTCATACTAAAAACTTCTGGGATGCAAATTTTGCAACTTATTCGATTTAGTCCCTACTTTCAATTTAAGCACTTTAGGCATAGAATTTCATCACGAAATTTTCACACAATCATGCAATCATATCATAAACCCCAAAATAATTATAAAACAATTATTTCTATCTCGGATTTGTGGTCACGAAACCACTATTCCGATTAGGCCCTAATTCGGGTTGTCACATTGGAACACACTTTTCACTTGAGAAGTTAGCGGAGTTGTATATGTCTGAAATTGTGAGATTGCATGGGGTTCCAATATCCATTATTTCAGTTCGAGATCCAAGGTTTACTTCGAGGATTTGGAATTGTGACAGCCCTAATGTGACCCTAGTCGGGAAGTGGTTTCGGGGCCACAAAACTGAGTCATAAAAATAATTAGCTGTCATATTTGATGCTTATTATATGTATATATGCATGTGTGAAAATTTTATATGTGAATTTTGTTTAATTGTAGGTGAATTTTAGTAAATAGGACTTATGTGAGAAAATTTAGAAATGTGCTAGGCAAATGTAAAGTGGCCTATTAATGCATGTTATAGAAATGGTGGGTTTGCATGTCAAATTGCCCAATGTTTGAGCTAGTGGCCGGCCATGCTATGGGGCATAGCGCATCCAAGTTAGCATGCTTTTGCTGACACGGGAAAAAGTGTGTCCCGTCAGTGTGCTTTTCTGTATTTTCACCTAAAAACGCGTCAACGTCAGTGCGTTTTAGTCTTTTCAATCCATTCCAGTAAATATTTTTTGGAGCGGTCCATTTCCGTAAATAATTTAAGAAATTGGCCTTTTCTGGTACCATACCCATGTATTTAATCTATTAAAATATAAAGTCTCATTCTTTTAAGTCATGAAATTCATCTAAAAATGAATTTACATGAAATGTTTCAATAATTTTTAAAAATATATATATAAATTAAATTAAATAATTTACTTGTAAATAAATAGATCATCCAAGTTTTGTTGGAGCGATTACCAAGCTCACAACAAATAAAAAATAAAAGTGGATTAAAGAAAATATTGGTTACTAACCTATTTTAAAATTGAAATCACAATAAAATGTTGATTGGGAAAATTCAAACTTTCAGGTTAAGTGCGAAATTTAAAATATAAGATGAGGGTTTCATGATGAAGTTTTTAAATAAATTGAACAAATACAAGGCTTCTTTTTTTGGGTTTTTATATAATACAAGAATAAAAATGAAAATAACATGACGTATAATTTAATTACCAAAATGACTTTTTTTTTAGTAAATTGTAGTTTCGCATATGTATGGCACAAAAACTACCCCAATCATTATATAAATATTAAAGATTTTGAATAAAATATATAAAAAGTAATATTTTATACAAAAGGAATGTTCCAAACCACTCAAGCTGGCACCACTCTCAAAAGTGAAAAATATATATATAAATTTTAAGTGAAAATATATGTTTATATTTTTCAAAATTTTATATTTTTATTTTTAAAAATTTAAATTTTTAATTTTTAAAATTTAGGTCTAACTATTAATAATATTTATTTTATATTAAATTTATTATTATAAAATTTTGAAATAAAAAATTTAATTTATTATTGATTTTACTATTATTAATTTCACTTGTGAGAGGGGTGTCACTTGGGTGGTATGCGACACCCCTTTTGTATAAAATATTTTTTAAAATTTTTAATAATTATATAATGATTGGGGTAATTTTTATTGGTTTGGCACATTTCATGTGGGACACTACAAGTTTTTATAGAAAAGATATCACTTTGGTGATTATTTTGTAACTCATGTTTTTTTTTTATGTTATTATATAAAAAAAACTCGGTTTTTTTAGTGAAAAGATAAGCAACTCAGTTTAACATTGAAGCTAAAAAGTGAGTTGTGTTTTAATTGAAAGTCAATATATATTTATATTTATAGAGATATAATACTTAGTTATATATTTTAAGAAGTGTCTGTTTTTACCATTGATGGTTAGATATTTTGCCACCAAAAATGATTTGGTTTGCTTTTGCTACATTTTGTTATTGTGTTTGTTCTTAGAACAAAAGAAAGAACAAGGCAATAATAAGAAATAAACAAGGAAAGAAAACAAAACACCAAGTTTATTCAACCCCATGTGATGGCATGATGGTTAAGAGTATTCACCGTCTTAGGTCTGGTCTAGATTCGAGTTGTGCTAGTCGCATTTGTTGTTCGAGCTTTTTCTTGTTATTGTAATTCAAAAAAAAAACACCAAGTTTATGAATACAATTCAAAATTGTTAATTTTATCTCTACGGAGTCCATCTCAAAGAATGAATTCACATCTTAAAATCTTTAGGCCAAAGAACAAATTGATGAACAATGATTTATTATTGAAAATTTTATTTTATAATTTTTTTGTAAAAATAGTACTTTTAATTTTTCATTAGGATAATTTTTTATTTTTTATTTTTAGCTCAATATTGCACCTTTGCCTTTTAGTTTTTCTTTCTTTTATCTTTTTATTTTCAATTAATTTTTTTAAAACCTTCATTTGAATCTTCTTCTTTTCCTAAGTAACTAAATTATCCATCTAGTTTTGATTTTAAAAAGGATTGACGAATTATTTTAGTGGATAACATGCTTGAGGACAAACATCGGCTAAGTAAGGGGAATTTGATAGCAAGATAAATTCATATTTTTAATATATTTATTTTTGGCTAATTATCAGATAAAATGCTATTAAATTTAGATTTTTCTTGTCAGGAATGAAGTTGGTGTGCTGAATTCAAACTCTTACAAAAAAGGGCTAAATTGGAACAAAAAGCAAAAAGGAGGGCTTGATTGATTGGATAAAGATTAAAGGGTTGAAGATTTATTAAAAAAGTGGCGGCATAAAGATTGAAGAATTTTTTATATTGTTACAACTCTGTAATTAGCTTAAATTTAATCTCTAGTTTAAATTTGATTTTTAAATTTTAAATTATTTAGTGATAATACTTAGGATTATTTAGTGATAACATTTAGCAAAAATCTAGCTAAATTTTAGCACTAGAAGTGTGTATAAATACCTAGTGGTTACAGCAGATTAAACACACACTTTGCCTTGGCATTTAATAAATTCCTTTTTTTTCCCCCATTTCCTGTGCCATTTATATTCTGCAAACTTCTATTCTGTTTCATTTTTTACTTTCAACCCTTTTGGGTTTAATTACCTTCCAAGGCCCTTCCTCTTTCCATCACCTACAATTCCACAAATCTATTTTTAAAGCATGATTTTCTTCATGATTAACTAAACATTTTTTAGCTTTAGCCCGAAAATTGCTCCAACAAAACAATCGTGAGATATGAACCCGCTCAAAAAAACCTCTCAACGTTATCTCTCTGGTATTTTGGATAGTACAAATTCATTCCTAAAAGTTGATTCAGATTCAATTCAAAAGTGCACGTGGGGTTGGAGTTGTTTGGCGTACAGTTGGGAAGACGAATCGGTCGTGCTGTAGTTGAATTCCCACGAAAAAATTGGCGTGTCTAGATGGAAAAAAGCCAATTGGATTTCGTTAAGATAGATAGAGATCAGATTTAAATGACCCACGTGGTTCAAACAATTGATTCTAGTTGAGCTTTTTAGGTCGCAAGGCTGTCGAAATCTTAAATTGTAAACACGTGTATTGCAGTTAGAAATTTGGCAAGAGTAGATTTGCAAGTCGTACCGAGATCAACTACATGAGGAAAAGTTGGCAGCCGGGACATTCTTGGTCGCTATAACCAACTTATTGCTTGGAAGGGAAGATCTATTTCAAGGATCGATTTAAGATTGGAGTATACCAAGGCTAAGGCTAAGCTTAAAAATATTTTATTTATCCACTTATTTTATTTTCTTAAATTTATTTTTGCATTTTTTAGTATGCTTTTATTTTATTTTATTTTATTACACTTCGTATTTCCTTATTTTATTATCTTAATCAATTCAAACTCCTCATTTTTAATTTTTTCAGCATTGCTACGCATAGGTCATGGGTACGACTGTGACCACGACAACGATTCTGGTCACGAAAAAAGGTGAAATTAGATAGCCAATCCCTGTGAATTGGACCTTACTGTTCTATACTGCTATTTACTGTTATTTTGTCGTAGGAATATATATTTGGTGATTTCGACCCTAATCAAATTTTGGCACCATTGCCAGGGACTAGTAAAATTTTCTATTTTTTGTTTATTTTTCTTTATGAACAGGTCAGAATATGGGACTCTAGCATTTGAACCAGAAATAGAAAAGTTGGCTCGAACACTTTGAAAAGAAGCTATTCAGCACGATAAACAACCACAACTTGACTTTGAAGAAGAATCTTACACTGAAGATATTACTCATTCGAAGATTCAGACGACATGGCAGATCAAACTATACGCCAACTTGCAACTACATCAAATGAATAACAACCGCTATGCATAACTTATCTAGCGGGCAAAACATCGTTCGAGTTGAAATCAAGATTAATACATTTATTGCCTACTTATCGCTGTATGAAAAATAAGAACCTCCATATTCATCTGAAAGAGTTCCACATGGTTTGTCTAAACATGAAACCGGAATGAGTAACTGAGGATCAAATAAAACTACAAGCTTTTCCTTTTTCATTAGCTGACTCTGCTAAAGAATGGTTGTTTTATTTATCTCCGGGATCTATTAATACTTGGACTGATATGTCTCGGTTGTTTCTTGACAAGTTTTTCCCAGCAGCTCGAGTAGCCAAATTAAGGAGGAGTATAGTCGAAAATAAGAAAAAGAAGCAGAATCACTTTATGAATATTAGGAGCGATACAAGAAGTTGTGTGTAAGTTGCCCACAACATGGCCTGTCTGAACAATCGCTCTTACAGTATTTCTATGATGGGTACCCAATGGAAATGAAGATGATTGATGCTACTAGTGAAAGGGCTCTTTTGAACATGACTCCCCAAAGAGCTAGGGGATTAATTTCAACTATGGCTACAAATTCTCAACAGTATCGACTACTTATGGAACCTACAAAAAGAGTTCATGAACTAAGTACTCCTTCCATAGTAAATAAGATTGATGAACTTACTAATGTAGTTAAAAGTATGCTTGTAGGAAAATCGAACCTAGCTTGGTTATGTAGGGTTTGTGCTCAGCCTAATCATCCAACTAACTCATGCCTGATTTTACTAGAGGACACAACTGCACAAGTAGATGCCATTGGGAATTTACTAGAGCCACCTCAAAGGCGCTATGATCCATACTCAAACATGTACAATGCAGGGTGGAGGGACCACCCAAATCTAAACTATGGATTAAATCCTCAATATAATCAACCATATCAACCAAGACCACATCTGTCTCAATAGTATCAACCTCTAAAGTCATCTCTTGAAACCATAGTAGAGAGGTTAGCCATTAGCACCGAAAAGTTCCAACAAAAAACTGAAGCAAATCTCCAAGAAATGGATCAGCAAATGTGTAAGCTAGCACTCAGGGTTAGTCATTTGGAAAACCAAGGAAAACTATCATTTCAAACTGAGCCAAACCTACATCAAAATGCAAGTGTTGTGACTGTAAAGGATAGAACAGAGTTAGAACTAGTGCCTAGCATGATTCGTGACCATGACACTGAACAGGAAGAATAAAAAGTCGAACTAGCAACTCTCATGGAGCCGACACCACATAAACCATTTGTTGTACCTCCCTCATATCCTGGAAGGCTCACCCAAGTTAAAAATAAAATAGATGAAAAAGAAATCCTTGAGACATTCTAGAAGGTAGAAATTAATATTCCTTTACTTGATGCAATTAAATAGGTTTCACATTATGCAAAAAATTTTAAAGAATTGTGCATCGACAAAAAGAAGCTCCAAGGAAACGACTAAGTAAATATAGGGGAAAACATTTCTACAATGCTGCAAAGGAAAATTACACCTAAGTGTAAGGACCAATGTATGTTTTTTATATCCTGCAAAATAGGTAATATTGGCATAAAGAAAGCCATGTGTGATTTAGGAGCATCAATTAATGTAATGCCTTTTATCTATTTTTAAATTGCTAAACACGGGTCTTTTGAAAGAAGTAGTGGTGATTGTTTAATTGAAAGATAGGTTATGCGTATATCTAAAAGGGGTACTAGAAGATGTCCTCGTAAAGGTAAATGAACTAATTTTTCCTTCAGACTTTTACATCATTGATATAGAGGACGACCACTCAAACAATGCTTTTGATATTCTACTCAAAAGACCATTCCTATGTACCGCACTTACAAAGATTGATGTTCGTAGTGGAACCCTCAATATAGAATTCGAAAATAAGGTAGGAAAATTTAATGTTTATGAGGCGATGGGCCAACCCAACACAATGTTGAATATTTTTAGTGTTGATAATATTAAACTACTAACGAAATTTCATTTTGAGTATTATGAAGGGGATGGATTACAAATTGTACTTTCCAAAAGTTTAGACCTCAATACAATGGATAAATTGGATAAGATAATGACATTCAGAGAACCAATTCCGGAAATTGTTGTTTTATTGGAGACTCATCAATTCCCTAGAAGCCAAGGTAAGTACTTTGAACTTTCTCCTTCTAAAACTAAACTGTTGCCTTCTATTTTGCAAGCCCCAGAAATAGAGCTTAAACCTTTTCCGGAACACTTAAAGTATGCCTATCTAGGTAATGGAAACACTTTACCAGTAATAGTTTCTAGTAAACTTTCAGGATTAAAAGAAGAGAATTTAATTTGAGTCTTGAAAGACTACAAGGGGCTATCGGATGGACGATTTTTGACATAAAAGGGTTAAGTCCCTTTGACTTGTATGCATAGAATACAGATAGAAGAAAACGCAATCCCAAAGAGAGAAGCTTAAAGACATCTTAATCCACCAATGATGGAGGTTGTCAAAAAGGAAATTCAAAAGCTATTAGACCCTGAAATGATCTATCCAATTTCTAACAGTAGTTGGGTTAGCCCAATTCATGTGGTACCCAAGAAAACTGGTATGACTGTAATAAAAAATACAATAGGAGATTTAGTGTGAGCTTGTATAGATTACAGGAAGTTGAACTTTAGCTCGAAAAGACCACTTTTTACTTCCTTTTATTGATCAAATGTTAGAATGTTTAGCGAGAAAAACTCATTAACGTTGTCTTGATGGTTATTTAAGATTTTTCCAAATCCCAGTGGCACTAGATGTAACAAGCCGATTTTGGGCTTAGTCAGAACAATGGTTTCAAGACCACAAATACCAGGCTAAGAAATTATTTAATTATTATTTTGGTGTTATAGCATGATTGTGTCAGTGCATAAAAAATTTGGTGAAGTAATTTTAGCGTTTGTGAGCTTAATTACAAAAAAGAACTAAATCCCATAAAGGGGAAAAGTTGTGATTTGCTAGCAAATAGTGTTAAATGGCCATGGATTACAAAGTAGGGGTATTTAAAGTGCAAATAGACCCTAGGATGGTGCTTGGCCGACCATGAGGTAAGGAAATTAAAATAGTCAAATGTTAGGTGAAGTTTAGTGACTTATTTGGCCAAAAAGAAAATAAAAGAAAAGAAAGATGATATCATCCCTTTTTCATCTTTTTCTCCACCGAAAAACACCAGTAAAATAGAGGTTTGAAATCTTGAAAATTTCAGCAACTTGTACCCATCACAAGTAAGTGATTTTGATGGTCTTTCTTGATGATTTTTGTACTTTTAGAACCCTTGTAGCATGAGCTTTCAAATGAGGGGACTATTTTGCAAAATGGTTAAAATTTTAGGGTTTTACCATGAGAGTGTTCATGTTGTTTTCTAAAATTTTATGGAAGAAAATGAATCATGGTTGTGAAATAAACAACTTTTGTGAAGTAGTTTTCATGGAAACCCTAACTAAGGATCATTTTGCATAAGTTGTAAAATAGGTAATAAATGTGTGAAATAGTGAGAATTGTGGGTTGCTCCTAGTATAAAAAGTATTTCGCTAGGCTTGATTAATGAGAAAATGTGATAAAAATTAATTTTCGGGTCTAGAGACAAAATGGTCATTTTGCCCAATTATAAATTGTTGAGTACCTAGATCGATAAAATGATTAAAATTGTGAATTCTTATTATTTTAGATCAAGAAATAGAAAATCCGAATTTAGATCGGGAGAAGGCCAAGCAAGTAGATTAAATCGTCTAGTCACCTACATTTTGTAATCCGAGGTAAGTTGTATGTTAATAATGCAACTATATTGCTATGATGTATGATTAAATTGATATTGCATGAATTGCTTGATTGTGATTATGAGAATGCATGTTGAGATATTAATGTAGTAAAGACTTCCAGTTGAACATTTGGAATAGACTTGGATATTCGTACCATGACATTGGGTGGTATGTAAGCCAGTGTAAGACATGTCTGGGACATGTATTGGTATTGAGATGAGAGCTAGTATAAGACCTGTCTGGGACATGGCATCAGCTTGTTGTGTCTCAGTGTAAGAGCTGTCTAGGACACGGCATCGACACTGATAGATGAGAACCAGTGTAAGACCTATCTGGGACACGGCATCGACTTTAATGTGCTAACCACTATAAGACCATGTCTGGGACATGGCGTCGGCATCTTATCCCATGTTCGGGGTTATTGAGTATCCGATAATATTCCAAATGATTCAACGAAAGATTTATGATTTGTATCAAAATGAGAAAAGTTATGACATTTGGTGAGTGGTACAGGTACCAACTTGAAATGTATAAGATGTGGGCTCAATATATGCCATAGGAATTGTATTGGATGGTGATGAGTAAGTTGTACTTATGTCTATCTATTATATTCATGGACAAACTATGAAATGTTATAAGCATATTGTTTTATGATAATTAGTTGATGTTTATTTTCATGCAACTTATTAAGCTTTATGCTTACCCTATTTTTCCTTCCATTTTCTTATAGTGCCACAGAAGTAGCTAGAAGATCAACGCCTACGTTAGAGAAGCCAGTCACACTATCATCTGAAGCACTTAGTATAGTTAGTTCTTTTATTTTGATTATGACATGTATAGGAACTTTTGTTTTGTTTTAGTGTCACAATGCTTCGAGGCCAAATGTGTTGGCTTGTTTTAGCATTTGACTCATTTTGTATAAGGCCATGAAAAATGGCTAATATTGAAAGTTGTAATATGAATACAAGAAAGTCTTTCATGAATGAGAAAATTGCTGGTATGGTTAAGCATGTGAATTTCAGTGTATGGATAGTAAGGTACATAAATTAGTCGCTTAAACATATGTGAAATGTATATAGGTCTTAATTATAGTTGCTTGATTGGGAAATCATGTTATAATAGACTTTGGTGTGATGGATGGTATTGGATTATGTTTCAGGGTGGAAAAAGGTTTGGTAGATAGCCTTATATTGTCCACACGGGTAAACACACGAGCGTGTGTTTACCCGTGTGTGATGCATAGTCAGCTCCATGGGCGTGTTGTTCGGCCGTGTGTCCCCTGAACGTAAAATTTGCAAGTCAGTATGCATGGTAGTAAACACACGGGCAGAGACACGGCCGTATGTCTCAGCTGTGTGGAGCATATGGCCTCTGGCCACGGGCATGTGCCTTGGCCATATGCCTCTATTTGGTTACTGACGTCAGAAATAGAATGTCAAGGTTTTTAGACCCGGGCTAAGACACGAGCATGTCATGGTCGTGTGATGTACATGGGCCATGGACACGGGCGTGTGTCAGCTCGTGTGAAAACCCCTGTAGGTTTGAATTTGGAATTTAATTCTCACGGGTTCGCATGTCCCCTAATGCTTAGGCCGTGTGAACTACACGACCATGTCATAGTGGCCACACAGGCGTGTTGCCCTTCCACACGAGCGTGTGCCCTGTTTCAAAAGTCATTCTTATATGGTTGGTTAAAGGACCTGACTTGGTCCCGAGTGGTTTCCAATGGATGTTTAGGGTCTTGTGAGTCCATGTTAAGGAATTTTAAACATAGTTCGATAAAGTTTTAAATTTGAGCGAGTCTTAGTGACTCAAAAATGTGATATGTATGTGTTCAAGTTTAGTAACGCCTTGTATTCCGTCCCAACGTAGGGAATGGGTGTGGGGTGTTACACCAGAGGACCAAGAGAAAACAATGTTTACATGTCCTTTTGGCATGTTCGCCTACAGATAGATGCCGTTTGGACTTTGCAATGCACCAGGCACATTGCAAAGGTGTATGGTAAGTATATTTTCCAACTATGTCGAGAAAATAATTAAGGTATTTATGGACGATTTTATACTTTATGGAAATTCTTTCAATGAATGTTTGTCAAACCTCGTTAAAATTATTGAGAGAAGCCTAGACTTTAATTTAATTCTTAATTCTGAATAATACCATTTTATGGCAGATAAGAGATTGATTTTAGGGCATATTGTTTGCGCTAAAGGGATCACGGCCGATAAGGAAAAAACTGATGTTATCAACTCACTTCTATACCCCACAATTGTAAGGGAAATTTGTTCCTTTCTTAGTTATATAGGTTTTTACAAGTGCTTTATTAGGGAATTTTCCAAGATTTCACAATCGCTCTTTAATCTCTTTCAAAAAGATAAAGAGTTTGAATTTGATAAAGCGTGCAAAGACGCGTTCAACACTCTCAAACAAAAGCTTGTTTCAACTCCTAGAGTATAACCGTCAAATTGGGACTACCCTTTCGAGCTCATGTGCGATACAAGCGACCAAAGTGTAGAAGCTATATTTGGGCAAAGAATTGGGATGGTGTAACACCCCTTACCTGTATTCAACGCCGAACCAGGATACGAGGCATTACCGCACTTACATCGCAAGCAAACATACAAATCAAGAACTAAATTTTCATATAAATTAAAACCATTTGTATTCAATGATAAAGTCCCCAATGTGAGCCTACGAGGCCCAAAACATGCTTTGGAAGTGGTCCGGGACTAAACCAACAACTCGAGAAATTTTTACAAAACTTAGAAATTTTTTACTATGAACATGGGTTACACACTCGTGTGGTTTGGGACACGCCCGTGTGGTCACACATGCCCGTGTCCCTAACCCGTGTAACTCTCTGTTTTGCAATGCATGAACAAATTGAGATCACACAACCAAGTCACACGCCCATGTGCTAGGCCATGTAGTTAATTTAATTTTCATAAAATAGGTGTAGACTTCACACAGTCAGGACACACGCCCGTGCATGAGGTCGTGTCCCTCACACGGCTGAGACACACGCCCGTGTCTCTGCCCGTGTGCTCAATTCTGAGCATTTTGTTTCTCAAAATTAAGGTGTAAAGGACACACGGCCGAAACACATGCCCATGGGGCAAGTCATGTGTCATACACGACCTAGACACACGCCCGTGTGTCTACCTGTGTGGACAAAATAAAGGCTATTTACCAAGCCATTTGTCACCCTCATTTACTCCTACACATGTACAAGTTCAAGGCATAATTCATAGCACACTTGGACAACCAATACACCCACAAACAAGGCCAATTCATGTCATTTCATTATCCACACTCAACATATTTACAACATCATATTTTACGAAGCCAAATCACACCAAACTTACATGCTACAAGTTTCAACATGGCTACCAATAACATGCATAATTTTTAATTAGATTTGCTATCGTACCAATGAGCTAATCTTAACAATTCACCAAACATTTATAAACCACATCACACAAGAAATAATTGCACATGCATGCATATATAAATATATATATATATATATAAGCTCACAATCAATTCAATCAAAATAAGCCATGTTACATGGCCAAATACCACATCAAACCTTTGGCAATTACAAACCAATACATTTGGCCAAATTCATAATGACACATATAAGATAACAGTTTGATAGTGTGACACGATCTCCGATGATCTCCAATCTGAGCTAGCTTGGTGACACTATAAAACATGGAAAACAAAACAGAGTAAGCTATATAGCTTAGTAAGCTCGTATGAAAGAAATAAACTAATCTTACCATACATTATCATGCACGTAACACATCATAAGGAAATGTAATTTACCATATTTTCATAATCATAATTCATTCCATCACAATTTACCTTGAGTTTATCATTTCGTGAATTTAATAAATCATAAGTTTTGTGCACATACCTGTACCACTCATATGGTTTCATACTCATTCTCATCTTTTTCATACCCAATAAACCACTCGGAATAATAATGTCAGATACTCGAGAAATCTTGCACACAAGGTGCCACATATGTAGCCATTGCTACTTCTATCTCATATCACATATATGCTCGCTCTCAAGCCATTAACGGGTCTACTCACACAAGTTGTCAGTTAAGATGTAGCTACACAGTACTGTTCACACAAGCTGTTAAGTAACTGCAACATATGCCGGTATACTTAGCCACTGGTAGGACATATGGGACCAACATCTGGATCACATAACATAAAGCCCTAGTGACATGTCACTTGTATCTTAATCTATTCCTAATATTCGATTGGGATTTCTCGCTTGCCAAATTGTCGTCAAATATTTCCGTAAGGTCAATTTCACAATTCATGCATAAATTAAAGCAATTAAAAATACACTTAAAGTAAACCTTATTTAACATACGAACTTACCTCGGTTACAAAAACAACCAAAAGGACCTATTCGTCAAATACTTTATTTTTCCCCCGATCTACACCCGAACTTTGTTTTTCTTGATGTATAATACCACATTTAACTTATTTAATCATCACATTATTCAATTCAGCCCAAAAAAACATTATGACAAAATTTACATTTTTGCCCCTACTTTTCAACATTTTACGATTTAGTCCCTAGGCTCGTAAAATGAACTTCATTCAATTTCATCACAACCCAAGCCTATCCAATTGTTATTTATACTCATAACAGCCCAAATTTTTCATTTATTCACACTTTTCTACACATTTTATAAACTTTTACAAATAAGTCCCTATTTAACCTTTTTTTATCGAAAATCACTTTGCAAACGTTGTTTAACTAACAACGAGCATGCATTTTCTACCATCAAACATCAAAATACAAGCATATTCAACATGAGTAAAATTTTAGAATTTAATTTTCTTTCAAATTAGTCCTTGAAATCGCTATTTCAAGTTACAACGATCTTAAAAATATAAAAATCATTAAAAACGGGACAAGAACGGACTTACAATTGAGCTTGAAAGCTTGGCCTAACCCTAGCTATGTCTCCTCTTCTAATTTCCAGCTATAGGGACTAAATTGAAGAAGATGACATCTTTTATTTAGTTATTTTGGCTTTATTTACCAAATTACCTATTTACCCCTCACATAAACTTTGAAGTTTTACCTACTCCATGTCCATCTTTGTCCATCTTGTATAATGGTCTAATTGCCATTTAAGGACCTCTAATTTAGAATTTCATAACAATTTACTACCTTTAGCCTATAGAACTCAAATTTTGCACCTATTGCAATTTAGTCCTTCTAGTCAAATTGAGTACTCAATCGATAAAATTTCTTAATGAAATTTTCACACAATTATTCTATCATGCTGTAAATCTTAAAGAAATAGTAAAAAAAATATTTCTACTTCAAATTTATGGTCCGAAAACCACTGTTTTGATTTGACCCAAAAACGGGCTGTTACAAAAGGAACCTCACGTCATATCCTACGCCTCTAAAACACTAGATGCTGCCCAGAGCAATTACTCAACTACTAAAAAAGAATTATTAGCCATTGTTTTTGCTTTGGAAAAATTTAGATAGTATTTATTAGCTACTAAAGTTATTGTCTTTTCTGACCATGCAACATTGAAATATTTTATCGGGAAAAAAGAGGCAAAACCTAGGTTAATTTGATGGATTCTTCTCTTACAAGAATTCAATCTCGAGATCAAGGATAAGAAAGGAAGTGAGAACTTAGTATCTAATCATTTGAGTCGAATTCCCTTTTCAAAAGACGACACACCTCTTAAAGATAACTGCCCAAATGAAAGTCTTTTGTTAGCTCAGATAGTTTACCCATGGTTTGCAAATATGGTAAATTACCTCACTATAGGTATTGTTTCGTTCAACTTATCACGTTCTGAAAAGGAAAAGCTCAAAAGAGACTCATGATATTATATTTGGGATGATCCATACCTATGGAAACACTGTTCTGATCAGGTAATTCGACGATGTCTCGTAGAAACCTAGGTACAATCTATCCTTTCTTTTTGTCATTCTTATGCTTGAGAAGGGAATTTCGATCCTAAATGCACTGCACATAAGGTACTTGAGTGTGGATTGTTTTGGCCACACATATTTTGTGATGCTTATTTATTTTGCAAAACTTGCGAGAGTTGTCAAAAATTAGGGAATTTAAGTTGGAAGAGTGAGATGCCCCTAACAGTTATACATGTTTGTGAAATTTTTTATATATAGGGCATCAATTTAATGGGACCGTTTGTTTCATCATTTAATAATGTTTACATTATTCTCACTGTAGATTACGTACCTAAATGGGTAGAAGCTAAAGCTAAAGCTAAAACTGTAGTGGATTTTCTAACGAACTCTATTTTTTCCAGGTTTGGCATACCAAGAGCATTAATAAGCGATTGGGGAACTCATTTCTGCAACAAGGTAATTGATACTTTACTGAAAAAGTATGGGGTGACACAATGTGTGGCCACAGCTTATCACCCACAAACAAATGGTTTAGCGGAAGTTTTGAACCGCGAAGTAAAGTTGATTCTGGAAAAGACTGTGAAACCAAATAGGAAGGACTGGAGCTTACGTTTAAACAATGCATTATGGGCATATGGTACTACTTACAAGGGACCCATAGGAATGACCCCTTACCGAATCATATTCGGTAAATCGTGTCACCTTCCGATAGAGTTAGAACATAAGGCATTTTGGGTGTTGAAAAAATGCAACATGAAATTGGATGCCGTAGGTACTTTTCAAAAATTGGACATTCAAGAACTCGAAGAGATCCAGCGAGACGGATATGAAAACACCTAAATTTATAAAGACAAAACCAAGGCATTTCATGACCAGAAAATATCTCGCAAACAATTTTCAATTGACCAGAAAGTGTTACTTTATGATCCTATACTGAGAATTTTTTCAGGTAAGCTTCGAACCATGTGGCTTGGTCCTTTTATTATTACTTAAATATTTCCTCATGATGCGGTTGCAACTAAAAGCGAGGATTCTAGAAAAAGTTTTAAAGTTAACGGTCAAAAGTTAAAACCCTTTTACGAGAATTTTCAAATATACGTGGTAGAGGAACTATTTTTTGAAGAGCCGAACAATTAAATTTTTCAGGTTGTCGAGTTAACGACGTTAAACAAGAGCGCTTTATGGGAGGCAACCCACATTTATTTTCATTTAGTAATTTATTTTCTTTATTTAATTTAATTTTGGATTCTAGTTTAGTTTGAAAATTAAATAAAATATTATTTTAATCCATTCGATCGTGTTATTTTCTAGGAGCATGGACAACGACAGACATTTGTTAAAAGTCAGAATTAAATTGTGGCATTGGCATGTTCGTATTCGATGCATTCATCTTTATCAAACAAACAAACCCACATCCTTACCAAAATGTATAAGAGCCCAACATACCAAGCCCCAAACAAAAAGAATAAGGAAAGAAAGGGTCAGCAGGCCGATTCAAAAGAAGAAAAAAGAAAGAGGGCCAACCGGTCCAAGAAGGAAAAAGAGAAAAAAGAAGGAAAGGTAGGCCAAACAGCCAAAGAAAAGAAATAAAGAAAAAAGAAGGAAGGGCCCGACGGCTAATGAAGAAAAAGAAAGAAAAAAGAATAATAATGAAGTTTTTTTTTTCAAACCCCCGCCTTATCCTTTCTTTTTCTTTTCCCTATTTTCCTTCTTCACTCATCTTCCTCTCCAAAACCTTAACTCCCTCAAGCCGCTGCCCTTAACCCCTTGACTGCCGTCGACCTTTTCACCAACACTGTCGCCATTAGCTTCCACCTTCATCGAGAAAAAGACTACACAAACACCACCTCACACTATCAACGCACCACCATTCTCCACACCCCCCACCGTTGAACACCTCCATTTGAAGCCGTCACCGTCGTCGTCCATAGCCTCACCGCCGAGTTACACCCTCTCGCTTAAAACACCACAAAACATCACATTTTCTCACCCCAAAACAAACCACCACCTTCATCCACCCCAAAAATGCCACATTTCATCCTATAGCTGCCACCCTTAGAAGCACAAAAATTTGTAAAGATATTTCAACCACCATTCACCGCTGATCGCTACTGTCCACCGCTGCCTATTACTGGTCTCCGCCATGGGCCACCACTAAATAGTTATCCCCGATTATTTTTTAGCCCGAAAAAATCCCATGGTTCGTACTAGACACCAATCAACCGATATGTCCTGAGTTCGTTAAACCGAGGCCGAAACTGATTTTCAGCACCACTAGTCATTGAACTTGACGATGAAGTTCTAGAACCACCACCGCCAATACATGTTGCTGGAACAAATCAACATCGACAAAGAAGCCCGACACTAGTCGAGATGGAAAGTTCACACGTTTGTCCCGACAAGTCTAGCAACACAAGGTATAACATTTCGAACCCACAAACTGATTTACTGTTATTAACATTTTCTACTGGTTATTTAGACAGAGTTAGAACAACGAACCCAAGTGAATAACCTAGTCCACGGTGAACAAGGTCGGCCACTGCTCGTGCTTGACATAAACGATCACACCAGCCCAATAAAAGGTCAGAATCAACCCCAAATAGCAGTATTGAAGCTGCTGATATATTGAGCCCACCGCAAAGCCCAATTGAAAATGAATACCAGCCTCCATGTAATAATAGACGCGGTCAGCGAGGCCCAACATATACAATGCCACCAGAACAAAGACTACGAGCATTTCTAAATTTTACATCAGAACACCAAACAAGATATGAGGAAATTCAACATCGGCCAATTCCAGTCTGTAAATATCTTTTTCTCTTTACTCTTAATGCACTTAACATGAGTGAGTCGGTATTTCATTATTTTTGTTGCTATTGGTTGGACATCATATGCAAATATTTATTGTGCTGCTTACTATGAACTTGTATTTGAATTTTATGCTACATTTAATTTTAATATGTTTGCAGTTACGACTGTTGAAACCCCGGATGTAATTAAATTCAGATTTCTTGGTAATTCATTTTCCATTTCTCTTTCTGATTTTAACATAGTCATGAGTTTCTTTAACCCTGACAATGTCCAATTCGACTCATACCATAGTGCTCTTCTTAAGATACCTAATGATTTTGATAACAGTTCCGCTTACTCAGTTTTGACAAACTCAGTATCTCGGACTTACAATTCTAAGACCTCCAAAGCTTTATTAGTGCATGAACTGGCCCTAAGGCACATTTATAAGTTTCTTGCTTTTAATTATTCAAGGTGCAATGATTCTACATCCGTCTTAACTAGGACAGAGCTATTTTTCTTACGGTACATGCATTTCAGTTTTAGAGTCAATATGGGATATTGGTTTGCATGTAATTTTCATGCTGCAATTCGTACTCATTGACCTCTCATACTCGGCCCTTACATCACACACCTAGCTAAAAATATGCTTCCATCTAGAGCTGATTTTTCATCATTAAGATAAGCTTATAATATGGATCCTTTGGATGAGTATTGTTTAGATTCTATGGGTTTGCTTGCTGGCGGAGACTTCATTTTATTTTGTTCCCCCAGGTACACGAACAACTCGAAGCAATAAAGTCTTTCGACGAAGATGTGATCCAGCTACTAGAGAGCAAGAGGAGCAATCACCTTCCAACGTGGATAAATGACTTCATCGCATTGAGGCTCGCCTAGAAACAATGGAAGCCAACACCTCAAGCATCTCACCATCTTGCAAAGAGGTCACTTGCACCGCCCTCGGGCCCATTAAATATAAACAGGGAGTACACTTTCTCCACTCTTATTATTCTTTTTGCATATTGAGGGCAATGTGGGCTAAGTAGGGGGGATCATGCCATACTTTCTTTTTGCATGTGTTTTGCTAAGAATAATTTCTTAATTCATTTCAGAAGTAAACCACTAATTCTTATGTTTAGTTTATTTAAATAAGTGGGTGAATCATGAATAACTATTGCTTGCTTGATCAATGAATATTTTGTAGAATTGAAAATGTTATGCCTCAGTCAATATTTCATGAAAATTGTTGGGTTTTTTTTAACTTACCTAATGAAAATACTTGTTTTAAATAAAGTTGCTAATAGCTTAGTTAAGAGTGAAGATTAGGAAATGTGACCAAGTTGAATAACCCGGATGAGGTGTTTAGGTTGTCATCTCGTTTCATATCAAAAGGTTTGGTGACAAATCAAAGCTTGTAACACTCCGCTAACTAAGCTGCCTTGAGAAAGGAGAAATAAATTGATTAGGGACATGTGAAATTGAGTAACCAGGATAAGATGCTTGGGTTGTCATCTCGTTTCGCGTCAAAAGGTTTGATTATGTCTCGAATTCATTAAAAATAAATAATTAAATAAAAAGAACGTGTTGAGTTGAGTAATCGGGCTAAGGTGCTTGGGTTGTCATCTCATTTCGCGTCAAAAGACTTGACTACATTTGAAAAATTTTAAAAAATTTTAAATAATATAAATAATAAAAAATATATAAATAAAAGTATATATTGAGTATGATCGTTTCACATGTTTGATTAAGCCTAAATTTAGTGAAATAGTTGAATTTGACATACTGTTCTAGATTTTATAAAATGCTTATTGATTGAGCTTAACAATTGTTTATTTTTTATTCACCTAATTGTTTGCAGTATGCTTGACTACGAAAGGGGGTTTTGATTTTGAAAATGATTGATGAATTATTTTTAGTGGATATCATGCTTGAGGACAAGCATCAGCTAAGTAGGAAGAATTTGATAGCAAGATAAATTCGTATTTTTAATATAATTATTTTTTGTTAATTATCAGATAAAATGATATTAAATTTGGATTTTTCTTATCAGGAATGAAGTTGGTGTGCTGAATTCAAACTCTTACAAAAAGGGGCTAAATTGAAACAAAAAGCAAAAATGAGAGCTTAGTTGAAAGATTGAAGATACAAAGATGATTAGATAAAGATTGAAGGGTTCAAGATTTTTTTTAAAAAAAGTGATTGTATAAAGATTGAAGGATTTTTTTATATGGTTACAACTTTGTAATTGGTTTAAATTTAATCTCTAGTTCAAAATTGTTTTTAAAATTTTAAATTATTTAGTGATAACATTTAGGGAAAATCTAGCTAAATTTTAGCACTAGAACTGTGTATAAACCTAGTGACTACATCCAATTAAATACATACTTTGCCTTGGCATTTAACAAATTCCTTTTTTTTCCCCTTTTTTTTTCTCCTCTTTCATGCACCATTTACATTTTGCAAACTTCTATTCTATTTCATTTTTTACTTTAAACCCTTTTTGGGTTAATTACCTTCCAAAGCCCTTCCCCTTTCTATCACCTATAATTCCACAAATCTATTTTCAAAGCATAATTTTCTCCATGATTAACTAAACTTTTTTTAGCTTTAGCCCGAAAATTGCTCCAACAAAACAATCGTAAGATACGAACCCGCATAAAATGTAACGCCCCCACGCCCGAGACCGTCGTCGGAGTCGAGTATGAGGTGTTACTAAGCTTAATTTAACATATTTAGAACTTTGGATTATTTATTTCTACATTCACAGCTTTTAAGCTACTTGCATCACAGTCACAAGAAAAATCATATCTCGAGTTACGAAACTCAAAATCAAGATCCGTAAATTTTCCCTAAATATAGACTCATATACCTATCTACTAAAATTTTTCTAGAATTTTTGGTTGGGCCAATTAATCAGATTTATTAGTTAAAGTTACCCTGTTTGAGGACTTGGTGGTCTGACCTCTGTTTACTACTGAACCACATTTCTCTTTGTAAAAATCCATATGACTATGAGGTTTGTTTCTCCTGAAACTAGACTCAATAAGGATTCTGAGAATATAAAATACACTACCTAATTATATCTTTACAATTTATGGTGAATTTCTAAAGTTGGAGCAGGGATTCGAAACTGCTATGACCCTGTTTCACTAAAATTCAAATATCTTGTAACATATAATTCCTTTACCTGTTTCATTTGTTTCATGTGAAACTAGACATAATAAGCTTCAATTTGATATGTAGTCCATCACCAAGTTCAATTTCTATGATTTTAGTAAATTTTAAACTCGCATCGTTGTTGCTTGAGTATTACATTTATGGCAAATTTCATCCCTTTTGAGTTTTTATGCACTAAGTATCTTAATAATTTTCCTTAACATCAAATATAATCTAAACTAACTATTTTCATAATTTATCATTATCAAGCATTTCCTCAACTATTCCATCACCATACCATAAGATCATTTACACAAAAAGGTATATTGCTATACATGCCATACTTAAATTTTACAAGCCATTACCAAAAGTCTTAGGATAGTGTGGTGAGCCTTGACCTATCCCGACTTACGAGTGGCTTGTCCAAAACTACAATGAGTAAGAAGGAGGAGTAAGCATAAATGCTTAGTAAGTTCATATGTAAATAATAAGTAACATACCAAACAGTCATACCAATCAACATTAGCATGTATCACTAAAACACATATCACATTTTAATCATTTTCATCATCTTATTACCTTATCGTGGTTGTATCAATACTCAACCCGAGGGTTAAATACATACCGTCCAAAATATCCATTTCACATCACTTACCAAGACGTCTCTTTACATCTCGAATATTCCTCCATTTGAGTAGAACTTTACCCGTTGAACACATCGGAATATAATTCGGATACATGGATAACTTGCACATAAGTGCCATATATGCAATCAAGCAATCATGTAACCCGCCCATAAGCGAACTCGGACTCAACTCAACGAGTTCGGACATTCGCATCCATAAGTGAACTCGGACTCAACTCAACGAGTTCGGATGCTCAACCATCTTAGTGACATGTCACTTGTATCCTAATCTATTCCTAAGGTTCAAACGTGCTTTTTCCTCGAGCACTTATCCTTGCCGTCTTCCGTAGAATGCCGAAATCAATACTCGGTAACAATTATATTTAACAAGTAGTTCACATAATTTACATATTATTTGAAATTAACCACAAAGCATACATTTCATAATAAAATTCAGCATAACATATAATTAACATCAATAACTTAAAAATAACCATTATGCTACATTATTTACACATGAACTTACCTTGGTACCAAAATACAAAGATTTTGCAATTTAGTCCACAATCTTTTCTTTTCCTCGATTGAGGTCGATTCCACGTCTTTCTTGATCTAAAATAACACATTTAGCTTATTTAATACTCACATTATCAAATTAATCCTTAACTCAAATTTTGGAAAAATTACAATTTTACCCTAAACTTTTGCATATTTACATTTTGCCCTAGGCTCTGGATTAAACTTTATTCCTTATTCTTATGTTTTACAACACGCTGATCACTTTCTCTTCTATGGCAACATCAAATTCTCACTCTAACATGTACTTGTGACTATTAGGTATTTTCTTGATTAAGCCCTTTTACTCGTTTTTGCTTAAAATCGGGTAGTACAAGTTGTCTAACATAATTTAAAACTTCATATTCTATCATAAAACATCAAAATACACAAATTTCACCTATGGGTATTTTCCAAATATAAACCCTAGGTTAAATTATTGCTAACATAAGCTTTATCGAGTTATCGAGATCTCAAAACGTAAAATCATTAAAAGCGGGCTTGGAATCACTTACTATGGAGCTTGGAAGCTTGAAACAAACCCTAGCTATGGAGAACCCTTGAAATTTCGGCCTAATGAAGAAGATGGACAAAATTGGCTTTTAATTTTATTTTAATTCATTTTAATAACTAAATGACCAAAATACCCTTACTACTAAACTTTCCAAAAATTCCTTCCATGTCCTAATTTTGTCCATGAACTTAAAATTGGTCAAATTTCTATTTAAGACCTCCTCATTAATATTCCAAAACAATTTCATACTAAAACTTCTAGAATGCAAGTTTTGCAACTTATTCGATTTAGTCCCTACTTTCAATTTAAGCACTTTAGGCATAGAATTTCATCACGAAATTTTCACACAATCATGCAATCATATCATAAACCTCAAAATAATTATAAAATAATTATTTCTATCTTGGATTTATGGTCACGAAACCACTATTCCGATTAGGCCCTAATTCGGGATATTACATAAAAAAACCTCTCAAGGCAGTATTTTCTATCTCTCCGGTATATGTGATAGTACAAATTTGTCCCTTAAAGTTGATTTAGTTTCGATTCAAAAAGTGCACGTTGGGTTGGAGTTGTTTGGCATACAATTGGGAAGACGAATCGACCGTGCTGTGTTCGAATTCCCGCGAACAAATTGATGTGTCTAGGTGGAAAAAACTAGTTGGATTCCGTTAAGGGAGATAAAGATCAGATTTAAATAACCCACGCTATTGAAGCCATTGATTCGAGTTGGGCTTTTCAGATCGCATGGCTGTTAAAATCTTAAATTGTGAACACATGTATCACAGTTAGAAATTTGGCAAAAGTCGATTTACAGGTTGTACCGAGATCGACTACATAAGGAAAAGTTGGCATTCGGGACATTCTTGGTCGCTATAACCAACTTATTACTTGGAAGGGAAGATCTATTTCAAGGATCAATTCAATATTGGAGTACACCAAGGCTAAGGCTAAGCTTAAAAATATTTTATTTATCCACTTATTTTATTTTCTGAAATTTATTTTTGCGTTTTCAAACCTGTTTTTGTTTTATTTTATTATACTTCGTATTTCCTTATTTTATTATCTTAATCAATTTAAACCCCCTATTTTTACTTTTTTTCAACATTTGCTACGCACAGGTCGTGGGCACGACTATGACCACGACAGCGATTCTGGTCACGAAAAAAGGCAAAATTAGATAACTAGTCCCTGTGGATTCGACCTTACTGCTCTATACTACTATTTACTATTATTTTGTTGTAGGAATTTATATTTGGTGGTGTTAGAATTAAGTGACCCAAATTCTTATTTAAATAAAATACGATGGAAAATAAAATAAAAGTAAAATCCATATAGAACTAGACTTCTTTTATTTTATTTTAAAATAAGGTTTTTAAACCTTTTTAAACTTCATCTATTTTATATTGATTAGGATAAGGTGTTTCAATTCTACTACAATATGGCTTTACAAGCCTATAAATAGACATAGCCTATTCCTCTTGTATGGATTAAATTTTTTGATATAGTGAATTTTCTTTTCCTCTACCCGTGATTTTTTCCCGAAAGAGTTTCCACTTAAAATTTGTGTGTTCTTTATTTTATTTTTTTTACAAATTGGTATCAGAGCTTTCGGGTTATTCATCTCGATCACGGTAATGGCGTCTTTGAAGTATGAAATTCCGCTGTTAGATCACAAGCGTTGTGGCAAATTAAGATGCAATCAGTTCTTGTACAGATGGATCTGAAGGATGCCCTGCAAGGGATAGATAAGATGCCTTCGACATTAACAGATGAAAAGAAGAAGCGTAAGGATCGAAAGGCATTAACACAATTACATCTACATTTGTCCAATGAAATTTTGCAGGATGTGATGAAAGAGAAGACTATCGCTGCATTATGGAAGAGGCTAGAACAAATATGTATGTCGAAAACTCTAACAAGCAAGTTGCATATGAAGCAGCGTCTTTATGCTCATCGTTTGGAGGAAGGTGCGTCTGTACATGAACACTTAACAGTGTTTAAAAAAATTCTCTCAAACTTGGAGGCCATGGAGGTTCAGTATGATAAGGAAGATCTAGGGTTGATTCTACTTTGTTCGTTGCCCCCGTCTTATTTAACCTTTAGAGACACAATTTTATATAGCCGCGAGTCTCTCACAGTTGATGAGGTTTATGATTCTTTAACCTCGTATGATAAGATGAAGCATATTGTGGTTAAACCCGACTCTCAGGGAGAGGGTCTCATTGTTCGTGGGAGACAAGATCGGAATGCTGATGATGATCGTGGTAGGACACAGGAACGGAATTCTCGTGGTAAATCTAAAGGTAGATCGAAGTCTTCAAACAGAGGTAAAACTTGTAACTTCTGCAAGAAGAAAGGGCATATTAAATCTGAGTACTATAAGCTACAAAATAAGATTAAAAGGGAGGCTGCGAATTAAAAGGGAAAACAACCAGAAAATTCTGGTGAAGCTAATGTTGTAGAAGATTACAGCGATGGTAAACTTCTAGTTGCTTCTATCAATGATTCTAAAGTAAGCGAGGAATGGATACTTGATTCAGGCTGCACCTTCCACATGAGTCCCAATCGGGATTGGTTTACTGACTTATGAAACGATTATGCGAAGGTGTTGTTTTGATGGGAAATAATGCTTCGTGTAAAATGGCAGGTGTTGGAACAGTTAAAGTTAAGATGTTTGATGGAGTTGTCAGAACACTTAGTGAGGTACGACATGTTCCAGAATTGAAGAGAAATTTAATTTTGTTGAGTACTCTTGATTCTAAAGGGTGCAGATATACAGCTGAAAAGTGGGATTTTAAAGATTTCCAAAGGTTCCCTTATTGTGATGAAAGGGCAAAGAAAAACTTCCAACTTATATATTTTGCAGGGTTCTACTGTTACTGGTGATGCAGCTGTCGCTTCCTCTTCCTTGTCAGATGATGATATTACTAAACTTTGGCATATGCGCCTAGGGCATATGAGCGAGAATGGCATGGTAGAATTGAGTAAAAGAGGACTTCTTGATGGGCAAGGAATTTGCAAACTAAATTTCTGTGAGCACTTTGTTTTTGGGAAGCAAAAGAGAGTTCGATTCACTAGAGGAATCCATAACACGAAGGGAATATTGGAGTATATTCATTCTGATCTGTGGAGGCCATCCAGAGTACCTTCGAGAGGTGGAGCTAATTATATGCTAACCTTTATTGATGATTTTTCCAAAAAATTTTGGACGTTTTTCCTGAAGTAGAAAAGCGATGTGTTTTCCGCATTTAAGTTTTGGAAAATTATGATTGAAAAACAGACGGGAAAATAGATAAAATACCTCCGCACAGACAATGGCTTAGAGTTCTGTTCTGATGAGTTTAATAGATTATGCAAGTCATAAGGGATCATGAGACACTTGACAGTTCGTCATACTCCACAGCAAAACGGCGTTGCAGAACGAATAAACAGAACGATCATGGAGAAGGTTCGATGTATGTTGTCAAATGCCAACTTATCGAAGTCATTTTGGGCAGAAGCAGCCTCTACTGTATGTTTTTTAATCAACCAATCTCCATCTGTTGCCATTGAGAAAAAGACTTCACAAGAGGTATGGTCTGGTAATCCTGCTAATTATTCTGATTTAAAGATTTTTGGGTGTCCTGCGTATACTCATGTTAATAATGGAAAATTGGAACCGAGATCCATTAAATGCGTTTTTCTTGGTTATAAAGCTAGTGTAAAAGGGTATAAGTTATGATGTCCTGAAAATAGAAAAGTTGTGATTAGCAGAGATGTTGTTTTTGATGAAACTGCTATGCTACCTAACTTATCTCTTAAAGACTCTTCTAATAAAGAAAATCAAAAGCAGGTGGAGCATCAGATTAATACAGAGTCAACTCCTCAAGCCAGAACAAAATTTGAGAATAGAGTTGCTTCTTTACCACAATACTTTATCGCCAAAAACAGAACTAGAAGAGAAATTAAAGCTCCAAAGAAGTATGCTGAGGCGGATCTAGTTGCTTATGCTTTAAATGTGGTTAAAGATATTGATGTGAATCAAGAGCCATCTAATTATTCTGAGGCGGTTAGTTGTGAAGACTCACAAAAGTGGATGTTTGCTATGCAAGAAGAGATGAAATCACTCCACAAAAACAAAACATGGGACCTTGTGAAACTTCCTAAAGGTAAAAAGGCTGTTCATTGTAAATGGGTGTTTAAAAAGAAAGAAGGGACTCCAGGAGTTGAAGAACTTAGATATAAAGCAAGGCTTGTTGCAAAGGGTTATAGTCAAATTCCAAGAGTGGACTTCACAGATATGTTCTCTCCAGTTGTTAAGCATAGTTCGATTCGAGCTTTGCTTGGATTGTGGCCATGCATGATTTGGAGCTTGAGCAGTTAGATGTAAAAACTGCATTTCTACATGGAGAACTTGAGGAGGATATTTACATGCAAAAACCAGAAGGTTTTATAGTCTCAGAAAAAGAGGATTATGTTTGCTTGCTGAAAAAGTCCCTTTGCAATTTGAAACTGTCACCAAGATAGTGGTACAAGAGGTTTGATTCCTTTATGACTTCTCATGATTTCAAAAGAAGTAGTTTTGACAGTTGTGTTTACTTTAAGAAAAACAGTGATGGTTCTTTTGTGTATCTACTTCTTTATGTTGATGACATGTTGATAGCAGCAAAAGATAAATGAGAGATAAGAAATGTCAAAACCCAACTAAGTAAAGAATTTGAGATGAAAGATTTAGGACCAGCAAAGAAGATACTTGGAATGGAGATTCTCAGAGATAGAAAAATAAGTAAATTGTACCTAAGTCAGAAGGGGTACATTGAGAAAGTTCTTTGCAGGTTCAATATGCAGAGTGCTAAGTCTGTTAGTACTCCTTTAGCAGCCAATTTCAGACTTTCATCAGTTTTGTCTCCACAATCAGATGATGAGATTGAGTACATGTCACATGTTCCATAATCTAGTGCAGTAGGATCTCTCATGTATGCTATGGTTTGTTCACGTCTAGATTTATCATATGCAGTCAGTGCAGTTAGCAGATACATGGCGAATCCCGGTAAAGAACACTGGAAAGCATTTCAGTGGATTCTAAGATACTTACGATGTACTACTGATGTTTGCTTACAGTTTGGAAGAACTAGAGATGGAGTCATAGGGTATGTTGATGCTGATTTTGCTAGAGACCTTGATAAAAGAAGATCTCTCACAGGTTATGTCTTTACAATCGGAGGTTGTGCAATCAGTTAGAAAGCCACTTTGCAGTCTACAGTTGCTTTGTCTACCACTGAAGCTGAGTACATGGCGATTACTGAGGCTTGTAAAGAAGCTATTTGGCTGAAGGGACTCTTTAGTGAACTCAATGAAGACCTTCAAATCAGCACAGTATTTTGTGACAGTCAGAGTGCCATCTTTCTTACAAAAGATCAAATGTTTCATGAGAGAACAAAACACATTAATGTTCGGTATCATTTTGTTCGTGATATTATTGCTCGTGGTGATATTGTTGTGAGCAAAATTAGCACTCATGAAAATCCTGCAGATATGATGACTAAGTCACTTCCTATAACCAAGTTTGAGCATTGCTTAGACTTAGTTGGTGTTCATTGTTGAAGTTAAACCCTTAAGGGTTTTATGGAAGAGGTGGAGAACTTGTTTATTAAAAGTTCGCAATGAAGAACTTGTTCTTTGAGAATTTGTGTCAAGGTGAAGATTGTTAGAATTAAGTGACCCAAATTCTTATTTAAATAAAATACGATGGAAAATAAAAAGAAAGTAAAATCCATATAGAACTAGACTTCTTTTATTTTATTTTAGAATAAGGTTTTTAAACCTTGTTAAACTTCATCTATTTTATATTGATTAGGATAAGGTGTTTCAATCCTATTAGAATATGGCTTTACAAGCCTATAAATAGACATAGTCTATTCTTATTGTATGGATTTAATTTTTCGACATAGTGAATTTTCTTCTCCTCTACCCGTGGTTTTTTCCCGAAAGGATTTCCACGTAAAATTTGTGTATTCTTTATTTTATTTTTTATTTTTTTACAGGTGGTTTCAACCCCCATCAAAGATCTATTATCAAGGACCAATTCGAAACCAAAGCAAAAATCGAGCCTAAAGCTAGAATTTCATCACATCGATTTATTCAATCAATTTTGTTTCTTTTTATTTTACTGCTATTTCTATTTTAATTATTTCTATTATTTTTAAATCAAACTTAATTCTTTTTTTTTATTTTCACATAGATCGTCACACGTTGTGGGCACAATAGCTGCCTGACACACAATTTGGTTTATATCAAATGGCAATTTGGTTTATCCAAGTCTCTGTGAGATCGACCTTACTTCTTACATTGCTATTTTTATACTATTTAGGTTTAAGAATATTATTTTAATGAATTCAAAACCCATCAGATGTTAATGCAATAATTTGTGATGCCTGCAAATATTCAGAGACGATGGCAGAACTTCACATAAATTTGTTGAATGATAAGATACAAACCGCATTTTTATCTACCCTGAATCACTGATAGGGGTGAGCGTTCGATCAAATCGAGTGAAAAAATTTTGAGTTAATTGAGTTGACGAGTTTTATTTTATCATCCTAACTCAATTTGAAATTTTTTTAAGACGAGTTGAGTAAAATGAAATTCAAGTCTAGTCGAATCGAATCACGTGAAACTGTTCGAATTGAATTAAAAAATTAAACATGTCAAATTAAATCTTGTTATAGTATAACTAATTTCATGTATATTTAAAACTTTTTCAAAGCAAAATAAGAAGAAAAAAATAGGATACTTTAATAAACTTAAATCATTAATTAACTTATTTAGATTCCAAAATTATTATTTTAGAAAATATTTAAAATTTTAACTTTCTTTATATATCCTTTAGGAATTGTTTAATTTTTATAATTTTTAAAAATATAAATTTTGGAACTTTTATAAATATTTTGAATTTTAAAATTTATTTTGAATTATTTTGTAATTTTTGTTGAGAGATGCCTATTTGCTCATTTTCAAAATTTATAGGGATAAAATGGTATTTACACCAATTTGTTATTCAAATTATAAAATTCAACTCAACTAGAACTCCAATTACTTATTCAAGTTGACTCAAAAAATCAAATAACTCAATTCGATTAACTCAAAATTTAAATTTTTTCGATTTTTTTTTATCGAATCAAGTTTTACTCACTCTTAATCATTGCCGGAAAATATATCTACTAGCTAAACTAGCTCTGATGAAGTTGATTATTGTTTCCAATCTTAATCAAACTAGAGAAAATCATGCAATTGCATTGATAATTCAATTTTTATATGTTCTTTTTAGAGTTCTTAAATTTTTATAATTTTTAAAATATTTTTAATTTTTCATTCATCCAAAATGAATCTAAACAATCATTGGTACATATTCATTCTATACACAGATTTTTTTAAGAAAAATTAAAATTAAAATTTATTTTTAATAATATGGCAGTTTTTGTGACTTATGCGACCATGTCATCAAGATTAATTATCAATTTGGTCACAGTTTGTTAACAAAAAATCAATTGATTTTTTAATCACTAAAAATTTAATTGGGTACAAATTTTTTATTATAAAAGCCAATTAAATTTTTTTTATTTTTTAATTATGGCTTTTTTTTACGAGCCTAAAGGAAACCCTTCCATTGGAAGCTGTTTTCACCCACTAAAGATCAATGTTACAGTGAAAATGAAAAGCAGTGATGCGGTGAAGTAATTTCACCATTGTCATCCAAAAGCTATTGTCATCCAAAAGTTTTATCAATGAGAAAGAATAAAAGAGAATGTACTCTAAAGGGAACCTTAGAAGGCCTGAGAAAAAAAAACCCATGATATCGCTCAGATGGATGCACCACAGTCAACATCACCCGGCTTGCCCCTAACCTGCCGTCCACGTTAATTTTCAGGCAGCCAAGTGGAGGAGACCAAAACAATATATCTCTTGACTGTCTTACATAATCTAGAAAGTAGCATCCTTTTATTATCAAACCTGATAGCATTGCGTGTGAGCTATATAACTATATAGCACCGAAAACGTTTTTTAAAAATAATCAACATATAATACATTCTTAAAAAACATTATAATCAATCAATCAATTACAATCTCATAAAAAATCTATGAAAGATGAACCAGAAATTAATATGAAGAAAGAAAACTCAAGGACAGTAAGTTACAAGATAATTTGCTCCGCCAGTGCAGGTAAACGTACTAGTTTTATCATCATAAGCATAACTATAAGCCTGAGGACATTGACTCTTAAAAATCTTTGAATATTTCATCGGCTGGCACGTTGCCGGGGAATTATAAGCACCGGTGCAGCAATATGCTGCTGCTTAAACGCCAAACACGCGCTCTTGCAGGCGATAACACCTCCTCCCAATCCCTTAATAACTTGCAATTCCGAGGGACAAACTGTGTTGACATCGGCAGCGCAACTCGTGGTGTTGCAACCTAATGATCTGCCATGTGAGGTGACCGAAAGTGGCAAGTCAAAGCCATCGACGAGGCTAATATCATAAAAATCTTTTCCATTGTTTGGTGCCAAGGTGAACTCTATCAAAGATGCTGGTGGGATTGCACCACCGCCATTGCATGTAATCTGACCAGAACCACAATCGGCGGTGGCACATTGGAACTTACCGTCAGTAGTGACGCAATGAGTTCGACCCCAAAAACGGCCGGACCATGGCGGTGGAATGTTTAAGTTCAGTGAAGCTTGTGAGGCTAACTCGAAACCGGTTGAGGATAATTGAGGACCTGCACCTGTTAGAATTCCAGGCCACACTGTGTAAGGGCAAATGTTTTTAAACGTGAATGTAGATGATTGAGCCTCTGCAATAAAAATTAAAAATTTTAAAAACAGAAAATTCAAACAAAATTTAAGTATCGAAGGAAAAAGAAGAGGAAATTATTTACCATTGAAGAAGAAAATGGCAAGGGAAAGGGCAAAGATAACTTGAACCTCCATCAGTAACCCTTTTTTTTCCCTTTGAATTTCCTTTATTGAGTTTAGAGAATGGCATGCATTCATATGCCAAGTTTCAAAAACTAGGGAAATTTACATTGAAAGCAGATTATGTTTTTGCATGTCAATAACAATATTGATTAATTAATGCTGAATTCTCTTTTGAGTTACTGCCCCTCAAGAACCAACAAATATTAACAGTTTGGGTTCATACAGAGAAAAAGTCTTGGCATCACTACAACAAAATAGACTATTAGCGGCTTTTCTTAGGCCTATAACGGCGCTTATAAGCGCCGATAAAACTAATTGCAGCATTCTGATAAGCGCTGCAAAAAACGTCACTATAGCTAACGCAGTAAAATTTTACCGCATCTATATAGAAAAACGTTGCTATAGAACATGACCTTTAGTGGTGTTTTTACTGTAAATATCACTATAGAACATGACTTTTAGCGGCATTTTTCCCACTAACACTGCTAAAAACATGACCTTTAACGGCATTTTTCTACAAATGCTTCTATAGAACAAGACCTTTAGCGGCATTTTCCCACAAACGCTGCTATAGAACAAGACATTTAGCAACACTTTTCTCATAAACACCGTTATAGAACATGACCTTTAATGTGCTCTCCCACGAGCGCAACTATAGAATACGACCTTTAGCGACACTTTTTCAGCCTCTATAAAATAGACCTTTAGCGACACTTTTTTTAAAAATCACGCTGTTAAAAAATATAACCTTCAATAATATTTATTTCTATGATAAATATTATATTATGTTTTTTTTAAATTTAAACTTTAAACTATATACTTTTAAAGGATAAAAATATTAATTAAATTAAATTTTTATTAAAATTTTAACTTTAAAACTAAATATAAAAATTAATAAATTTAGAATTTAGAATTTAAATATTATGTTTAAATAAATGAGCAATCAACCTCAAAGCTTATCTGATTTATATTAAATCGGCCAATTAAAATAAAAGAAGCTACAAAACATCTAATAATTGTTAAAGAAGCTAGTACACAAGGTAGCTACAAAACCCTGTTTCAATAACACCAAATTCAAATCCCGACTAAGATAAACGACCATGGAATGCAACATTAAATAACATTCCACTTGAAGAAGTGCTAAGCCTTGGCTTTTCCAGCTTGAAGAGATTGAATCCTCTGCTACACCTTCAATATCTAAAGGATGCAAAACCAAATGATCAAATAAACCAACAATGGTAAACAACAGAGATGTTAAAAATAAAAAATATATATAGCCATTAAGGCTCAAAAAAAAAAAAACAAACAATTATGTGCAGCTTTAGTAACAGGTTGAACCATACTAACAAACAATCTCAATCATAGCTCTTCCATGTGTCACAAATAGGCATTCTTTCTAATGATTGTCTAAACTATTCAATTGTTTAACAAGGAACAATAGTATTAATTTGCAAAAAGCAGAACAGAAACATTCTGCACTACTGTTGTTTAACGTTATATAGAAATGTCTTATATAGCATAAAAGAGAACTAAGGCACATAAAAGAGAACACCAACCGCTTCTCTCTTGCTGTGTTGTTTCTCTTCCAAATCTTGAAGAGATGAATCAAGCCGCTTCCTGAGGGCAAAGAAACAAAGTTCTAAAGTTATACATATGATAGTTACAATGTCGCATAAGACATTTCAAAAAATTTTGGTGTCATTTCTTAAAGTAAAAGACTTCTAGTTCCTATTTAGAATGATTTCATAATGAAACAGGATAAAGGTAGCAAACTATAAATCCCAACTTTTTCTTGCCCAACAAAGAAGACAAAATGAGTTCTCAAAACTTAAAATTCAGATAGAATGAATATGATCAAAGCTAATATAATATAGCAGTCTAGTACCACGATAATAAAAAATATGGAGCACAATAAGAATATTCAATTGCAAAGCCAAATGAATACAATTAAAACATAAAATGCCAAACATCAAAGAGACTAAGGCCAATATGCATGCCCTTAGTTCTTTCTTTCCTAAAACTTATGTTGCTATTAATTTAAATCAAAACAGTTTGCATCTCATATCAGTTCTACCCACCAAAGCAGTTAATGGAAAATAGTCAAAAAGGTCGGTAAAGATCTTCTAAACATTAGCATTTCCATATCTGTAACCAAGCATTGTAAAAAGTATTATCACGGATTTGCAAGAGAAAGAAGCAACATTTATCCCATCTTTTGCTCTCCAATTGACTTATGTTATAGGATAAGTTGATTTTTGCTCCCATAAACTTTTTCTTTAAATCCTTCAGTCCTTCGCTCCCCAATACCCAGTTCAAATTCATTTTCCTTTTTCCTCTCTTTAGTACCAAAAGTTCAAATCTTTGAATTGATATAACATACACTTTTTTTCCATGCACTCCATTTTAAGCATCAGTCATGGTCTTACAAACTCTATTAATGGTATGATCCAATCCCTTCTCTTCATACTAATGGGTAAAAGACATGAAGATTCTTCATTTTCTGCTTTCTGGTAACCATTATTTCACATATAATCTTAGAGCAGCAACTAACTAAAAACCAGTTTCTGTATGTTTTTCTATGAAATTTGTTCAAAATAATCCATAATCTTGGTTTTCATTCAATTATGTTTGTTTCATGACCGTGTTTTGTCGATGTTTATACACTCATCTTTTCTTGGGTAGTCTGCAAACCTTAAGCAAGAAAAGAACCAGGGGGACTATTGAAACAGTGTAATAAAGGATCAAACCATGCCAGAAGCAATCAAATGCCTTTTTCATGAACATCTGGATTCAGTTTTTGATTCTGAGAAGAAAATGAGGCACTTTGTCAAAGATTTCAACAGCAGAAAAAGCCTTATAACATATCACAGCAGCCCCAAGTACAAAGAACAATATAGCACCTATGTTAAGGACTTTAAGAATCAGAAGCAAACATAAATTGACAGAAAAAGGAAAAAGCTTGAATTAATGGAGTTCATACTTGTATTTAGTACTTAGAAACACAGAACTAGCTCTGCTATTGGGATCGAACTTCAAGCTTTTCTTAGTTACACTTTTTCAGTTTTGCTGTTAAATTATTTTGATTTTTAAGAGAATTTGCAGATAAGAAGACTGTAGCTAGTGAGGAAAACTTGCTGTTTAATACTAGATAAAGCTAATTCAAACACATTGATTCCATCACTGTTAAACAAAGCCCTATTGCTTGGGACACTCACATCAAACTAGCAGGATCAGAGTTTTATATACAGAAAACTAGCAAGATTTGGTCATATTTCTTCCTCTTTTTTGTTTCATTAATAAACCCTTTATTCTATCACTAATGATAAAAATCATTGTTTTGGCAACCTAGTCTTCCTCCATTTGCTTGATCGCCCATTACCTCGTACAGAAAACAAGTGGTTCGAGCTTTTGAGGTGTGAACGTAGATGAGAGGAGACTAGTAAGGGAAGTATTTAGAGAAAACATAATACTAGCAAAGATTTCAGTTTAAACACAATGGCAACTACCTTAAAGGTTTCTATTGTCATCCGAGAGGATCACCATTAGAGGTCAAACATTTAAAAAACTTCAGGTTATGATAATTGAGCTCGATGCGGAAGAATAAAGTAAAGGGAATTGTTATTTAAGATTTTCAGCAGTCCAAGTACATAGGTCTACAATTAAAGTTTCTTTATGTAAAATCAAGAAGGAACCATAACCTTTGTTCATCATATATCATTCTCAAGTAGGCAACGGAAACAACTAAACAATTTTTTGTAGCACCAAGCAAATACCTGTGGCCCAACCAACCAGAGCATTGTAAAACAGATTCATGAATCGCTTTCAGCAGTTTCCTTCCTTAACGCCTGAAGTCTTTCTTTCAGTTTCTTACTCTGTTCAAAATTGGCCTTCCTCTTCAAAGCTTTCTGCCAAATAAAAACATCATGTTTCAAACAGAGTCACGACAATGAAACTAGAAACTGAATTACCCCTAGAGCTGAGAAAAACTCACTTCCTGTCGGAAACAGCGATCGAGCTTTATCTTTAATTCTGTACATTCACCGAAGAATTTAGCTATTGGATGCTCTAAATGACACTTTTGGAACTCCTCGATGATCTGCCAAAAGATAAAGTCATATGATTAATTTAACAAGAACCAAACTTTCCTTCCAATCCAACAGCTAAAATTATTAGATTCAACACCAAGTTCGTACTTACTTCAGCACACATTGGATGCCTGTGTAAAGTCAGAGGAGGGTGCATTTTTCCAGCAGAATATATTCAACGATCTGTATTATGAAATTTAAACAAGCAACAGATTTCAAATGAACCTATTAATAAATTTGCAGAAACCTCAGGGTGTGAGACGGCGGCGACGAGCTTGCTGCTTGCGAGCTGCGCAACTGACTACCGATTGCACTGCTTGCGAGTTGCGCCACTGACTACCGATTGCAAGGGCTGAGTTGAGCGACGGAAAGAGGCTGTGAGGGGTGGGTTGTAGCGGCCGCCGGCTGAGAACCGACGAAGTGGCATCCGCATTTGCAGCCGAAGCCATTGCATGTCAAAAGGCAGTAGAAATGGGGTCAGAAATGAGGTGGGAAGATGTTCTTGTGGCTATAGTTAAGAAATGTAAAGCAAAAATCCAGGACAAATCGGTTATCGGAGCATATATCCACAACATTAAGCAAGTCACAGGCAGATTTCGAACAGTTAGATTCACATATGTGCCTCAAACGGCTAATGGTTTAGCACACACAAACGCAAAAGAGGCGTTAAGAAGAAGGGAATTGTCTTACCTGGTGCGCAAGGTTCCGGTATATGTTGAACGAGCGCTGGAAGTTGATTGGGAGAGGGAACCGGATTGAAATCTTCGATGAACAAAAGGAGAGTTGAGGAGAGGTTTTGTTGAAATGGCTTTTGGAAGAGCTCCTCTCCGACTTCTGGAACCGTCAGACGCAGGAAATGATGATATTTGGGGACCGGTGATTTGAAGCAAATTGATTGGGCAAGTTAGTCGGTGCCTTTGCTTTCTAATTATGCTGTTTTATCCGTTTATCTTGTTGGCCATTTGGATTTGGTCCTTTTCTTGGTTTTGTTTGATTTGGACCATATTTGTAGTCTGTAGGTTTTATGCTTTGGTTTTATTAATAAATAGCCCAATAAGATTTATTTTAAAAAAAAATTACATTAAACTTTGACATGTAGAATCTAAATGAATAAATCATATAAATAATTATAAAAATATATAAAATTATTTTAGTTTTTATGAATTCCTTCCTTTATATATTAAATTAAATCAAATATGCTATATAAAAATCTTTGAAGTTTAACTGTCTTCTTTTGTTTTATGTCAGTGTAAAAAGTAAAAGTAGAAACAATTTAAGGAAATATTTTATCATATATGCCTGAATCAATAAAAATATTTTATTTAGCACTTACTTTATAAATTATATCTTTGCACAAATGATGAATAAAGGAAAATAAAAAGCAAAGTTATGAATTGTTAGTTATATTATGGTATAAATATTTTTATTTTTTATTTTTTTGTATTCCATACTTTTGCTAATTTTTAAATTTGCACTATTTTACATTTATTTTACTTAGATTTTGACAATGAAAAGAGATATAACATTAAAAGATCTACAATTAAATTTTTATCTTTAATTTAATAGATTTATGTAACATTATTTTTAAAAAATTTTATTGTAATTATTTTTTATTTTATAAATTAGGATTTTTTGGTATTGGTGTAACATAAAACTTAGTTTTCTTAATAAGATTGTTGAAGAAGGTTCTATGAGAAGTATAAATTAATCGTGAGGATTTTTACAAGGTAGAGTTGGAAAATTATATGATTGTTAAAAGTTATAATTTCTTTTTGTTGTAATTAGGGTATCTAGTATAAATAGTAGTGATTAATTCTTTCGTCATGGGTACTTTTCAAAGAGGTGCATGATTGGTCATGAGATGTGCTTCATTCCTATAAATAGGGATCAAACCTCTAACCATATGATTAGATAATTAGGTGAGCAACCATCACACTACGCCTCATGGTTAAAAATTATAATTCATTTGATATTAAGTATTGTAGGTATGCCAAAACAATTTTGTAATATTTAAATATTAATTAATTTTTTTGGGTAAAAGTTCTTTTAACGATTTTTTATAAAGGTTATATTTAAATTTTTGTTAGATTTTATTAAAATTTTGTATTGATTTTTTAATGGTTTGATTTTTTTTAAAGAATGTGCTTCGGTTTTTTAAACTATAACAAATTCCAAAGAATAAACAGAGTATGCATTCCTGGCACGTTTCTGTCTGCTGTTCTAGCAAGTTTTCGTTCCTATTACGGCTTTGTTTAGGTTTTTTTATTTAGTTTAGTGATTGCGGCATTTGTGGGGTGCATTGTTACAATTTTTTCTGGTTTTTATTGTTTTGACGGCGGTTATCAAGTGATGGAGAGGGATTTGGCTAATTTGACTATGGATGATGAGGAGGATGACATTTTGCAGGTACAAAAGGATCATGTTTCTGTCGTAGAAGAGTATGAATTTTGTCTAGTAGGCTGTTTCTTAACAGCAAGTGTTATCATTTTCTGGCGATAAGAAGCACGATGGCAAATTTATGGCATCCTATTAGAGGGGTCCAGATCTCAAATATGGGGAAGAAAAGATTTCTATTTAAGTCTTTTCATAAAATGGACTTAGAGAGAATCTTAAATGGGTACCATTGGACGTTTTGGTGATACACTGCTTGGTGGAGGGAAAGAATCCTTTGAAGGTACTGTTAAATTTTTCAAATTTCTAGATACAAATCCACAAGGTTCCTACAAGTTTAATTAATAAAGTTTTGGCGAGGCAATTGGGTGATTTTCTTGGCCAATATTTAAAGTTCGATTGTACCAGTTTGGGGAAGGGTTTGCGGAGTTATTTGCGTATAAGGGTTCAGTTGGATGTCAGACAGCCTTTGAAAAGAAATAAAAAGTTATGTTTTCTTTCAGGGCGTGTTCTTATGTTTCTTTCAAATATGAGCTTTTGACCTTATTTTGTTTTTTAGTGGGCAGCTAGGACATAGTGACTCTTTCTGTCAGGCAAAAATGGTTTTAAGAATGGAAACTGTGGAGATGGGATGAGATTTGTCATTGAGAGCTCAATCTAAAAGAGCTCTTGCGATGAATAGTGTGTGGTTGCGATAGGAGGGAAACGGTATGAGAAAGAGAAGTAGTTTTAATCATTTTGATTCCGATGGGCGAGGCTGGGACGAAGAGGCTAGGGGGGACGCGAAAAGTTGTATTGATCCCATTTTGGGAGTGAATCTAGAAAGGGATTTATTTATTGATTCTCGCTTAAAAGGGGAGTCTCCGAATATGCAAGGTCGGTCAACTATGGAGCATGTGTAACATCCCAAATTAGGGTCTAAACGGAACAGTGGTTACGAAACCACACATCTGAGGCAGAAATACTCATATCGATAAAGTTTTAAGGTCTACTGTGTGATTAAATAACTGTGTGAAAATATCGATAAGAAATTTTACCGATAAGGTGTTTAATTGAGTTATTAGGACTAAATTGCAATAAGTGAAAAACATCTATTTTAGTTATTAAGGGGCTTAAATGTGATGAGATTTGAAATTTTAAAGTCTTTATTTGGCAATTAGACCATTATATGTCATTAAAGACAAAAATGGACATAGGAGAGATAAAATATCAAGGTTTTAATGGAAGGGCATTTTGGTCTATTGGTTAATAAAAGAATTAAAAAGGGAAAAATAGTCAAAATTGTGTTAATCTTCATCCTCCTTGGCAGAATATCACAAAAATCCATAGCTACGGTTTCTTTCATCTTCAAGCTTAAAAGTAAGGGTATCTTAGCCCCGTTTTTAATGTTCTTTATTTTTTTTGAAATCTTTGTAGCTTGATTTAGCTATATCTACCCTTAATTTGAGCTAGGGTTCATGTTTAAAAATATACCCATGAATGACATGCTTGTGCTTTGATGTCTAATGGAAGAATATAAAAGTTTGATGTGTGATAGACAACTTTTAATAGGTGGTTTTTGGTGAAATTGATAAAAAAAGGACTTAATTGTAAAAGTTGTAAAAACCATGTGTAAAATGTGTGAATAAATGAAAATGTTGGGTTGGTATAAGAGAGAAAATGATTCGGGTAGGCTTGAATAATGAGAAAAATAGGGTAATTTTCATTTTATGCGCCTAAGGGCAATTTCATAATTTTGTGGAACTTTAAGGACAAAATTGTAATTTTGCCATATTATGATTGTTGGACTGAATTGAATAGTGCGTGTATTAAAGGAGCTAAATATGCTATTATAGATCAAGAGGGACGAGGAATCGACCTTGACCGAGGAAAAGTCAAGGTTGCAGATTAAATCGCAAATTGTCATATTTTGCACCGAGGTAAGTTGGGTGTAAGTAATTCAAAAATTTCATTACTATATGTTTAATATTTGATATTATAAGATGCATGTATGTATGCCCTAATGAAACTGGCTTGTGATTATTCAATGGAAACTTGATGATAGCTTTGTATCTCGGAAGTCCTAGGGGACCGTGAGGAATGCTTAGGATTCAGATATCATGACACAATGGTTAACGAGAGCCAGTGTAAGACCATGTCTGGGACATGGCATCGGCACTGACATGAGACTTCGTATAAGACTATATCAGGGATATGGAATCAATATGTCGATCCATGTAAGACCATGTCTAGGACATGGCTTTGGCACTCTATTTGGTGCATGATGATTCCGAACGTCCTTCAGTATTCTGGGTGGTTCAACGGGCCATTCAAGATTATGGTTAAAAAGGGGAGTATCATGAGTAAAAATGTATGGTACAGGTATGTACGTAAATTTCAGGAGTATTGAAATCGATTCATGATGGGAAATTTAGCATTAGTATGAGAGAGTAAGAAAAGTAGAATGTTCAAGGACATTGATTGTCAATCCTCACTACGTTCATTATGTGTAGTACGATAATGTGATGGTAATTGATAGCATGTTTAATCCATGAATTTCATGACTTATGTTGTTTATTATTTACATACAACTTACTAGGCTTTATGCTTACCCCTCTCTCTTTTCCTTTTTCTTTTAGCATCGCCAAGCTAGCTCAGGGATCATGGACGTCGGAGCTCAAGTCACACTATCAACAAATCTTTTGGGGTATATTTTATTTGATACATTTGAGCATGGCATGTATAAGGGACTTAGTATTTTTTTTATATGTGTCATATTTGTTAACCAAAGTGATGGCCTTTGTTGGTATTGTAACACCCTATACCCATAACCTACGCCGGGTCAGAGTATGAGGCATTACCTAACTTTATCTCATGCATACAAACAGTCTCAAGTCACTGAGACTTGGTCCAAATTAAAAATTTTTCAATTTCTACTTTAAACTTCTTTTTATGGGCCTACGAGCCCCAAATCGACTGTTGAAAACTATTCAGAACCATTCCGGGTCCTTAAACTAACCTTAAGAAATTTACCTTTAAAATAGAGCACACGCCCGTGTGGAAGGGTAACACGCCCGTATGATCATTTCGACATGGTCGTGCTGATGGTTCGTGTGACTCATATGGCCTAAGCACTCTGGGACTGTGACAGCCCAAAATTGACCCTAGTCGGGATGTGGTTTCGGGACCACAAAATCGAGGCATAAAAATAATTTAAAATTTATTTTGATGCCTATAATATGTGTGTGCTCATGTGTGACATTTTTGATGATTGATTTAGTGTTATAAAGGTGAATTTCACTAGAAGGGACTTAGTAGTGAACTTTGAAAGTACGATAGGGAAATGTGTGATGACTAATTAAAGCATGCATGCAAAACTATGGACTTGCATGTCAAATTTCCCCAAAACAAGCTAGTGGTCGGCCATGACATGGTTTATGGGCAAAGAAAACATGTTGAAACATGTTTTGTTAATGCATGATGAATTAAATGATAAAATAATTAATGATGTTGGATGAGAAACAAAAAAATCAAAAAAATAGCTCATCCTTTCCCCCATTGCTGTGCAAGTGAAAGAAAAACAAGAAAAAAAATTTGTTCATCCTTGTTCTTTCCTTTTTGGCCGAAAATACTAAGAGGAAGAAGAGATTTTTGCTTCATTTTCTTTGTTTAGAAGAGATCTAGAAGGAAATTTGGCTAAACTTGCATCAAGAGTAAGGTATGTATGAGGTTGTGTTATGAGTTTCATGCATGTTTTAGTTGCTAACTTGATGTTCATGTTAGCCATGGTTCAAATCCTTGTTATGCCATGGGAATGGTATTTGGCCAAAGTTGTTATTGTGTTAAAGCCATTGCATGCTAAATGTGAAGCTTGCTAATGATGCATGCAATGATGGATTTTCTACTCTTGAAATTTCTTTGTAGCCATCTTGAGTAAGACATTGAGTTTTCTTTTGTTTAACCATGATTGAAGTTGAAAGGGCATGATTGTGATGTATTCGGCCATGATGCATTCATGAGCATGGTTCATGCTTCTTGCATGTTAGTAAAAATTTGTGTTTTGGATGGCTATGGACACCTTGAAATTGACCTTGCACCTATATGTGTATATATGATTGCACATGATATTTTGATTATGAAGAAAGTGATAAATATGTTGTTTAAAGAAGAAATTTGTTGAAGAATGTTGTGAAATTTGCATGTACAATCGGCCTAGTACACATATGATGTGAAAATCTTGCAATTTATTGATGATTTTGTGCAAGTATGACTAAGTATAATCGGCCACATAGGGGGAATTATTGTGCATGCATTCGGTTAGAGGCAAGCTTAATGATGCCTATTCTTGACTTAGGTAATCGGCTACCTTGTTGTGAGCTAAGGCCGAATGTGTGCGTAATTAAATAAAATTGACTAAAGTGCTTAGTTATGTGATGTTGAGTCAATGATATGTGTATTCGGCCAAGGGTAGCAAGCGAGACTTTAATGAATTGAATTTGTTTGAATTAGCTCAAGAGCTTAGAGGGCCACAATTGGATAAGGGAAGGAAAAAGTGATCGATTAGCCGTCGAAGTTGTTCGACAACATCCGAGGTAAGTCCTCAAGAAATGACCCTACTCGAATTATGTGAAATGAAATATGGATGTGTAATGATTATTGATTTATGGGTGTATGAGTATTTGAATGATACCCGGGCTAAGTCCCGAAGGCGATTATGCAAAGTGATATGTTTGTGTTTGAGCCTTAGTAACTAAAATGAAACATGGATGTGTAATGATTATTGATGTATGTGTGTGCATGAGCAATTGAATGATATCCGGCTAAGTCCCAAGACATTTATGCTAGTAATTATATCCGGTTAAGACCAAGGCCATTGTGCTAGTGACCACATCCGGCTAAGACCAAGGCATTCGTGCAAGTTGTTAAATCCGGGCTAATACCAAGGCATTTGTGCAAGTCGTTCTATCCGGGCTAAGACCCGAAGGCATTCGTGCATGTGGTTATATCCGGTTGTATTCCGAAGAAGCTTGGGCTGAAGGTGAGCGTTGGTTGCTGTAATAAATTTAATTAGTACGCTCGAAAAGCCCAAAGGAAAAGGTATGTTTATATGTGCATTGGAAAAGTCGATATGTTTGAGTAACATTCGTTCAATCGACTAACGAATTTTCAGCTATTGAATTGGTTGATATCTTGTGAAAGTATACAATGATGAAGTGTGAAGTAAGTATGATTATGTGAATGTGTATTAATGAAATGATTCATTTGGCTATGTGAATGTAATGCCTTAGTTAAAGCTGATTTTATTGCTTGAGACTTACTAAGCATAAAAATGCTTACCCCGTTGCTTTGGCTCTCTGTTTTATAGATTTTGCTCGTTAGCGATCGGATTCGGGATCATTAAAGTTGAAGTCATCTACACTATCAAAGCCTCCATTTTGGGTATAATTTTGGTTGAACTTTGAAATGGCATGTATAGGACTACCCTAATGTTGAAGGTCATGTACCTTTCGGTGTTGTGTAAGCTTGGATAGCCATGCGAAAATGGCTTATATACGTTTTTAGTATGATTCTATAATAGTTTGTATGATAATCATTATGGGGTATGAAATTGTTTGAAAGGATTAGCCATTGGAATGGTTAATCATAATCACACTTTGTGCTATGTGTGCAAAAAGGGCCATTTGAATAGTGGAAATCATGAAATAGGTAATGGTTACTTTGAAAACAGATGCTGGCAGCAGCAGTGGTGTGGTTTTGAAAAATCACCAAAATTTGTAGGAATGGTATTAAATAGTGAATAAATTATGTAAATGAACCTTAATGAGTCTACTTTCATGTGGAATAAACGAAACGGTCATAGGAGTTACATGTTAAGAGATATTAAAGCTATTGTGAGATAGGGCCAGAACGGTTTCTGGGTCCCCTGTCGCAACTTTAAAAATTTATTATAAATTATACAGAAAGAATTAGGAGTCATGCCTTATACGTACAGATTTCATTTTGAGTCTAGTTTCATTAGAAACAAACGGCACCAGTATTAAAGCCCTGTACAGAGAGATATTCAAGTTGTAACGCACGAAGGTTAGAGCAGTTGATCCCTGTAACATGGGTGACTTTAACTAATAAACTGTACCAATTGGCCCGACCAAAAATTCTAGAAATAAATCCATGGAAGTATATATGAGTCTAAATTCAGGGAAAATTTATGGAATCAGTTTCCGAGTTTTGAAACTCGAGATATGATTTTTAAGGCGACAGTGACGCAGATTTCTAGCCTGTCTGGAAATGTCAAATTGGTGGGTGAAATATGTGGATTTGGCTTGTTAACCCCTCGTGCCCGACACCGGCGATGGTCTCGGGTTCGGGGTGTTACAGGGACACGCCCGTATCCCACACTCGTGTGGAATTAAATTCCAATTCACACCTATAGGGGTTTTCACATAGCCAGACAAACGCACGTGTCAATGGCCCGTGTCCTTCGCACGGCCACAGCGCGCCCATGTCTTAGCCCTTGTGCAAAAATCTGGGTATTCTATTTTTGATGTCAGCATCCCTAAAATGTCATACGGCCATGGCACACGCTCGTGTACTAGGCCGTGTCCTCCACACGGCTGAGACACACGGCTGTGTCTCTGCCCGTGTGTTTATTATCATGCATACTGACTTGAAATTTTTACGTGTAGGGGACACACGATAGGACCATACGCCCATGGGGCTGACCGTGTGTCACACATGGCCTAGACACATGCTCGTGTGTCTACTCGTGTAGACAATATAAAGCTATTTACCAAGCCTTATTGCTACCCTTGCATACCTATTTTTATATCAATACCAAAATAAGCATAATTTCCAAAATCAAATCAACCACAATAGACATTCACTCAACCATGAAGATGCATCTTTTATAAACTCAAAATGAATGTTAGCCATCATTCAAAGCTTAATGCAAAATGTGGGATCTATCCCAGGCCAACACATTTGGACAATTCTCAAAGACACAAAATAATAAGGTCTAGCCCTATACATGCCATATTCAAAAATATAAATCCAACTATACCTAATGTTTCGGCTGATAGTTGATCAGTATCTCTGACTTCCGGTGATCCTTGAGCTAGTTAGGCGGCATTGAAAGAAATAGAAAGGAAAGGGAGTAAGCATAAAGCTTAGTAAGTCGCATATAAATAAGTATACCACAACATCTATTCATAATCAACATGCTCATAACACCAAAGTAGGCATAGGTGTAACTTACTCATTACCATCCATACAAGTCACATATTATATATATTAAGCTTATATATCATACATGCCAATTAGGTACCTGTACCATTCACAACACGGTTATACTTTCGTCATTAGCTCAAGAACATAACATTCACCGTCGAACCATTTGGAATATCACTGGGTATTCATTAAGCCTCAAACATGGGTAAGGTGCCAATGTCATGTCCCAGACATGGTCTTATACTGGCTCATATCTAAAGTCGATGCCATGTCCCAGACATGGTCTTACACTGACTATCATTTCATAGCCGATGCATGTCCCAAACATGTCTTACACTGGCGTAACTATCATTTCATAGCCGATGCATGTCCCAAACATGTCTTACACTAGCTTACGCCTCGAGGCCGATGCATGTCCCAAGCATGTCTTACACTAGCCCTCGTCTCAATGCCGATGCCATGTTCCAGACATGATCTTACACTGGCTCTCATAATGTGGCCAATGCATGTCCCACACATGTCTTACACTAGCTCACACAAGTGACCCAAATGTCACGGCATGAATTTCCGGTTTATTTCCTATGTTCAACGAGAACTCTACTATTTCTATTATCATCATGCTTTCTCAATTCCACAATCAAGAAATTCATGCTATATTAAATTTAAATGCAATTCAACATATACATTAGCAATGTTGTTGTATTATTTATATACAACTTACCTCGGATTACAAAATACACGCGACTAGTCGATTTAGTCGATTTGCTTGGCTTTCCCCTGATCTATGTTCGAATTTGGAAAATCTTGATCTATATTAGAAAAATACACTAATTTTGTCACTAAATAAAATCAGGCAATCCAAAAATTCATTTATTAGGTAAAATGACCATTTTGCCCCTAGACCTTGATAAAATGACCATTTTGCCTCTATGCTCAAAAATTGATTTTTATCAAATTTTTTCGTATTTCAAGCCTAGTTGAACTCTTTTTACTCTTATAGCAACCCCGAATTCTCACTATTTCACACACTTATCACCTATTTACAACTTATGCAAAATAGTCCCTTTAGGTGTTTTCATGCTAACACCTTTCACAAAAGTTGTTTATGACACAACTAGGACTCATTTTCTTCCATAAAAACTCAGCAAACACTACAAATTAATTCATGGAAAAACCCTAAAATCTTAATCATTTTGCAAAATAGACCCCTCATTTGAAAGCTTATACTTCAAGGAGTCCAAAAATGTAAAATCATTAAGAGAAACTATCAAAATCACTTACTTGCAAGTGCTTCAAGTTGCTAAAAAATTTAAGCTTTCAAACCCCCTTTTATAGCTGATATTTTCGGTGGAAAGAGATGAGAAGAAAAGAAATTGACAACTTTTTCTATTTTATTTCTTTTTGGTAAAAAAAGCTACCAAATTTCCACCTAAATTTGAAAATTGTCTCCCCTATGTTTCATGGCCGGCTATACTATCAATTAAGGGTCTATTTGACCATTAAATACCCCCAATTTTGGTTCTCTAACAAAATAACACCTTTAGCTATCAATTTAGGACTTTTACACTTTATGTGATTTAGTCCTTTTTCACAATTGGGCTCACAAACGTCAAAATTAACTTACCAAAATTTTCATGTACTAATATATTAATGCTAGAACATCAAAATAATAATAAAATAATCTTTTTAACTTTAGATTTGTGGTCCGAGACCACTGTTCTAACTAGGCCCTAAGTTGGGCTGTTACAGGTATATTATTTCATTTTGTGTATAGCCATGAAATATGGCTCATATTGATTATTGGATTGAAATCCCTAAATATTGATATATGCATGAAATGTGTTATTATTCTTGTGGTGTGTGCCAAATTAGTTTTTAACAATGGATGATAAAATGTAGGATTTATGCTTGATAGATAGAGGATGTCAATTGGCATGGCCATAATATGAATAAAGGTAAAGAAATGGATTGAATTAACCGAACAAGTCATGGAGTCCCAATTATGTATACTTGACATAAATTTATCATGCATGAGTTAAAGCTATGGACGTCTAAGTAGCCCATTTATGCCATGATAATCACCATTGACATATGAGTGTGTGTGTATGGGTTGTTGATGGTGAAAAGTGGGCTTGGAAAATAGTCTCAAAGTTGTCTACATGGGTAGACGCACGGGCATGCGTCTAGGCCGTGTGTGACACACGGTCAGCCCCATGGGTGTGTGGTCCGATCGTGTGTCCCCTGCACCCTAGTTTACAAGTCAGTATGCATGGTAGTAAACACACGGGCAATGACACGGCCGTGTATCTCAATCGTGTGGGAGACACGACCTTAGGACATTGGGGTGTGCCCAGGCCATATGAATTCTGCACCTTAAATGTGAAAATTCAATTCGCCACACGACCTAGCACACGGGCGTGTGACTTGGCCGTGTGACCTTAAATTGATGCTGACATTATAAACAGAGAGTTACACTGCTTGGAGACACGGACGTGTCAAAGGCACACGAGCGTGTGACTCTGTTTCATGAAAAATTTTCTAAAGTTCACGAATTATTCTCGAATCACCCTCGATGTATGTTTTGGGTCTTGTAGGCCCTTATTAGGGATGAGTTGCATGTGTATGTACAACTTTGTATGCAAAGAAATTTTATGACTCGGTTCTGTGAGTATGTTTATTCTTTAATCTGATAATGTCCCGTATTCGTCATGGTGTTGGACACGGATAAGGGGATGTTACAACATGATTCAGAAGATAATGCCATTGAAGGGGTAGATATGAAGAAGAGGTAATGAGGGATAGCGGTAATTAGTCTAAAGGGAAGGAACTAGATGTCTTGATCATTCGAGACATGAGGGTGTTGGAAAGTAACTATTTCTTATCGGTGGCTGCCAAAGGACAAGCCGACCGGTCGCAATGAAAATTATAAGTTGGAATGTACGTGGTTTGGGGAGCCCACGGGCAATTAGGAAACTTTGGCATATACTGAATGTGTATAATCTCCAAGTAGTTTTCTTTATGGAGACAAAACTAAGTATGGTACAGATGGAAAGTGTCTAGAGAAGATGTGGATTTTTTTAATGGCATTAAGGTGCCAGCAGATGGTCCAATAATGGTCTTTGTTTGGCATAGAGGGAGAATGTTTTGATTAGTCTCAGAAGTTATTCAAAGCATCACGTCAATGTAGAAATTCTCGAAAATGAGGAGGGGCAACAATGGAGGTTTATAGGATTCTATAGGACTCCATATGAGCATAATAAAGAGGACTCTTAGGGTTTGTTACGGAATCTAGGACTTAGGCAAGTTTTACCTTTGCTAGTTTGTGGTGATTTTAATGAAATTTTGTATGCACAGGAAAAATTGGAAGGGATATGCCACTGGAAACACAAAAATTTATATACTTTTTCATACCCAATTCTACTTAAATTCATGCAAATTCGGTTAAATTCTTGTCAAAAAAATAATTAAATATTATAAAATAATTAACTTATGTTAAAAATATGAACATTCTGAATTTTAATTAATTTTGTAGTTAATTTTGATTAAATTTGGTTATTTTTGACAGAATTACACAATTGGAGAAAAAAGGCCCGGTGAACACTGCGAGAAGAACAAAACCGAGAGCAATTTGAAGTATCGAGGCCAATTAATTTCCAGCCCAAGACGGTCCAGAAATGTGTATTAATTCATAATTAAATTAATTTTAATTTTTTTTCCTATTTAATTTAGGTTAAATGAATTAATTTTAATTAATTATGAAGAAAGGGCCTAGTGAACCGCACTGGTTGAACCGAATGAAGTGAGCCGGACCAGCCACTAATTGGGCTGACCAGAACCGTCCATTGGCTGACCCAAATCAGAAAATTAGCTGATAAAATATTCTTGCAAAAAGGCCCTTGAAAAACCTCCAAATTACGTTCAAACCCCACCTTTATTTTAGGCTTTGTAGATTTGCCCCAGCCTATTTTTAGCAAGGTTGAAAGCTTCAACCTTGCCATGTGTGTGGCCGGCCATGGGAGGGCTCTCTTAGCTACTGAATTTGATATTTTTAGCAGCCCTCTTCAGCTATAAAAGCCACCCTATGCTGCCCATTTCAAAGCATCCCTCAACATCCCTCATTCCACAACATTCTCTCATCCTCTCTTCACTTCTCTCAAAGTTTCCTCTCCATTTTTCCATCCCATTTTCCCTTCCTCTTGTGCCGATTTCCTCTCTTGAGAAAGAGGTGTTCTTCAGCCATCATGGGCAGCAATCAAGGATTCATAGAAGCCTTGCTCGGCGAAGACAACGGAGACTAAGAACAGAGCAACAGTCGAGCCGTAGAGAAACAGTGGATTTGCTTTCTGTTCCCTTTCTTTTTAATTTCTGTTGTTTTTATGATGAACATATCTATGAAAAATATTGTTGTTGAAATGGTTATTTTAATCAATTTAGCTTGAATTTAATTCGTGTTGGGTTGATTATATTTTGCCTACTTGAATTATTAAAATAGTGTTTATGTTGTTATAGGCCTCAGTGAAATGTTGATTAAGTAAAATCATGCTTAGGTTATCTGGCATTATAATTGTTTAGATAACTAAAGAATTAATTGTTTAAATGGATTGAAATTGCAATTAATGGACTCAGTACTTAATTAGTGCATGTTTAATTCTTCTAAGGTAACTGAAAATTAAATTAGCATTGTATTTGGCGATACATATGCCTTGCATAACTTGCAAGATTGTTGTGATTAAATTGTTTCAAGGTATGGCTACTTTGTTACTTCACATAATCTTTTACATGTTTATTAATTGAATTAATTGGTTGAATCGACATAGGAATATGCGAGAGATAATTTAATTCAATAAGTATGTATGTGCGATAGCATGTTTACTTTATTAAATCTGTTTAGTCAGATGAATTGGCATAGGGATATGTTCAAGAGATAAATGAAATTTAGTAAATATGTTCATAAGTTAGCAAATTACTGGGTTGCCGTGAATTTATTCATAACAGCATAAGCACGAATTTAATATTTCTAAGTTAAAAAGGTATAATTAATCCAACACAATTATATCATCTTGATTAAATCTTAATTGAAATCGTGCACTAGAACTCTTTTATTTTATTTAAATTGTTTGCTTAGTTTTAAAATTTAGTTTATAAATCACTCTTTTCAAACCAAAATCATTTTTACCTCACCAAAGTGTTTTAATTAATTTCATAAATATTGCTTTTTACAGTCCCTGTGGGTACGATAACTCGACATTTACTTGTCACTTTATTACTTGTTACGATTGTGTAACTTGTACATTTCCACCGTTCCAGCCACGTGTGAAATGATGTGCGATTTTTGTGTAAGTATACACATCGGTTCAAGTAACAAAGTGATGAGTGAGTATCGTTCCCACGAGGATCAGATTGAGGCACAAATTTGGTTAAGTCATTTTAATAAAGTCGAGTTAATACTATGGAAAATGATTGAATGAAAAGTTATGGCAAAACTAAGGTCATTATGAGAGTGATATGCAAATATTTTATAAATAAATAACTACTAAATATGTTGTGGCAAAGATACTTCGGCAAATAATAAAGATATAGTGTCTATGATATTTACGCGGTAGGTTGGGATTATTCAGAATCAACCTTCACTATCGATAATGCCATGGAAAAATCTTGATTAACTTACTGTGCAGAAGAGCCCTAAAGTGGTCTATCTCTTTCGAGGTCAAAACCTCAAATTACTGTCCCTACTCATAAAGGGTCTTACTACAGCAGCATGTGTAATTCTTTTTGTATAACGCAAGCATCATTTGAATGCTTGTTATGCCATTCAATATTAGTTAAATTAATCTAACATTTTCTGTCTTAAATTAACTTAACAAGAATAATATGCCATCAACTATTCCTAAGGATTGCACTTAAACAATTGAATGGGCAGCAAGATAATCAGTTTTATACCATGAAAATTAAAAATAGTTAAGTGTCATCAAAATAATCCGAACCCTGATGAGATTTAACTCATCGGTTGGGAAATAAAATTCCAAACCATCACCATCGTTTACAACCAAATCAATTCACAAGGGAACATGATGGAAATAATGGAAGAACGTCGGGAGAACAACTTCCGCTGGTCCATACTTCAGCAGCACAGTGCCTTGTGTTAGCCGAGAGGATGACTTCCTCTTTCAGTCGAACCCTCTTACTCTTGCCTTAGACCTTCCCATATTGTTGTTCTCTATCTCTTCTTGAGGTCTCCTTCATTGGCCTTTTATAAGCAAGTGTACTAGGGTTTAACCAACAGCTCAAAATTATATTTTCTCTTTTAAAATTATTTTTGGTTTAAAAATCCTTTCTTTTTGGGTAAGTGGTTCATTATCTCATGATCTTTTTCCTCTTTTTAAATTCTTTTTCTCTAAGATAAAACCAACAACCTAGGATTTATCTCCTCCTCTTTTTAGGCAGATTTATTTGGTATAAGTAGAGTTGGCTGAAACTAGTATGTATTGACTGTTGACTTAGTCATCTTCTTGAAATCGCAAATTGCCACGGCATACAAGTTGGCAAACTGTCTATCATTTTGCCTCGACAAACCTTCACTCCTTTATTTCTCATTCCTCATCATGCACTTGCAAAACCACCAAACACAATCCTTCCACATGTAATTAAAAGTAACAAATTACAATATTTAAGCACCATCCAAGCTCCTTATGCAATGTTCTAAAAAATGCTAAAATAATATCCTAAAATACAATGAAATGTTCCTAAATATAGGCCATTAGCTAGATCTAAAGGCATGAAATATAAATATTTTCAAGAGTTATCAGGATACCACGTGAGGAGAGGAGAATAGAGGCTTTTAGAAGAGTCTTGGAGGAGTGTCAGTTAGTGGATGTTGGCTATTTTGGGACTTGGTTTACTTGGGAAAGAGGGAATTTAAAGGAAACAAATATTAGAGAACATTTGGACTGAGGAGTGGCGAATAAGAGTTGGATAAATATGTTTATAAATTTTCTTTGCTCTAACTGAGTGAAATAGTAGTATAGAGAAGTAAGTCGACCCTATAGGGATTGGGACTCCTAATTTTCATGTTTACATTACTAGATTCCTAATTCTAAGTAGCTTTCGTGCCTATGACTTGTATATGCAAAGCTAAAAAGAAAAAGATTTTAGTTTGATAAAGGAATAAAAAAAAATAAATAGAACGTAGTAATAACAGAATGATTATTGAAAAATAAAATTAAGTAATTTAAATTAAATTGATAAATCAAATATGTGAATGCTTAGCCTTCGCCTCGATACACTTTGAACTCGAATAGATCCTTGAAAGTGGATTTTTCCTTCCAAATGATAAGTTGGTTATAACGATCAAGGACACCTCAACCGTCAACTGCTCCTTGTGTAGTTGGTTCTGGTACGGCCTGCAAACCAACCCTTACCAATTTTTTAACCACGTAAAACACATATGCAATTTAAGATCTCGACAGCCTTACAATTTAGAAGAGCCCAACTTGAATTAACATCCTCAACCACATTGGTCGTTTAAATCTGATCACTATCTCTCTTGACAACTCCCTCCCAACATGCACTTTGAGCTAAAATTGGATTAACTTTGAAGGATGAATGTGACTATCTCATATTCCGGAGAGATAATGAATACTGTGTTGTAAGGTTTTAATGCAAATTTATTTTTCACAATTCTCGATCGAAACGATGACCGATTTAAAGCTAAATAGAGATTAGTTAAGCATGAGATTAATCATGTTTTGTTGGATTATGAGAATAAATTTTAATGTAATGATGATAGCTGAAAAAGGGAGGGGACTTAAAAAGCAATTGCATCAAAATAAGGAAAAAAAAAGAAAGAAAAAAAGTGAATGACAGAATGCTTGACAAGCTACAGACGTAAGAAAGGAAAAATTGTTTTGAATTTAAATATCAAGTTTGTGTGTTTCCAAGCTAAAATTACAAGGCTTTTATACACCTCTCAAAAGCTAATTTTAGCATAACTTCCTCCTAAAATTATGTTTAACAACCAACAAAAAATTAGATATTTTCCTAATTATAGGATTTGAAAAAAATCAAATTTTGATTTTTTTCATCAGCCACCAATTTTGACACTTTTCAATTTGGCCCATTTTCTTTCTTCTTCTTTTTTTCTCCAATTTGGCCAAATTTGCTTGATTTTTTTAACTTCGACATTCGAATTGCGTCCTAATAAATTTAAATAAGAAATCACAAGCTTAATAGCATTTTATTAAAAAGTAAGTACATTAAGCACACAAAATTAGCTTGTTATCAAATCCCCCTACTTAGTTGATGCTTTTCCTCAATTATGTTGTGTATTCCCATACTAGAAATCATTTAAAAAAAATTCTGAAATCAAGTCTCCTTCCACAACCAAGCATAATGAAAAGAATTTAAGTGAAGCATGAATAAATAGTGGCAAGGTTTAACCAACAAGCGTTTTATAAAATTCTAACATTATGCAAAAATCAACTACTTCACTAAATTAAAGCTTAATCAAAATTGCAAAACGATCATTCTCAATAAATTTTTGAACAGGTTTGGGATGTGGTCGAATCTTTTTACGCGAAATGAGATGACAACTAAAGCACCTCACCCCGGTTACTCAATTTGACATGTCACTCAAATAGATTATTTTTCCTTACTCATAGTAGCTCGATTAGCGAAGTGTTGCAAGTTTCTATTCGTTGCTTGAATCTTTTAACGCGAAATGAGATGACAACCCAAACACCTCATCTTGGTTACTCAATTTGGTCACATTTCCAAAATCTTTACTTATAACTAAACCATTAGCGAAATATGTATATATATTTTACTATTCCAATCTTTTTTACAAAAAAGATAAAATTACTTATATGAGACTCGAGTGATTCTGTTAAGTAAGTTTAAAGAGCTAACAATTTCCGTGAAGTGTTGACTTAGCCATAATATTTTCAATTCTACAAAACACTTGGCAATCGAATTAAGCAGTAAGAATTTATTCATGTATTACCCAATTATTTGAATTAACTAAGCATAGGATTTGAAGATTCAATTTCAAAACAAATTAAAGAATAATCTCAGTATAAAAGTTAAGACATGTAATGAGGAACAAGTAATATCATGGCATGTCCTGCGAATCCCCCTTACTTAGTCCACATTGCCCTCAATGTGCAATTTAAAAGAATAATAAGGAGAAGGGTTAACTGTACTCCCCGCCTTAATTTGACGGAGGGTGGTGGATGTGGCCACTTTGCAATATAGTGAGGATATTTGAGATTTGAGCCCCCAATGTGTCTAGGTGAGCCTCAATACGGCTTAGTCATTCCTCCACAACAGAATGGGGCTACTCCCCTTGCTCCCTAGGAGCTGGATTGTGTCGTCAATGAAAAACTCTATTGTTGCGAGCAGTTCATGTTCCTGGGGGAACAAAATAAAATGCAGTATAGGTGTTGGCAAGTAATCCTATTGAATCTAGACGGTATTCATTTAAATAATTCAAAACATATGCACATGTAAGGGATAAGAAATCAATTCTGGATGGAAAAATTTGTGTGACTAAATGCATGATATATGGGTCGAGAATGAGTGGCCGGTGAGCTTGTAAAACAACATGGAAACCACGTGCAAACTAGTATCCTAAATTGACCCTATAACTAAAGTAAATGTACCATAAGAAGAATAATTTTGTGTTTTTTAGGTTAGTCAAAGTTTCGTTACAACCCGAATAACTAGAATAAAAAAATCTATGAATGAGATTAAATTTTAGGCATCTTTCCAATATCTTAGAGAGACTTGGCAGACATTTATCGAAAGAATTACCATACACCGTTAAGTCATCCATAAATACCTCTATTATTTTCTCGACATAGTCGAAAAATATGTTTACCATACACCTCTAAAATGTGGCCATCCTATTGCAAAGTCCAAACGGTATCTGTCTATAAGTGAAAGTACCAAAAAGACATATAAACATCATCTTTTCTTGGTCCTTCGATGCTACTGGAATCTGGAAAAAACTTAATAACCATCAATACAGTAATAGTGAGATTTACCAGCTAAGCATTCAAGCATTTGGTTAATAAAAGAAAGTGGAAAGTGATCTTTTCGAGTTAAAGCATTCAACTTCCTGTAATTTATGCAAACTCTCTACCCATTTTGGACTTGGGTGGGAATTAATTCACCTACTTAATTTTTAGTTACAGTCATGCCGATTTTCTTAGGCACTACATGAACCGGGCTAACCTATTTACTATCAGAAATTAGGTATATCATTTTGGTATCTAACAATTTCTAAATTTCCTTTTCACGATCTCCATCATTGATGGAATGAGGTGTCTTTGAGTTTCTCTTTTCGGGTTTGCATTCTCTTCTATTAGAATTCTATGCATACAGGTTAAAGGATTTAAACATTTTATATCAGCAGTCATCCATTCGATCTCCCCTTTGTAGTCCTTCAAGATCGAACCAAGTTTTCTTCTTCCTGCCTTGAAAGTTGAAACTATTATCGGTAAAATGTTTCCATCACCCAAAAAGGAGTACTTTAAATGTTCCGGTAACAGTTTGAGCTCTAATTTTGGGGCCCACAAAATGGAAGGCAAAAGTTTAGTTTGCAAACGAAATAATTCAAAATTTTTACTTAGACTTCTAGAAAATTGTGGTGCCTCCATGAGAATAACAACTTCACAAATTAGTTCTTTTATCGTTACTAATTCCTCTAATTTTTCCATAGCATCGAGATATTTAAAATGTAATTTTGTTAATGGTTTAATAATATCGATACTAAAGACATTTTTCATTACACTAGGGTGGCCCATCGCCTCATAAACATTGAACTTGACCACTTCACCGTCGAACTCCATAGTGAGTGTTTTACTTCGAACATCAATTTTCATACACACGGTGCTCAAAAATGGTCTCTCGAGTAGAATATCAGAGGAATTTTTTGAGTTTTCATCCTCCATGTTGATGATGTAAAAATCTTCTACATACACAACTAACCTATCCGCTAACTGAATGATCACCCCTATTTCTTTCGAAGGACCCGTCTTTAGCAATTTTATAAATAGATAAAAGCATAACGTTAATAAATGCACCTAAATCACACATTGCCTTTTTAATGCTAACTTTACCTATTTTACAGGATATAAAAAACATGCCTTTGTCCTTAAACATAGGCGGGATTTTCTTTTGTAAAACCACAAAAACATTTTCTCCTACATTTACCCTCTCATTACCCAGGAGCTTCTTCTTACAGGTGCACAATTCTTTTAAGAATTTTGCATAGTGTAGAACATGTTTGACCGCATCGAGTAAAGGGATGTTAATTTCCACCTTCTGGAATGTCTCTAAGATTTTCTTCTCTTCTCGCTCCTTTTTACATTGAGTGAGCCTTCTAGGGAATGGGGTAATACCACGAACGATTCTTGCAGTGCCTAATCCGTGGTAGTTGTTGGGTCAAGTTTCTGTACTTTCCATTTAGTGTCGTGATTATGACTCATGCGAAGTGCTAGCTCCAAAATTGTTTCACCTTTTAAGGTCATAGCACTTGCATTTTATCATGGATTCAGCTTTGTTTGAAATGAAAACTTCTTTTAGGATTCCAATCAATTGACCATAAGCGCAAGCTTACTTTTTTGCTTATCTAGTTTTCTAGGTGTGTTTCTGTCTTCCATTGGAACTTGTCGGTAATAACAACTAACCTTTCCACTGTGGTCTCAAGAGATGAGTTTAGGGGTTGAAACTGTTGTGTTAGATGTGGCTTTGGCTAATACGGTTAGTTGTACCGATGATTCGATCCATAGCTCAAATTTGGGTGATCCCTCCACTCTGCATTAAAAATATTTGAATATGGATCATAACACTTTTGAGATAGCCCTGAGAAGTTCCTAATGACATCTACTTGTGTTTTTTTATCCTCGTGTAAAAAAAGGAGCCTAACCAGCCGAATCTGGCCCAAAGAGAAAAAGAAAAAAATGAAGCCCAAAACTAGCCCAAATTAAAAAACCCAAATCAGTTAAAAAAATAGATTCACGAAACACAACCTACCATATTTTCCCTTTCTTTCTTCTTCTCCCTCATTGTACCTAAAATAAACCCTAAAATTCCATTAAAAAACCTCACTTTCTTCATATCGCCACTGCCACCATGTTTGGTTGCCGTTCGCCTCCCCCTTCATCTCCCTAATTACTAAGCTTTTTCAAACCCAAACATCACTTTCCTTCATCCTTAAAAGACCAAACCACTGCACCTACAACCATAACTGATGCCGTCCTTCAACCCCACATACCACAATACCAGTATGCCACCCTTTAACCTACATAACCACACTTCAAATGTCGTTTCATTGCTTCTTAAAACCAACGTTGACACTACCCAAAAATACCAAAAACCACTGCTCATTAAAACCCAAACATCACCACTACAACCATGGTTCAACTAGAAATCAAGCGACTGATAATTTTCTGACTTCTCTTAATCAAGGTCAAAACCAAATGTCAGCACCACACATCATCGACATTGATGACAAAGATTTAGAACTGTCTCCATAGTTTCCAATACAAGTTGTTAGACCGAGTCGACACCAGACAGGTAGAAAATCCACAAATTAGTTCAGACGCTTCTGAAGGAATAATGTACGGCACCTCAAATTTCCAACCAATTTTTCTGTTGCTAAAATATCTAATAGGATATTCAGAGGGAACCAACACCTCTCATTACCATGGCATAGAACCTTCGAATCAACATGAGCAACCTCATATATTTCGAATGAGAGAAACCACCACACGTGCTCGACAACAACCATCACACCAGCCAAGTGTAGAGCTAGTATTGACTCTAGATAGCAGTACTAGAGCTACTAGTATGTCAAGTCTGTAACACCCCTAACCCGAATCCATCGTGAAAAAAGGGTTACAGAGCATTATCGGAGTTTACAAATTCATCTAGAATTCATATTAAAAACCAATCAAAATCATACATATAGTCTATTAAACAAGCCCTCAAGGCCCAAATTACGTATTAGAAACAAATAGGGACTAAGTCGAAGACTCAACAAATTTTTTTGAAAAATATTTAAAATTTTCAACACTGCAGGGGTCACGTGACTGTGTGGCCAGGCCGTGTGACTCACATGGTTTGGAGGCACACCCATGTCTTAGGCTTTGTGGTAATTTGAAATAGGGACACATGGCCTTATTCGTGCCCGTATATGTATTCAGTTTTGTGTAAATTTAAGATACAGAGGACACACGGCCATGTTACTTGGACGTGTATCATACACGGTTGAGATACATGCCCGTGTATCTACCCGTATGGATGAAAATAGGCCATTTTATAAGCCATATTTCTCACCCAATTCTATGTCAATATATACATACCATTATAACCAAAACCAAAACATTCAAAAGTACTGATAGAATAAATGGATAGTGTGATACAACTCCGACAAGCTTCTAACCCAATCGAGCTTCTAATAATTTGAAAAGTAAAGGAAAACAAATACATAAGCAATGAATGATTAGTAAGCTCGTATAACTTTAATCATAATACCTCTTTTCAAATATGAAATTTAAACATATCAAGAATAATCCAATATTGATACCACAATGCTCATGAAGTTATATTTAATAGCTCACTAAGTGAATAAATCTACAGTATCACTATATATATTATTCCTAACATAGTAGGAAATTTAAACAACTTTAACTCTTCCAAAATTTCTTTATTTTCATTTGTGTTTCGTTACCTTCCACACTCATTCCATATGCATAACACACCAGTTATAACCATATCATTTAACCATAGCTACAAGCTAGTGCATTTAAACATAGACCCTTTTTGAATTAATCACATGATAACTCATTTCATAAAAGTTTGCATAACTTAAACCTTACCACCCTTTCATGAGCACAAGCATATTTTCATTTGAGCATTTACCATTTCAATGCACTTTATAATTAAACATATTATCATTCAACCAATAATTTGGCATTTGCCTAAACATCAAACAACAACACTTGTTAGCGTACTTGAACATATTTCATATAATTTCAACATCAATAACCTTATTATCTCAACATGTCACACTTGAATTTATTACTTGTCTCAACTTACAAAATTTTCATGTATCAACATATCAATATATTAATATATATATACATTTCATGATACATATCATCTTTTACCGTTTCTTCATATATCATCCAAGGCAATTCTTGATAGCTTACCATTCAAGGAACGAATTACAGATATGAGTACATCATTTTCAGAAGCATGAAGGATGAACAAAAGCTCATGAGAGCTAAACGAAAAGTAAACATAAAAGTTCGCAACAAATACTGAACCTCAGTTTAATTAGGTAATTTATCGTCAATTCATCCTTTACATTTTCAGTCAATTCATCATTGATGCGTCGTTGAGAGCACCAAATATATCATATCCCTATAAAATAATGAAAAGAATAGTATAAGCGAAGTAGGGTCAAATCCTCAGGGACCGGATTTGCACAAGTTCTTGTTCCTCGAAATCTCAGACAGAGTCGTGCCCAAAAAAACCTGTGTACTTAGAAAAAAATAAAAATAAAAAACAGAATTCAAAGTTTAATTGATTTGAAAGTACGAAAATTAAAATTAAAATTGTAACGAAAGATAGAGTTGAATAAGAGAGAGTTTTTATTATGGAGAAATTCTAGACTCCAGTTGCCTCGATCTACCTTGGGTTCAATCCTCGACTTTTAGGTAATCCTTCTCAAATAGAATAAGCTAGTTATATTGGAAGAGGACACCTACGAGCACCAGCTCCAAGGTTTTAGACTTACGATTTAGAGGAACCTGACTTTAGCTAGCAATCACTTTTGTGGGACCATCTTATGTTAGATCATCACTTTTCAATGGAAAATGTCACGCCATTTTGTCTCTTGGGCTCGCCAACCTCTGATGTAGTAAGCTAATGAACTGACTGTGCAACCTTCTCAAACATACAAAGCAGTTGTTTTTGTACAAGATGAAAAGATCACTTTTGAAGGGACATGGACGGAAGCATTAGTCTCGTAGTGCGGAAAAGTGATGAATACTCGTTGAGAAGGCTCAGCACGGATTCTAAGCCTCATGAACTCTTTTTGGGGAATTTTGACAACCTTTGGCTAGATAAGTTTAGTGGCTCATGATTCTTGTAGAAAAAGAAATAAATGTAATGAAGATGAAATTTTTATTGAATAATATGAAAGGAAATAAGGCTAAGCTTTTTGGGGGAGAGAGTGTTTACAAAAAAGATGAGTCAAATTTGTGTCACTCTATCCCCTATTTATAGTACTAGGAAACCTAGTCTATTCCTACTTAAATTCTAAAAGGTAAATACAAATAAATAAAGATAATTAAAGATAAATAAGGGTAAATAAAAATAAAAGCTAAAATTAAATCTAAATGATAATCCTTAATAATTATCCTAATATAATTAGAATTTAAATAGAGTCTTGTGCTATAAAATCTCTTCTTTGCACTTTTGCTCCAAATCTTCCACAATTTGTATTTTCGGCACCACCTATTGCATGCTGGTCTGTTTTATCTTTAAATTCACGCTTTTAGCCCCCAAAATTTTATTTTTCCTTCAATTTAGTCCCTATAAGATAAAAAACCATAAATAGCTCAAATTAGTAGGATCATACTCAAAATAAACATATAATTAGTACATAAAAATATGTCATTCTAGAGTATTATCAATCATTTACATTTTCTGTCAATTCATCCTTTACATTCGTAGTGCCATAACCCAGTAATGGTCTTATCGTCAGAATGTCATAGCCTAGCTATGGTCTTACATATAAACACTGCCATGGTCCAACCATGGTCTTACGTTCATAGTGTCATAACCCAGTTATGGTCTTATCATTAGAATACCATAACCCAACTTTGGTCTTACATAAAAACATTGCCATGGTCTAACCATGGTCTTACGTTCATAGTGTCATAACCCAGTTATGGTCTTATCCGTCAATTCATACTTTGCATTTACTGTCAATTCATCCTTTGCCACAAAACGATTGTACTCAATCCCGCGTTCCACTTATTTTCAACATTTAATTCAATTTCATAATTTAACAATAATTTTATTTTCAACAATAGATATGAATAAATACATAATATCATTCATCAATTTAATAAATAAACATTATAGTTTAACCATATGAACTTACCTAAATTGAATTGTAATAATTGTAAGAGTTCAGGGACTATTCCACTATTTTTCCTTTTTCACTAGTATCTACTGAAATCTTGATTCTAAAATAAAATTACTCATTCATTAGAATATATTTCAATTCTAATTTATTTCACAATTTATACCCTTTAATTTTTGAATTTACACAATTACCCCAACTTTTACAACTTTTACAATTTAGTCTATTAACTAGTTAATCTATCAAATCAACTAATTTTTCTCAATTAATAATTTATCCAAATATTCTAGGCTATCCTAAAACTCTTAATAAAACAGAAATTTAATATCAAACCCTCATATTTTAACCATTTTCACAATTTGATCATAACATCAATATTTAACAAAATCACTTTATAATATCGAAGATACGACAAAATTAAAGCTCTAAACCCACTTGATATTAATAATTTATTTCAATATATTAATTTATACAATAAAACAATCCATTTCATGCAATTTGGTCATTTTTTACATTTTTACAAAATTGCCCTTTAAAATTTTACTTTTATTCAATTTAGTCCCTGAGCCTAAAACATGCAAATTGGCCATTTTTAATGTAAACCCATGCTAGTTGAATATTCATATATTTTCCTCCTCCACCTCTCCATTCCACACCCTTAATGTATATAACATGCTTATATGTAATATTATCTATAATTCCACTATTTGCTTATATGTTCATATCAAAGCTGTCCACTTGAGTCATAGTCACTAAATTATTTATATCTTGAGCTACAGAATTCTAAATTAATATCCACTTAATGTTTTTGAAACTAGACTCAAATATATTTCTACCATAAAAATTTCAAAATTTATAGTTTAGCCAATAAGTAAAGTGAAATCTTCAAATTTATCCTTGTTCTGCTATTTGACAGCTTCGACCTTTCTTTACTAAAAACTAATTATCTCTTAGTACGGGGTTTGGATGATGTTTCCTTTTGCTTCTATTGAAAATAGACTCATTATTGATTTAAATATATAAATTTAAACCCCTAATTATTTGTTTAAAATTTTCAATGATTTTCCAAAGTTAGAACAGACGAACCCAAAATCAATCTGACCTTGTCTCACAAAAATTCATATATCTCATAATATGAAACTATTTTGCTTACACCATTTCTTATATGTAAAACTAGACTAAATAGGATTTAATTTAATATTTTAATTAACCTATAATTCAATTTTTACAATTTTTTATGAATTTTCAAAGTCAGACTACTGCTGTTATCCAAAACTGTTTTAGTGCAAAATGTTGATAACCAAGTTTATAACACCCTCCTTTCCTTTCTTTACAATATTTATCATCACTTCCTCTTATTTCCCTTCACTAACATATCAAGAATATAGAAACTTATATAAGAAAACTCTACTTTAACATCATTTTCATGCTTTTTCAATAATATCAAACTTAAAAATATATTGAAATCTTGATGTTCTTACCTTGTTCTATTGATTTCAATCTTTAACTTGATTTTCTCTCTCCTCCAGCTTTTATTTCTTGAATATAACTTTATATTATAGCTCTCCATACTTTCCTTATCATTTTCTCTCTAGGTAGGTATGAAAACTCTTTTTGATTTCTAAGTGAAAATGGTGAATTTTTGGTAAAAGGACCAAATTGTAAAGAAAATAAAAAATTTTCTTCTCTTCTCTTCTCTCATTAGTGCATGGCAAGGTGAAGAGAATTCTTCATCTTTCTTTCCTTATATACTAAATAAAATACTAATAAAATAATATATATCTAATTAAATAATTATAAAATATCATCAAAATACCTCTAATATCATCATTGCCTTCTAGAGTTCTCTCTCTTTCTAATTGACCATTTTTCCTTTTATGATCTTTTAAAATTTCATCATTGAGTCATCACTTAATTTGGCAAAATTACAATTTAATCCCTCATAATTCTTCACCTATTCAATTTGGTCCTAATTCATCCATTTTCTTTAGTTTCTAGATCACTCCACCCTTAAAATATTTACACTATTGGTCCTTCAACTTTTTATATTTACACTTTAACCTATCAAATTTTGAGTATTTACTCTTGTGCCACAAAACTTTTCTCACTTTTTGCGATTTAGTCCTTTCTTGGATTAATATATCATAATATACTTTCTAATGTTGACATAACTCAAAATTTCCCTTTTTGTCACTTTATTTCTTTATTTCACTATATTAAAGATAATATCTTACTTTCTTACTGTAGTAATTTTCGAGGAATAATAGAGTCTGCCAAATAGTCTGCCCAAAGAAGAGTATTAACCACCTAGAGATAATAAGCACGGCCAGTGAGGGCGTACCTACACGATATTTTCGGAGGCGAGACTTCGAGGATTTTTGAATTTTACATCTCTAGAACACCGTACGAGATATGACGAAATTTGACATCACCCAATCTCGGTTTGTAAGTGTATCTCTCTTTTTACCCTTGATATACTTAATTTACGAGACGATGTATTTAATTATTTTAATACTATTGATTGGACATCTTATATGAATATTAAATGTGCTACATTTTATGAATTTTTTCTAGATTTAATGGGATTACTTGTCATCACCCCTATTGTGTTTTATTTTGTTCCCCCAGGTACACGAACTGCTCGCGACAATAGAGTTTTTCGTTGATGACACAATCCAACTCCTAGGGAGCAAGAAGAGCAACCCCCTTCTACTGTGGAGGAACGACTAAACCGTATTGAGGCTTGCTTAGACACAATGGGGGCTCAAATCTCAAATATCCTCGATATATTGTAAAGCGGCCACATCTACCACCCTCCGCCAAATTAAGACAGGGAATGCATTTAACCATTCTCTTTGTTATTCTTTTAAAATTGCACATTTAGGGCAATGTAGGCTAAGTAGGGGGGATTCGTAGGACATGTCATGATATTACTTGTTCTCCGTTGCATGTATTAATTTTTATATTGAGATTATTCTTTAATTTGTTTTGAAATTAAACCTTCAAATCCTATACTTAGTTAATTCAAATAATTGGGTAATTCACGAATAATTGCTTATTACTTAATTTGATTGCCAAGTGTTTTGTAGAATTGGAAATATTGTGGCTAAGTCAACACTTTATGGAAATTGTTAACTCCTTAAACTTGTTTAATAAAAGCACTCAAGTCTCATATAAGTAATTTTATATTCTGTAAAAAAAAATTGAAATAGTTTAATATATATACATACTTCACTAACAGCTTAGATATGAGTGAAGATTCCAAAAATGTGACCAAATTAGTAACCGTGATGAGGTGTTTGGGTTATCATCTCATTGTGCGTCAAAAGATTCGAGTGATGAATCGAAACTTGTAGCACTCCACTAACTGAGCTGCCATGAATAAGGAAAAATAATTTGTTTAAGAGACATGTCAAATTGAGTAACCGATGTGAGTTGCTTCAGTTGTTATCTCATTTCGCGCAAAAAGATTCAACCATGTCTGAAACTTGTTGGAAAATTGATTGAGAAAAATCGCCTTGCAAGTTTGATTAAGCTTTAATTTAGTGACGTAATTGATTTTTGCATAATGTTAGAATTTTATAAAACGTTTGTTGGTTAAACCTAGCCACTGCTTATTCATGCTTCACTTAAATTGTTTGCATTATACTTGGTTTTGGAAGGAGGCTTGATTTCAGAATTTTTTTTTGAATGATTTCTAGTATGAGAACACACAACATGCTTGAGGACAAACATCGACTAAGTAGGGGTAATCTGATAGCAATCTAATTTTATGTGCTTAATGTACTTATTTTTTTAATATAATGCTACTAAGTTTGTGATTTCTTATTTAAATTTTATCAGTATGCAATTGGAATGTTGAAGTTAAAAAAATCAGGCAAATTGGGCTAAATTGGAACAAAAAGCAAGAAAAAAGGCCCAATTGAAAAGTTACAGAATTGGTGGCTGATGAAAAAAAATTAGATATTGATTTTGTCAAATCCTATAATTAGAAAAATATCTAATTTTTTATTGGTTGTTAAATATAATTTTAGGAGGAAATCATGCTAAAATTAGCTTTTGAGAGGTGTATAAAAAGCCTTGTAACTTTAGCTTTGAAACTCACAGACTTGAGACTTGAATTCAAAACAATTTTTCCTTTCTTACGTTTGTAGCTTGTCAAGTATTCTGCCATTCACTTTCTTTTTTTTTTTTCTTATTTTGGTGCAATTACTTTTTAAGTCCCCTCCTTTTTTCACTTATCATCATTACATTAAAATCCATTCTCATAATCCAATAAAGCATGATTAATCTCATGCTCAACTAATCCCCCCATTTAGCTTTAAACTGGTCATCGTTCCGATCAAGAATTGTGAGAAATGGATCCGCACTGAAACCTTACAAGACAGTATTCATTTTCTCTCCGGAATATAGGATAGTTACATTCATCCCTCAAAGTTAATCTAATTTCAGCTCAAAGTGCACATTGGGAAGGAGTTGTTTTGGTATACAGTTGGGAAAGTGAGTTGGTCGTCTGCCGTATTCAAGTTCCTGCAAACAAATTGGTGTGTCTAGTTGGAAAAAGCTAGTTGGATTCCATCAATGTAGATAGTGATCAAATTTACACAACCCAGCGATTGAGGCCGTTAATTTGAGTTAGGCTCTTCTAGATCGCAAGGCTACCGAGATCTTAAATTTTGGACGCGTGTTACATAGTTAGATAATCGATAAGGGTTGGTTTACAGGTCGTATTGAAACCAACTACACAAAGAAGAGTTGGTAGTTGAAGCTTCCTTGATTGCTATAACTATCTTATCATTTGGAAGGAAAAAATTCACTTTCAATGATCGATTCAAGTTCGGAGTGTACTGAGGCTAAGGCTAAGCATTCATATATTTGATTTACCAATTCAATTTAAATTACTTAATTTTATTTTGCAATTATCATTCTATTATTATTACGTTCTATTCAATTTTATTTTTATTTTACTTTATCAACTGAAATATCTTTTTATTTTTTCAGCTCTGCACGTAAAAGTCGTGCAACCGCCTAGATTTAGGAATATGGTCATGTAACTCGAAAATTAGAAGTCTCAGTCCCTATTGGATCGACCCTATGTTTCTATACTACTATTTAATTCAATTAGAGCGTAGGAAATATATATTTGGTGGTTTCATCACTTGAATCGACGACTGGTTCGATCCCACAATGAGCCAAAATTTGATGGCCTATGCTGGAAATTACATAAATTAGGTGGAAAATCAAAATTTTATGAGAGGAATCCACATAGGTTTTCCGTCAGTAATTTTGATGGGAGTATCCAAATTAATCAAATTATGAAATATGAGTGTTTAAATTGTAAATTTTATTCTTTGAATGCTTAAAATGAAAATTTTTAATAATTAGATGACTATTTATATAATTTACCCTAACATTTTAATATGTTATACAACCTAAGGGATTTCTCTAAATTAATTAAGTTAATAATTTTATTGAATTAAAACATGTTTAGTACTTCAAATATTTTCATTAACATTGCGGTTACAAAATTTTAACAAATCATTTTACGGTCATATCAAAAGACTTAACTTCTCATCACTCGAAATGTAACGTTTATAAAATTATTTTTATTTTAAAATTTGATTACAAATCTAGATATATTTAAATTATTTTTAATTAGTATGCTTTGCAACCCAAGTTTCTACAGTTAAAAATGAAGGGTTGATAGAAATTTAAAAGATCTTTCAAATTATGTTAAAGTATTTAATATTTTCAATGTTAATAAATTTAAAAAAATACTATTTTATTTTTAAAATAAAAATATTAAGAATTATAACTATTCCAATTAGTTTTAAATTATTTTATTTATGAAATATTATGTATAAATTTTTATCATATTTTATAAAAATTAAATAAAAATTATAAAATAATTTAATATATTTTAATTAATACATACAATTAACTTTTCCTTTGCATGGGAAAAAAACTAGTATTGGGCTATATCAACATCATATTTCTACATAATATAAAAAATACATATAATATTATTTAAAGCCAGTTTATACTTTGCCCCTTAAACTTGGCCACATGTAAGTAGTGATAAGCAAAATTTGATTTAATTCGATTTTTTTAAAATTTCAAGTTAATTGAATAGAGTTATCAAGTTATTCGATTTTTTCGAATATCAGTTTTTCAAGTTCGAGTCGAGTTGAATTTTACAATCCGAATAATTCGTATAACTTAAATAACAAATCGACATAAATATCCTTTGAGTCCCTAACAAATTTGAAAATATACAAATTGGTCATTTTAAAATTATAAAATAATTAAAATAATCTTCAAAAATTCAAAATATTTATAAAATATTTTTCCAAATTTTTAAATATACAAATTCTAAAAATAAAATAAAATAATTAAAAATCTTTAAAATATATAAAAACACTAATATATATATATATTAAAATTTCAAAATGATAAATTAGATGCCTTAAACAAGTAAATTATAAAATTAAGTCTATCATACTAATTATCTTGCTTTTTCTCTTATTTTATTTTCAAAGAGTTTTCAAATATATATATATATATATATATATATATATATATATATGATATTTATGTTCTTTAAATCGAACAAATTTTTTCAACTCAACTCAAATATCATTTCACTCGATTCAAGTCAAAAAAATTTTAAATTGAACTATTATAAAATTGGACTCGTCAACTCAATTAACTCAAAATCTTTTTACTTTATTCGACCGAACACTCACCCCTACTTGTAGTTAATTGGTATCTAAACTTTTTTGGACCTAATTGACACTAAATTTGGAATCTATCACATATTTTAGTACCTTAATGTTGTTAAAATATGATGACATGGCCCTCGAAGAGGATAATATGACAACACATGGAAATCTTATAATATGGCATGTTATAAGTTTAATAAAAATATATATAAATTTATAAAAAAATAATTATAAAAATTATTTCATGTTGGAAATGAATCCAAGCAAAGGGTGGTCAAATTCAATTGAACTTGGACGTTTGTTTGTCCAAATTTATTATGGATATTTTTTAAAAAATTATATTTTTCCATTTTGTATTTTTCTAATTTTAGAAAAATTAGAATTTTTTGCATTTTCTAGATAATTTTAGATTCAATAAATCCAATTTTACACACAAATTTTAAGTCAAAAATTGACTTAAAAATTCAGAGCCAAATTTATTAATAACTTTGAAAACAAAATTAGAATCTCTGAAAATTTTCTTGAATACAAAGTAAACTCCTTTGATTCTTCTCTTCAGTTTGGCTTCAATCCAAGGGTTGTCTAACTTGATCTTGAATGAATGTGCATTGCTTCAAGGGTCATGTTGGCTTGTTCTTGAAACGAGTTTAGGCCTCCTTTCTTCGGTTGATTTGAATCAAAAGATTGTTTTCTTCATAAACGACTTTTTACTTTTTCTCCACGATTGAACAAGATCGGAAAGCAAATTATCTTCTAAACAAGTAAGGTGTTCATCATAATTTCTTCAAGTTTTTGGCTTCTTCAAAGATTTCTTTAAAGATCTTTTGGGCTTTTCAAACTTGTGTATGTGTAAAATGGTTTTGGATGACCCCCTTTTTTATCGTACCAATTATATGAATAAAATATAGTTCTTATAGAATTTAACTGCTCTATTTGATTATTCTACAATAATTTAAATTTTTTCTTTGTTATTTATCTATTAATTAAAGATAAAATAGTCATTTAATATTATCATTTAATTATTTTAATTAATTAGTGATAACATAATTTTTATTATTTATCTTTTAATAAATTTAAACTAATTAGAGAAAAATAATTATTACACGATATGATGTCAACATTTTCTCCCATAATAACAATTTAGACTTGACATATGACACTTTGTGATTGATCCTAAAATTTCTTTTTCTATATTAGTATTTGATTTTATATTCTTTGATATTCATACAATTAATTTTTATTAAAAGATAAAATTATATAGATGTTTGGAATAAATCTACACAAAATGACGTTTGGGTTTTTTTTGCATTTGAACATTCATTTGTCCAAGTTTATTCTAGACGTGAAATAATTCTTTTAAATTTTATTTAACTCTTGCTATATCGACAAAAATTTTGGACCAATTACAAAATGTCACGTGTCAAGTTAAAATTACTATGGATAAAGCCAAAATTACAGGGTAAAAATAATGATGTCATAGTTGTGTCATAATTATTTTTCTCTAATTAATTTGAATTAATTAATAGATAAATAAATAAAATTGTATATTATCACCAATTAAAAATAAATAATTAAGTGATAATACTAAATGATTATTTTATCCCTACTTAAATAAATTAATAAGAGACAAATAATAAATAAACAAGTTTAAATTCTTCTAGAACAATCAAATGAAGTAGTTGAATTCTGTAATAACTCTCTTTTATTTATGTGATTGAATTAAATTCGCATTCCAATTCTGTTTAATTGTGAAGAAGAAGTTAAAAGCCGTTTATAAAGAAAGTCGCATTTCAATCTAAATCAACTGAAGAATGGAGGCCCAAACCTATTTCAAGAGCAAGTCAACACGACACTTGAAGCAATCTATATTCATCCAAGATCAAGTCAGATGACCCTTGTATCAAAAGTCAAATATGAAAGAAGAATCAAAAGATTTTTATTTTTTTTATTTTTGTAAAGAAATCTAAAAATTGTAACTTTCTTTTTGAAATTATTAATAAATTTAACTTCAAAATTTCTAGTCAACTTTCAATTTGAAATTTGTGTCAACAAATTTTTGGCACACCTAGTGGGACAATCTCTATATCTTTTCTCTCAAAAAGTCAAAAGTTAAAAAGTTGTGATGGCCTTAAAGAAGATCATCATTAGTGACTGCGCCATAGTGTTCGAACACTACATAGAGAAATAAGTATAAAATATCGAAAATTAAGAAGTAACTTTTACTACAAGTGTGATAGGTCAATTATAATATTTATATGTGTTACAATAGAACACACGAAGTATTCCAAGGATCCAATTTAAAGGAGATCAAGTAATAGATGAATTAACTAAGATTAAACATACATATAAAGAGTCTAACTCGTTAATGGCCAAGCAACATAGTACGACAAATTATAGAAAAGAGTGATTTAAACAAAATTATAACCTACAGGATTAAAATGCAAAAATACCAAATTTACAAACTTAATAATTGAAAAACACAAAGTAGCTAATTAATATCCATTGCAACAGTCGGATTAGAGATCTCAATCCATCAATTTCCTAATTAGTTCAATTTTATCTCTTAATTATCATTTTATTTATTTAAGCAATTTATTCTAAATTATTTCTCAAGATGAACCCATTTGGAGAGTTCCCCTTAGAGGGGAGGAAAAAATATGAACACAATTATTTGTCATTCTCTTTGAATTACCTAAAACATTATTAACAAAATTATTTCAAGACAAAATGTCAAATGTAATATGAAGTAGACTTTTGTTATTTTATTATGTTAAAATTTAAACGCTTAATCTATATTTTAGTTCTTGAAGTATATCATTTTTCATTTTAGTCTTTAAAGCTTTTTTAGTTCACTTCAATCTCTAATGTTATCAAATGTTTTCAGTTTAGTCTTTTGAATGTTTAGGATTTATCGATTGAAATATTCAATTAATCATATGCTGCCATGTGACATATGATGATGTCATCATTTGAAAAACTTTAAAAAACTTTAAAATATGAAAACAATTTAAAATTGCAAAATGATTAAAAATAGATAAATTTTAAAATTTAAATTTACAAAAGTATAAAATGTAAAAAATTACTAAAAATTTATAAATCACATTTACTAAGCTTGAACATGAGATCATTGTCTTTTAAAAGACATATCCTATGATTATTTCTTTGTAATTCGGTCATTTGAAATTTATAATTTATAGATATCTTTAAGTGATAAATTTGGATAATTTTTTAATTATTTAAATAATGAAAAATAATGTTATTTATTATTTAAATTATAAAATATATTTATTATTTAAATAATGAAAAATTTTAGAAAAAATTATATTGTTTTTAATTTTTAATTTTAATAATTTTAATATTTTTGTAATTTTTTCATTTTAAAATATTTTAATTTTTTAGATGATGAGATCATAATTATGTCATTGTACGATATGTGGTAGCATATGATTGGTTAGATATCTTAGTTTATCTTTTTTTAATGTCTAAAAGACTAAATTGAAAATGTTTGATAATATTAGGGACTAAATTAGGAATGTCAAACAACGTTAGGGACTAAAGTGGGCTAAAAACTTTAAGGACCAAAGTGGGAAAAATAGTATACTTGAGTGACTAAAGTATGGATTAAGCCAAATTTAAAATTTTATCTTTCTATTTTAATTCCCTAAAAAAAATCTTTCTACTTTAGTATAATAATGTGGATTTTTATGACCACTATTAGAATTGTTCTCTGTTTAACGATAATCTGGACTGAAACTGGAATTGAGCCGCCTGAAATAAAAGCAGGATTCCCCAAGCCAAAGGTTCACTAAACTGAGCTAAGATTTTTAAAAGCAACTTTTCTTTCATCTGCTTCCTGAACTAAGTTGAAAAATTGGTATTTTAGAGAGGAAAAAGAATGGAATTTGCAGAGTTGAGAGAAGCCATAGAGCAAATAGAGGTGGTGGATTCTCATGCTCACAATATTGTTCCTTTGGATTCTTCTTTTCCTTTCATCAATTCACTTTCTGAAGCAACTGGCCACGCCGCATCCTTTGCTCTTCACTCCCTCTCTTTCAAGGCAAATACACCCTCATCTTTTTTTCTTTTTAATTATTAGAAATCATCCCATTTTATCTTTTTTTTTTTTGGTTGATTAGTGCTATTAAACAGATGGAGTTTTTTTTTTTTTTTTTTTAAAAAGAAGCTTTTGGGACTTGGGTTGTTTTCATTGAGCTGTATAAGTATTTGTGTTTTGTTTGACTTCGATTTGGGCTAGTTTCAAACGACATTCAAATTCTTTAATGCCTTGTTTCTTATATTTGTATAATAGATGGAGCCATGGAGAGCCAGTTATGAATCTTTTACTTTCTAAGCTTATTATTAGGGATCATGATTGGTTTTGGTTCTAAGTTTAAAAATAATACTAGAAGAGTTAACTTTTCTTGACGTTTTCTGGGAATATGTTGAAAAGCTGCCGTTTGGAAATGAATAACAGCTAAAACAAATACTGGATTTTGTGTTATTTGCTTTTACTTGTAGAATAGAAGAAGACACTTTTTTCTACAAAAGTAAAAGAAAATGCAGTTTTTTAAATAACAAAGAGCGGGTTACCTTTAATTAGACTAATCATGTTATAATTGATGTTAAATTTTAACAATTTGTAAACAAGTAGTAAATGTCAATCTTCAGCCAGATAGCTTTGAAAGTTGGGCTCTATCCTTATATTCTGACTGCGTAAATTTTGGTTTTTGGCAGAGGAGTTTAAGGGATATTGCAGAACTCTATGGCACTGAGTGTCTGAGTCATCATTGGATGCCGTGGAACAGTATCGCAGATCATCTGGCTTGCAAGCCATTAGTTCAAAGTGATTTAAAGCTGCAGGAATCTCGGCTATTCTCATTGATGATGGACTGAAACTTGACAAGAAGCATGACATTCGGTGGCATAAAAATTTTGTTCCATTTGTTGTTAGGATACTCAGAATTGAACGCCTGGCTGAGGAGATTCTTGATGGAGTAGGAAACCTTCTGAATCTTCCTTTTCAACTTGATATTATATTCTGATTTAAAATCTATCAGCATACTATTTCATGGAGCTAATTCATGGTTTACATTTTATTTCTTTGCAGATTCATTAGCACACACAAACGCAATTTTAGTGAATATGTTTTTACATCTTTTTACATTTTAGAAGCATGGGATTATATATTTATATTTAGATGAGTAGGCATAGAAGATAGCCTTATTGAGAAGTTAGCAGTTATGTTCTGGAGTCCATTTGCTGAGGGGAGGAATATTCATATCAATTTTATAATTGAGTATTATATTGGCAACTAGTTTGCTGAGAGGGAGGGAGGGTGATAAATAATGATATAAAACCATTAGAACTTAAAGGGAGTATGGTTGCGGGAAGGAATGAGTGGAAGATGAGGACGGTGTTCCTGATGTGACTGGTTCTATGTCTTGGTCCTTGTAGGCAACCTCAAATATATTTGGATTAAGGCTTGCTGGTTTGGTTTGGTTTGGTATAGGGAACCTGTATGCAGAGTGAATATGAAGTGGATATGTCTGTCTTTTCTTGAAAACATTAAATGGAAGACTTAGACCTGAGAGAAATATACCAGGGTATCAAATTTGAGAAGTTTCTTTTTAAGTTCTTATTGATATTCACCCATGTTTTCATATGCTGCTGGCATAAGTGTGGTTGTCTGTTTTGATTTAGTGAACGTTTTCACTTTGTCCTCATAAGTTGTCCTGGTTCTGTTTGCTAGGTATGTTTATACATCTTTCATATTGGTCTGTACTTATACTGGATGCAATCTCTAAGACTTATTTTTGAAACTTATCCTCTTCTATGAGTTGCACTGACCCACAATAAATTCTCCAATGACTTATGCCTTTTGAGGGTCTAGTCATAATTTGCAAGGTTGAGATCCTGGTCTAAGCTGCATCTTTAAATCCAATTACGCCTTAAGATTTCTTGGTAATATCGGGCTTTCAATAGTTTGGTTTTTTTTTTTATCATTGGTATTATGTATGTTTACAGGAGATGCCAGATGGATCTAATTGGACATTGGATGCATTCACCGAAACATTTTTGAAGATAGTACATGTAACTTTGGTTGATTACCAATTCATGGTTATTGAAGTTGGGAATTGATAACAATGAACAGATAAAGAGGAGCTTACTGTTTTAATTGGTTTCTTTAACTCAATGTTACAGTTGCAAATGAGATTGTTGGCTTGAAAAGCATAGCTGCATACTGCAGTGGTTTAGAAATCAATCCATATGTCACCAAAGAGGATGCTGAGATTGGTCTTTTTGAAGTTTTACAAAGTGAGTAGCATTCTGATTGGATGTTCTGTATTCAGTACAGGATATAAGTAACAATTTCCTATTTCAGGTGGGAAGCCTATATGCATTGCAAATAAAAGCTTTATTGACTATATTTTCACACGTAGTTTGGAGGTTGCTTTGTAATTTGATTTGCCCATGCAGATACACACAGGGTAAGACAAACTTAGCATTTAGATTGTACTATTGTCACAAATAAACTCCAAATGGCTCGGAAGATGAGGAAATAAACTTGGAGTCTAGTTGCAATATGAAAAGTGGTAGGGGAAAAATGGACAGTTGAAATTGAAGTTGGTATTAATTAGTGTTCGTATCTATGAAGAAGAAGTGGCTTAAGGTCTCGTTGACCCATGTAAGGGTCTTTTTATTGATGTATGACTATGATGTTATGATGATTGTGAAATGAATGCTAAATGTATCGATATGTCTGGTAATGCATTTTAACCCTAGTCCAACGACGGATACGGGTTCGGGGTATTACATTTGGTTGGTATCAGAGCTACGATTTAGTCAATTCTAAGACTAACGTAGCGTATGTGAGTCTAGCTATACATGTTATATTTATGAACTGCGATAGTGTGATGATTCCTAACAATGAAAGTGTATTTTTATATAGTAAATGGATGCCGAACGAGCCGTAGCTGACGATGTTGAAAGCAATGCGTCTGCTCTCGCTCAAGGGACTGCGCCGTCTGATTCTAGACCGGCTATTAGTAGTCACCAGGGAGACACTAAGTAAGCCTTTTACCAAATGATGAACGATTGGTTCACCCAATATATCCGAACTAATCCCGCTATGCCACAACCTTCACCCCCGCTAATCCTCTACAAGTCCTTGTCTAATTCGATTCAGTTGAATAAGCCTCATGTCGGTAAAATTAGAAAATATGGGGTCGAAGAATTCCGTGCTACTACTAATGATGATGCTGAGAGAGCTGAATTCTGGCTAGAGAATACGATAATAGTGTTTGATGAATTATCATGTACTCCCGACGAATGCCTTAAGTGTGCCGTTTCACTTCTGAGAAATATAGCGTATCATTGGTGGAAGACATTGATATTTATGGTTCCGAGGGAACGAGTTACCTGAGATTTCTTTCAAGCTGAATTCTGAAAGAAATACATCAGTCAGAGATCCATCGATTAGAAACATAAAGAGTTTCTTGAGTTAAAACAAGGCCGTATGCCTGTTACGGAAAATGAGCGAGAATTTGTGAGATTGAGTCAATATGCAAGAGAATGTGTATCGATTAAAGCAATTATGTGTAAGAGATTCAAGGATGGCTTGAATGAAGATATCAAATTGTTAGTCGGGATTCTAGAAATAAAATAGTTTGTTGTGCTTGTTGAACGAGCATGTAAAGCTGAAGAACTCGGGAAAGAGAATAGAAAAGCTGACTCAAAAGCTAGAGATGTGAGAAAGAGATCTGCAAGTAAATCATTTCAGTCTGTATCAAAGAAATTCCGAGATGATTTCAGCCGTTCAAAGGCTAATATGGGGCATTCGAGTAGAGATCGTGCTAGATCGCATTCGAGCTTTAAAACTCTAGCTACTTCAATTGCTAGTGTCGAAAATGTCAAATCTGGTTAACCCAAGTGTAAACATTGTGGTAAAAGACATCCCGGTAATTGTAGACTGTATGATCAGGCTTGTTTCAAATGTGGATCTTTAGATCATTTTATTCGAGATTGTCTCGAGTCTGTTGATTAAGAAATTGTGCAAAATCTGAGGTCAAGTCGCAATACAGTTCGAGGTAGATCACCTAGAAATACGGGCAATGTGAGTGGCAGCCAGAGGGGAACTAAAGATACCGCTGTACGATTTGAGGCTAGAGCACCTGACAGAGCTTACGCCATTCGAGCTCGTGAGGAAGCTTTGTCTCCAGATGTGATTACGGGTACATTTACTCTTTATGATACTTCTGTGATTGCATTGATAGATCCCAGATCAACACAATCTTATATATGCATGAACTTGGTGAGCAGTAAGACTTTGCCTGTAGAGTCTACTGAATTTGTAATTAGAGTATCGAACCCCTTAGGCCGGTGTGTTTTGGTCGATAAAGTGTGTAAGAATTGTCTGTTGATGATTCGATATTCATGTTTTCCGGCTGATTTGATGTTATTAACATTCGACGAATTTGAAATAATTCTGGGTATGGATTGGTTAACTTTGCATGATGCTATTGTGAACTGCAAATCGAAAACTATTGATTTGAGAAGAAAGAACGATGAAATAATCTGAATTAAGTTTAGTGATTTGAATGGGTTACCGGTTGTGATTTCGTCGATGAAAGCTTAGAATTATATGAAAAAGGGTTGTGAAGCCTATTTTGCCTATGTGATTGATTTGAAAGTAACAGAAAAGAAAGTTGAATCAATGCCTATTGTTTGTGAAATCCCTGATGTGTTTCCTGAAGAACTTCCGAGATTACCTCCGATTCGAGAAGTTGAATTTGGTATTGAGTTAGTACCACGAACTACTACGATTTTGATAGCTCCATATAGAATGGTGATCGCGTGATTTTGTGATAGGTTTTAAATATTTATAATTAATCGTTCTTGAAACTAACTATTATCGCGATGTAGGCAAGTGTACCTGTCGAACAGTAGTATAGTTTTAGCAAGACCGGATTGTCAAACCCAAAGGAACTAAAAGTACTAGTAATGACTGTCTTTTTATTATCTAGCCTAAGAATAAAGAAGTTTTTGTTTTAACTAACTAATTATCTAAACTAAGAATTCACTGAGAATGGAATTACGGAATTGCTTTTGGGAATATCGATTGAATTAAGACAATACCTAAGGAAAAATTCACTTAGACTTTACTTGTTATTCTGGCTCCGAATCGGACGATTTATTCATTTAACTTGTTCCGTAGAGATCCCTAAGTTATGTTATTATCCCTATTCAAGAATAATAACATCTAATCCCTAAATTGAATAATTGAGACCTTTTTCTAATTAACACCCTAGGGTTGCATTAACTCGATCTATGGATTTATTAGTTTCACCCTAACCCGGCAAAATCTTGTCACCCTATGTCTAGGCGCGCAATCAACTCCGCTTAGTTATGACAAATGTACTCTTAGACAGGGTCTATTCCTCCTCTGAATAAGAGCTTACCTTGAATCAGTATCCTAGGATATCAAAACAAGAATTAAGAACACATAATTAAGAACAAGTTAAATATTTATCATACAATTCAGAAAATGATAACAAGATTCGTCTTAGGTTTCATTCCCCTTAGGTATTTAGGGGTTTTAGTTCATAACTAAATAAGAAAATATCTCAGAATAATAAAGAATACAAAACATAAAGAAAACCCAAAACTCCTGAAGGGGAAATTGAGGGGAGATCTTCAGTCTTGACGGTGAATCCGACTTTTGAGATGGATCAATCGGCTTCCTTGGAGTAGTTCCTTACTCCCTATTCTGTGCCTCCTTTTTCTTCCTCTTCTAAGGTGTATTTATAGGCTTTGGAATGCCTAATAGCCCTCAAAATTTAGCATTTTTCGAATTGGACTCAACTTGGGCTCGGCAGGGACACGCCCGTGTGACACACCCGTGTGAATCGTGTTTCGAAACTGCCTAATTGACAAGGTCGTGTGGTCTACCCGTGTGAGAAGGTCCAGGCTGTGTTGATTTCGTACTTTGGCCATTTTTTCCGTTTTTGGCCCGTTTCTCGTTCCTTTTGCTCTCCTATGCTCTCTTAAGTATAAAACATGAAATTAAAGCATTAGGAGCATCGAATTCACCAATTCTAATAGGAAATCATCTTTAAAATGCGTTAAGCATGGGGTAAAAATATGTAATAAATTATGGTTTATCAAATACCCCCACACTTAAGCATTTGCTTGTCCTCAAGCAAAATTCTCAACTTATAATCAAAATAAATTCTTCTCAACTTATAATTTCTATCGATAATATCTCAAAATAATTCATAGGTAATCATACATTGAGAATTCAACTAAGAGAACATAAAAGTTTCAAACATTCCAAGTTGAGCATTTTTTCCTGAAAACATAGGTGTCTCTCCTTATTTAAGTAATTACCTTTGATTCAGAATATCACAGAGTTTCATATCCTCACGAAAGATTCACTCAAATCACTCGAGGTGTTTTAAGGACAATAAATGAAGCACTCAATAGTCAATAATGAAAATTCATTATCATAGGCTTGCATGAAAATCAAATCCCTACCACTATAATTTAAGATGATACATCAATCAAAAGGTCTTTAGAGGGTTGTAATGAGGCTTGGTTAGGGGGTGTGGTCACAAGCTGAAAGAAAGGGTTAGAATTGAGATTGAATTGAAAAATTGCCTAACTAGAAAAATAGTTAATCATCACTTGCGTACAACAAAGCTTCTTCTCAGAATATGGAATTACTAATGTGTATACATATTTTTTTTTTTTTAAGAACAAGTTAAATATTTAGACTAACTATTAAGAACAGGACATAGCTAAGCAATTTATTCAACTCAAATCTCAACAAAAATAGGGATTAATTTAGGGGATTTCAACAATAATGGGTTAAGGGTTAATATTAAGGGTAATACAAGAAATGGCTTATTAGGCTCAAGGGGTTCACTGGGGGTTAATTGTGGAGGTAGGCTTTTCATGGCATGAGTGGGTTAATCCTAAGTGCCTTAATCATTTTGACATATCAAATCAAATGGTGTGGTCTCGACATGCATAATCAAGCAAGTTTTAGAATAACAATTCAATACTGACGCACTCAAAGCAATAATAAAAGTGAGCATGAAAGAATTAATAGATGCTCAAAAGGCTCAAAAATCTCACAAAAATTATAGCTTTTTGTTGTTTAAAACTTGTAAATTTTAACTCAAAGTAATACCTAAACTTTGGGGAAACAACCTAAAATTTAAATTCTTAAAAATCAACTTATCATGCTTGATTCTCTAATGTCTTATGGTTTAAACAATCAATGCATAAATGCCTATGTTTTAAATCAAGATATATCAACAAAAATCATAAATCAATCAAAATTTATCCTAAATATGATATGAGAGCTTTTCAAGAGAAAAAGGTAGTCATTTAGGGATTTTTCTGATAATGAAATAAATACCCCCCACACTTAAGATGTACATTGCCCTCAATGTACAAAGATAGATATTAGAATATAAAAATAAGATAGGAGAGAAGTGAAACTTCCTATATTAAGAATGGATGATATTCTTGGATTGGAGTTTTGGAGAGTAATCGGTTCGAGAGTGGAGGAGGATACTCCAACGGTCGTAGAGGTTCATTAATCCATAAGTCCTACGCTAAAAAAATATTATATCTAGTGGTAGCTATGGTCGTGGTCGATCAGGACATGGCAGTCGTGGAGAACCTTTCTCGGTGGAGTTTTTAGTTCTTATGCGATGATGAGCTTAAGAGCTCTATATAATTGTGATAAAATCAGAAACTTTTTAAGGGATATTTGTAATGCCCCAATTTTCGGGTTTTCTGTGTTTCTGTGATTTTTAAAATTTATGTGTGTTCTGGTTGGTTAATATATATATTTTAGTAGGTTAGTGGGCCTTTGGAAGGCCCAAACTTAAGTTAAATCCGTGGTAGTCTTCGAAATTTTAATTTTATGAACAGGTGATGCAATTGGTGTTTGGGCTTTTAAGAGTAAAGGGGTAAAAGATGACATAAAAAGGAGTGTGGTGTAGTGGCAAGGTGGCGCCACTTAGGGGACAAGGAAGTGACGCCATAGAGGAAGCAAAGGGTCCAAGGTTCATGTCTTGGCTCTTGCAATATATTTTGGTTTTTCTTTTCAATAAATCTGGAAGCAAGTAGGTGCGCTTTAAAGTTTAATGTGTTGAATTTATGACACAAATGAGTTGATGGCCTAGTGGTGGTGGCGTGAATTGGCATGTGAGAGAACTTTGGTTCGAATCTCTTGGCACGCAAAGGTTGATTATTTTGCTATGTTGGGACGACAAGAGTTGGTGTTGGTTTTAAACTCTGGTGATGGAAGGATCCCACATCGGGAAGCTAACATAAGAGTAGATGGAGAGTTGGCTTTAAATAGAGCAAACCATGAGGAGAGTAGGCATACCCTTCTTGGTGATCCTTTCGCTTTGTGGCGTGCTTTCGTTTGGGTTGGGCGTTAGCTAAGAGTGTTTGGGCGCGGATTAACTGCAGTCTCCTAACAGTGTGTATTTCTCATTACTCTAGCAATGGGGCGGCTATTTCGGACATGATGAATGAAATGGGCCATGTGGTCCCAATGGGTCCATAGGCCCAAGTGGATAAGTTGTAGAATTACCGAAATACCCCTGTAAGGTAGAATTATCGAAACACCCCTGTAAGGTAGAATTACCGAGATATCCTTGTGGGGTAAAATTACCATTTTGCCCCTAGGGTGTTAAATGACTATTTTGCCCCTTGTGCGTAAATGACTAACTTGTGTGATGATTGGGTTAGTTGATGTGGATTTATGTTAGTTATCGTTAATTCGTAAGTCTAATGTGTTAGTGATCGATTGTAGGATTATTGCGTGGGAGATATCGTCATCAACCAGGTGTGTAAACGACACCCTCTCTTAGACTGAATCGGTAAAAGCTGAAATACTGAAATGTTGGTATTTTGTGAACTCACGAGCGTGCGAGCGCTCGTGATACAGTTGTTAATGAATATGGTACATATAATGATTAGAGTGCAGAGTGTGTATTTTCGTGCACAACGGTATTTTTAGGCTTAATAGGTCGAAAATGGGCCAATAGGCCAACGGGTCCACTTTGGTAAAAAGACGAGGTAAGTACTTCTGATTACTTGGTAAACGTTAGAATGAGCATGAAACCTTAGCAATAGGTAATAATTACTGAAATACCCTTATGCATGCAAAATTACGATTTTACCTCTAGGGTTATTTTTTTCTGAAAAGCATGATGTTCTGTTTCTGTATACGTATGCCATGACATATTATTTCTGTTACATGGGACATAGGTTTATATTGATGTAGGAAGCGTTCTGGCAGCCTCGTTGCAATCAGGTGGCCTCGCCACATATATATGTTTCAATCACAATTTACGGCGACCTCATTTGCAATCCGGTGGTTTCCATACATATATATATATCTGTTCTGGTAGTCTAGCCACAATATCTGTATCTGGTGGCTTTGTCACAATATCTGGTAGCCTCGCTGCAATTTCTGTGGTGTGTAGCGGTTGGGTGGATCGAGTAGTCTCCCACATGGTGTAAAATTTGATGCGGGGTGTTATAGATGGCTCGGGTTGGGATTGCTACATTCATGATATATTTATTCTGTATCTGCTATGGGTCTATGGGTTTCATTCTGATTTCTGTATTGGGCCAAGGCCCAGATAAGTCTGACTCGAGGTTTGATCTATTTTGGGCTATGGTTGGGTTATGTTACACATCGAGTTTACGAACTCACCCTTTATTTTCATCTCTGCGAAATCCCCAACCATAGTGGGCTTGGGCTGTGAGGATTTGATTGGCCACATCATCTGCAAAGTTGGTTTTCTAAGTTAGTTTATTTTATTATTTTATATTCGATTTAATTTTGGGTTTTAAGTTGTAATAAAATTTGCTATTTAAATTTCTTTTCCGCTATGGTTTTATTTTCGATTATATTTGTACTATGTCGAAGCTGCTAGTGTTAGGTCTGCGGGTTTTCAAAATTAATAAACATTTTCCAAGACTCAACAAGCACAACAAATGGATAGCCTAAAGATTGATAAACTGGCTTTTTATTCAACCGTTGTTTTTACAAAGACCACCCCAATCACTTAAACCAATGAATGCATACCAAGTCGTAAGTCCATGTGACACGTCAGATCTGGCAATAACATCTGGGCCGGGTTTGGGGTGTTACAATATTAGGAAGAATAATTACTCATAAAGAAATAATCGAAATTGATAATTAAAAATAAAATCTTAAAATCTAGTTAAAGTAAAAAGTAATTTTAATAAAAATTAAAAACATAAAATAATAAATAAATGTTTTCAAACATCTTCATCGCTGGATGGTTCGTGAGGTGGGAGGTGGGACTGGCGATGAGATGTGGAGGTGCTGACAAATCTACTGTAGAGTAGTATCAATGTTGTCAAATAGTTGAAAACACTGCTGCTTGATTCGAGTGAGGCGCTTAGAGATGTCAGCATATGAAGCCGCCGCATGAACTGGATAAGAGGGTGGTGGTGGCTGAGTTTGTGGGTCCTCGTGCTGTGGAGGGACATCATCAGGAATGTCCTCCTAGGCCTCCTCCTTGGTAGATTGGGCGAGACGATATTGGGGAAGGTAGGTTCCTCGGTGCCTTTCGATCATCCTCATGCTAAGCATGCTCGAGATGCCTTGTGGAGACATCTGGCTGATGAGGGTAAGGGATGATTCTTGGGCTGCGGTGTTGAGGAGCCCGAAGTTTCGAGTCAATCGAGTCACGTAGAGGTCAATAGAGATAACCCTCTTTCTATGTCACTCCGTCTGGTGCTGAATCGCGAGGGCAATGAAATAGGCAAGGTCAATGATGTGCCCGTGTGACATACACTATAAGAAGTAGGCATCGTGAGTGTTGATGACGCCAGTGTTCTCTCGCCTCCCTATAATCGTGTGAGCCAAAATGGCGTGTAGGTACCTCAGAGATGGAGGGAGAGCCGATGCCTTGGAGCGGCTAGGATTGTAGGTGGCCCCACCTGGTACTAGTGCGTCCCAACGTGAAGAACAACGATAGATGTGGCGGTTGAGAGCATGTAATTCATTCTTCTCTTTAAATTTCTCCGTATATAAACCCAATGCAGCACCGAACTCTGGGACGCTTAGGTGGCGAACTAACCCACCTAGGCGAAACTGGACCGTGCCGGGATCATTGTAGTTCGTCATTACATTTTGAAGATGGAACGTTGAACATAGTTTCATCATGAGCTCGATGTATGTTGGTTCGATGATCCCAAAGAACAGCTCTCAAGGGTCGGTGGTTAAGAGGGCCCGAATCGCATATGCTAACTGAACTTGTTCTACGGTAGCCCAGTTGATGCAGTGGCCCGCAATTAAAGGTCGGGCCCAATGTATTTGAAAAAGTTCTTCTTGGGGCCCTCGGGGGAATTGAAGGAGAGGGTGACGAATTTTCGTGGTTGGACCCGCAGAAGAGGACGCTCTCTTCCTCTTCTTCGAAGCAGGGACAACGGCCTTCTTTCCTCGTGAAGACGACATTATAAGCCTGTAACATAAAGAATAATAATAATAGGTAAACGAATTTGAAAAAGTAAAAAGGCATAAATTTGAACTAACTATTTCAGCCAAAACTACTAATACGAAGTAAACTCAACCAAAATAACCATGAGAATGAGAATAGTAATGTAATGGGTATGAGGTTTTCCTAATCTCTATTTAACACGGAATGTATGATAACTAACCTAAGAATGAAAATTAAATGATAGGCATTGGCATGGTAATAGCATGAGAATAAACATAGTAATGTCATGGGTATGAGGTTTCCCTAATAACTCAATTTAACACGAAATGTATGATAACTAACCTAAGAATGCAAATTAAATGATAGAATAATGAGGAAAATGAAAAATTGTTCAAAAGATATGAAGATTATGTTGATAATAAGCTTTAGAAATAAGTAAAATAGAAGTGAAAGGAGTAAACAAACGCTAGGGGAGAGAGATTGAGCGTAAAAAATGGAGTGGGAAGCGGCGCACGAGTGTGGCAGGAAGGGCATGTGGACCTGAGTGGCTAGGGTTAGGGTTTTTGAATGGGAAAGAAAGTGAATAGTGTAGGGTATTTATAGATTTTGGGGCACACGGCCAGGTCACACGCCCGTGTTCCCCAATTTCAGCCCGTGTGATTTGCGAATTTCAAATTTAGGCGCGTTTGACATTTACTACACACTCGTGTTCCTTAGGTGTGTGGGTGCACACGGCCGTGTCGCACGGCCGTGTCTCGCTTGCTCACTTCTCTCATGCCCGTGTATGAAGACCCACGCCCGTGTCAATCTAACAGGTTCGACCACGGGTGCTAGCCACGGGCGTGTCGCATGCCGGTGCTATTTTAATAGGTTCGCCCACGGTTCTTCCACACGGGCATGTCACATGCCCGTGTTGTTTTGGTAGGCTCGACCATGGCCATGTCGCACGGCCATGGCGTTTTATCGTAGCCCATGTTTGGAGAAACCGTTGCCCTATTTCACACGGCCCTAAGCACGCCCGTGTACTTGGCCGTGTCTCTGTGAAAAACCTATATTCAAGTGTTCTGTTAGTAAGTTAGATGTTGAAGACTAAATTTTAAAGAATTTAATACGGTTAGTGCTCGGGTTGCCTCCTGAGAAGCGTTTATTTATAGTCTAAGCTCGACTTACCTCTCTGTTGAATGATCATGGTGGTTTGAGGAGTTTATACTCCTCATTCCTGCTATCAATCTCATCAAAATAAGGTTTTAGACGGGTGTTGTTTACCTTAAAAGTGCCGAACTTGGGGTGACTTACCTCAACTTTACCGAATGGAAAAATGCTAAGTACTGTAAGAGGGATTTTTTCATTCGGTGTAGTAGTGACAATGTGAGAATCGGCAGCATCTAATAAGACTTTATCTCCAACCTTAAGTTGATTTGGAATGGTATTAAGCTTGTTCTGTCGTAGATTTAGTTTGTCGGGTGTTCTCGATTTATGGGTCCGCCATTCATCTAGCTCCTTGATTTGTAGCCTTCGATTTTCATGAACAGGTCCTCTACTATTGCTTGAGAATGGCTCATGTACTTCCTTCAGACTCATTTCCTGTAAAGAAGGTTGCACCATATTTTCAGCTTTAGTAGAATGGTTTAGACGATCACCTTCAATTTCCATTGTGTTGCCAGAATTGCAAGCTTGAAGGGTGATTGCTTCATCTCCCACACGGAGTGTGAGTTCACCTGTGCCAACATCAATAATTGTTTTAGCAGTTGCTAAAAAGGGCCTTCCTAGAATTAAAGGAGTGTTTCTATCCTTCTCTATGTCTAGAACAATGAAATCAACGGGAAATATAAATTTATTAACTAGCACATCTTCAATAATACCCTTAGGGAATCTTATAGTTTTATCTGCTAATTGAATGCTCATCCTAGTCTGTTTGGGTTTCCCGAGACCTAGTTGCTTAAACATTTTGTAAGGCATGACGTTGATACTAGCCCCTAAATCAGCTAATGCATTATTAACATCTAAACTACAAATTAAGTAAGGAACTGTAAAACTTCCTAGATCTTTTAGTTTGTTCGGTAGCTTATTTTGCAGAATAGCTGAGCACACTACGTTTAGCTCCACATGCGACGCCTCATCCAACTTCCGCTTATTTGCTAAAAGCTCCTTTAAAAATTTCATTGCGTTTGGCATCTGCGATAGCGTTTCAATAAACGGTAAGTTAATGTGTAATTTTTTTAAGAGTTTAAGGAATTTACCAAATTGTTCATCTGAGCGGTCTTTCCTTGTCGTGTTAGGGTATGGCACATGAGGTTTATATTCGATATGAACCATTTATTTTTTATTGTGATCTACCTCACCTTGACCTTTGCTTACCACAGTTTCTTGCCTCGATTCTGGCTCAGGCTCAACAACTCCTTATTCATCTTGAACATTAATCGCGTTGAGCTGTTCCCTTGGGTTGGGTTCGGTATTACTTGGCAAACTACCTTGTGGTCATTCGGAGATTAATTTGGAAAGCTGGCCTATCTGAGTTTCGAGCCCTTGGATCGATGTTTATTGATTTTTAAGTGCTGTCTTGGTATTCTGGAAACGAGTTTCTGACACCGATTTAAACTTTGAGAGCATCTCTTCAAGGTTCGGCTTATTTTCCTGTTGGTAGGGTGGTTGTTGGTAGCCTAGAGGTGGTTGTGGTCTTTGATTTCCTTGACCGCCCCATGAGAAATTGGGGTGGTTCCTCCAACCTACATTGTAAGTGTAACTATATGGATTGTTTTGAGGTCGAGGATTATTACCCATGTAACTTAATTGCTCGTTATCCATGTTGTGGCATAGGGTTGGTATTCCGAATGCCATGTTCCATCTCCACTTGCTTCGCACTGCATTACTGGGTGAACCTGTGAAGAACTAAGAAAACCATCAATTTTCTTATTCAAGAGTTCTACCTGATTAGAGAGCATGGTGACCGAATCGACGTTATAAACGCCAGCTATTTTTGTTGGCTTTGTCGTCATGACTTGCCACTGATAGTTATTAAGTGACATCTCCTCTATAAACTCATAGGCATATTCAGGTGTTTTATTATTGATGGTTCCACCAGCAGCTGTGTCAACCATTTGTCAAGTTGAAGGATTCAGGCCATTATGGAACGTTTGAACCTGTAACCAAAATGGTAACCCATGGTTAGGGCACCTTCTCAAAAGGTCCTTGTATCTCTCCAATGCATCGTAGAGTGTTTCTAAATCCATCTGCACAAAAGAAGAGATATCATTACGTAATTTAGCCGTTTTAGCCGGCGAAAAATATTTTAGTAAAAATTTTTCGGTCATTTGTTCCCAAGTAGTAATTGACCCTCGTGGTAATGAGTTCAACCACTGTTTAGCTTTGTTTCTCAATGAGAAAGGGAATAACCAAAGACGAATGGCATCATCAAAAATACCATTAATTTTAAATGTATCAAATAGTTCTAAGAAGTTGGCTAAATGAGCATTGGGATCCTCATCCTGCAAACCATCAAACTAAACAAGTTGCTGTATCATTTGAATAGTGTTAGGTTTCAGTTCAAAAGTATTTGCAGCTACAGCAGGTCTAACTATGCTCGATTCAGTTCCTGTTAAAGAAGGTTTAGCATAATCATACATAGTGCGTGGAGCAGGATTTTGATTAATCGCAATTGCAGGAGGTAGCTAATTGTCTTGGTTTTCAGCCATCTCTACGGTTGGGGGTTGAGTATCATCCTCTTGCTCGTTCTCTGTGTATCTTAAGCTTCTCTTTATTTCTCTTTGGTTTCTGCGAACTGTGCGATTGATTTCTTCGTCAAAAAGTAGTGGTCTTGACGGATTTCTTCTAGTCATAAACTATAAAAACCTGCCAAGAGAAGGAAAAAGTAAATTAATAAGTAATAATAATAAAAAAATTAAATTGCATGAAAATAAATGGCTAAAGTAATAAAAATTGAGCGTTCCTAATATCTTAGTTCCCCGACAACGGCGCCAAAAACTTGATCGCGTGATTTCGTGATAGGTTTTAAATATTTATAATTAATCATTCTTGAAACTAACTATTATCGTGATGTAGGCAAATATACCTATCGAACAGTAGTATAGTTTTAGGAAGACCGGATTGTTGAACCCAAAGGAACTAAAAGTACTAGTAATGACTGTCTTTTTATTATCTAGCCTAAGAATAAAGAGGTTTTTGTCTTAACTAACTAATTATCTAAACTAAGTATTCACAGAGAATGGAATTAGGGAATTGCTTTTGGGAAAATCGATTGAATTAAGACAATACCTAAGGAAAAATCCACCTAGACTTGTTATTCTGGCTCCGAATCGGACGATTTATTCATTTAACTTGTTCCGTAGAGATCCCTAAGTTATGTTATTATCCCTATTCAAGATTAATAACGTCTAATCTCTAAATTGAATAATTGATACCTTTCTCTAATTAACACCCAAGGGTTCCATTAACTCGATCTATGGATCCTCTTATTAGGTTTCACCCTAACCCGGTAAAATCTTGTAACCCTATGTCTAGGCGCGCAATCAACTCCGCTTAATTATGACAAATGTACTCTTAGACAGGGTCTATTCCTCCTCTAAAGAAGAGCTTACCTTGAATCAGTATCCTAGGATATCGAAACAAGAATTAAGAACACATAATTAAGAAAATGTTAAATATTTATCATACAATTTAGAAAATGATAACAAGATTCGTCCTAGGTTTCATTCCCCTTAGGTATTTAGGGGTTTTAGTTCATAACTAAATAAGAAAACATCTCAGAATAATAAAGAATATAAAACATAAAGAAAACCCAAAACTCCTAAAGGGGAAATTGAGGGGAGTTCTTCAGTCTTGATGGTGAATCCGACTTCTGAGATGGATCAATCGGCTTCCTTGGAGTAATTCCTTACTCCCTATTCTGTGCCTTATTTTTCTTTCTCCTCTAGAGTGTATTTATAGGCTTTGGAATGCCTAAAAGCCCTCAAAATTAGTCTTTTCCAAATTGGACTCAACTTGGGCTCAGCAGGGACACGCCCGTGTGAATTGTGCTTCAAAACTGTCAAATTGACACGGCCGTGTGGTCTGCCCGTGTGAGGAGGTCCAGGCCGTGTTGATTTCGTACTTTGGCCCATTTTCTCCATTTTTGGCCTGTTTCTCATTCCTTTTGCTCTCCTATGCTCTCCTAAGTATAAAACATGAAATTAAAGCATTAGGAGCATCGAATTCACCAATTCGAATAGGAAATCATCCATAAAATGAGTTAAGCATGGGGTAAAAATATGTATAAATTATGGTTTATCAAATAGCTCCAACAGAGTTAAAATAATTAAAGTCTCAGTTGTAAGAGTTGACCAATAAAGGATCCGCAAGACCGAGTTTCTCACCTTGGGGTGCTCTTGTTTTGTTTGTGAAAAAGAAAGATGGTACAATGAGAATGTGCATTGATTATTGTCAGTTGAACAAAGTGACTATCAATAATAAATATCCTCTGCCCAAAATTGACGATTTGTTTGATCAGTTGAAAGGAGCTACTGTGTTTTCAAAGATAGATCTCAGATCAGGTTATTATCAGTTGGGACTAAAAGATTCAGACATTCTGAAAACTACTTTCCGAATGAGGTACGGACACTATGAGTTTTTAGTTATGCCCTTCGGATTAATGAATGCACCTACTGTTTTTATGGATTTGATGAACATAATTTTTAGATCGTATTTAGATTGATTTTTTATCGTATTCATTGATGACATTTTGATTTATTCTATGATGAAACTGAACATGCCGAGTATTTGAGAATAGTGCTACAGATTTGCGTGATAAGCAGTTGTATGCGAAGTTTAGCAAATATGAGTTCTGGTTATGCGAAGTTGGTTTTCTGGGACATATTGTGTTAGCATCAGGTATCCGAGTTGATCTGAGCAAAATTTCAGCTATCTTAGATTGGAAGCCTCCAAGAAATGTTTCTGAAGTTTGCTGTTTTCTGAGACTTTCTGGTTATCACCGACGATTCGTAAAAGGCTTTTTGATGATTGCGACTCTGTTGACGAAATTTCTTCAGAAAGATGTGAAATTTGAATGGTCTGAAAAGTGTCAGAAAAGTTTCGATCAATTGAAAGCTCTATTGACTGAAGCTCCAGTGTTAGTACACCTAAAATCGGGTAAAGAATTTGTAATTTATAGTGATGCTTCGTTGAACAGTCTGGGATGCGTTTTGATGTAGGAAGGCAAAGTCATAGCTTATGCTTTAAGATAGTTAAAGGCGCACGAAAAGAATTATCCGATTCACGATCTGGAATTGGCGGCTATTGTGTTTTCTTTAAAGATTTTCCGCCACTATCTATTCAGTGAGAAATGTTACGTTTATTTCGATCACAAAAGCTTGAAATATTTAATGACTCAGAAAGATTTGAATCTGCGACAGAGAAGATGGCTAGAGTTGCTGAGGGACTACGAGCTTGTTATTGATTATCATCCGGGAAAAGAAAATGTTGTTGCTGATCCTTTGAGTCAAAAATCATTATTTGCATTGCATGCGATGAATGGTCATTTGGTTCTGTCTGATGATGGTTCGATTTTAGCCAAATTAAAATCGAGACCGTTGTTTTTACAACAGGTTATTGAAGTTTAGAAAGTTGATAATAAGATAATAGCGAAACGAGCTCAGTGTGATTTGAATTTTGATTCAGAATATTGAATTGATAAAGATGATTGTTTGAGATTTCAAGATCGGATTTGTGTCCCGAGAACTTCAGAGTTGATTCAGATGATTTTGAATGAAGCTCACAACAGTAGTTTATCTATTCATCCGGGGAGTAGAAAATGTATAATGATTTGAAATAGTTTTATTGGTAGCCTGGTATGAAGCATGAAATCTTTGAATTTGTTTCGAAATGTTTGATCTGTCAGCAAGTTAAAGATGAACATCAGGTGCCATGTAGTTTGTTACAACCGATTATGATTCCGGAATGGAAATGGGATAGAATAACGATGGATTTTGTTTCGGGTTTGCCATTATCTCTGAGAAAGAAAGATGCGATGTGGGTTGTAGTGGACCAATTGATGAAATCAGCTCATTTTATTCCAGTTCGCACAGATTATTCCCTTGATAAGCTTGCTGAGTTGTACATTTTTCAAATTGTGAGATTGCACAGGTTGCTATTTTCTATTGTGTCAGATAGAGACCCGAGATTCACATCGCGATTTTGGAAGAAACTACAAGAGGCTTTAGGTACGAAATTAGATTTTAGTACTGCTTTTCACCCGCAGATGGATGGTCAATCTGAGCGGATTATTCAGATACTCGAGGATATGTTAAGATGTTGCATTCTTGAGTTTGAAAGTACGTGGGAACAATACTTACCTTTGATTGAATTTTCTTATAATAATAGTTTTCAATCGAGCATCAAAATGGCACCATATGAAGCTTTATATGGTCTCAAATACCGTACACATTTGTATTAGACAGAGCTCAGTGAAAGTAAGATTCATGGGGTTGATTTGATAAAAGAAACCGAACAGAAAGTGAAAGTAATTCGAGATAGTTTGAAAGCAGCTTCTGATCGTTAGAAATCTTATGCAGATCTGAAAAGAAAAGACATTGAATTTGAGATTGGCGATAAATTATTTTTGAAAGTGTCTCCGTGGAAGAAAGTGCTTCGGTTTGGTAGAAAAGGCAAATTGAGTCCGAGGTTCATCGAACCGTATGAAATCATAGAGCGTATCGAATCAGCTGCATATAGGTTGTTATTGCCACCAGAATTGTAAAAGATTCACAATGTATTTCATGTATTAATGCTTCGACGATATAAATCTGATCCCTCGCATGTGATTTCTCCTTCTGAGAAAGAAATTCCCTATGAAGAAGAACCGATCCGTATTTTGGCTCGCGAGGTTAAGGAACTGCGAAATACGAAAATTCCGATAGCAAAAGTAAGGTGGCATTGACATGGTGTTAAAGAGGCTATGTTGGAGCTTGAAGATGCTATGAGACAGCAATATCTGACCTATTTAATGGTAAGATTTTCGAGGAAAAAAATCCTTAAGCGGGGAGAGTTGTAACAGCCCGGTTTAGACCCTAGTTGGAATAGTGGTTTTGGGACCACAAATCCGAGTCAGAAAATTATTTAAATATTATTTTCTGTGTTTACAGTATGTGGTTAAGCATGTGTGAAAGTTTAGTATGAAAATTTAATCGTTTGTATGCTCAATTTGATAAAAGGACCTAATCGCATAAAATGTAAAAGTTGCTTGCCATATGTTAAGTGTGCCTATTTGCTATGTCTTTTTAAATGAGAGGTCCTTATGTTGCAATTAGACCATTGAACTTATGAGTGGACATTAATGGCCTTAATATATGTGATTTTATAATGTTTTAACCAAGGTTAAATTAGTAATTACAATATTATGTTAATATAATTAAAAAAAAACATCAAATTAGTCATTATATTCATCATTTTAGATGAAATTGAAGAAAGAAAAGCTAACGTTCTTGTGTTTTGATATTCAGCTACTTTCAAGTTTCATTAAGGTATGGTTTTGATTCGGTTTTTGATAATTTCTACATTTTTGTGATCGTTGCTTAGTAATCTATCAAGCCCATGTCTCAATTTCTAATTTTGATGATGATTTTGAGTTATGCCTGTAACACCCCTTACCCATACCCAAGACTGGGACCAGGTATGAGGCGTTACCAGACACATACTCGGACACTTTCGAAAAAATACTAGTTATAAAATTTTGTTCTAATTTAAAACCCATCAAACAACATCTTAATGTCCCTGCTATGGGCCTACAAGGCCCAGAACATACAATGGGAATGGTCCGGGACTAAGCTGAGAGCCTAAGAAAATTTTCTAGGTTAAGTTTCACACGCCCGTGCGGAGACAATGCACACGCCCGTGTGCTTTGGGACACGCCCGTATCCCTAACCCATGTAGAATTAATTGAATTTATTTCTTATTTCGAACCTACAAGGGTTTTCACACGGCCTACCACCCTCCCGTGTCCATGGCCCGTGTCCTTCACACGGCCTAGACATGCTCGTGTTGTCGCCTTGTCCAAAAACTCGAGCATTCTATTTATGACATCAGCATGCATTTAGGGGCACACGGCCAAGGCACACGCCCGTGTGCTGGGTCGTGCCCTCCACACGGTTGAAACACACGGCCGTGTCTCTACCCGTGTGTTTACTACCATGCATTCTGACTTAAAAATTTCTAGGTGTAGGGGACACACGGCCGTACCACACTCCCATGGGGTATCCGTGTGTCACACACAGCCTAGACGCACATCCGTGGGTCTACCCATATGGACCTTGTTGGGTTATTTTCCAAGCCTTTGGTCACCCTCTAACATCCGTACATACTTATAAGTTTCAATAACATTTAACATGGTCTAATTATACTCTTAAACAACCTTGATATATCTCATTGCATGTAAACCTCATCTCATCAGTTTTATACATGCTAGGTTATTCCCTTTTGTATTAAGGATTTCTATGTATTATAGAACATTTAAGAATGGCTCATTACCTTAACTTATTGCCAATTTTAACCTAACCATTCCATGTGTTTTGATCACATTATCTGTGTCTAATTGTGGTACATCATTTTCAATCATCACAAGAACATTTGAACAAAACCATGCACAATTTGTAGGTCATAACCTACATCAAAATGAGCCATGTCCCAAGGCCTTATACAAGTGAATATGAACACCTTTATAAGCCTTCATATTGGCAAATCAAATGACACATATGAAAAAATAAACAGAAGCCTTATACATGCCATTGAACAAAATAAAAGTATCTATTTACCAAAGCTAGACAAGTTGATAGTGTGTTGATTCTCCAATTGTCTTCCAATCTCTACGAGTCCTTAAGCTCTGTAAGATAGGGAAAAGAGAGGGCTAAGCATTTACATGCTTAGTTAGCCCAAATAACTGGAAAGTAAACTTACTAATTAATTTAAATACAATCATGTTAGGCAACCAATGCAACAAATATAGGATAGCCTCCTATCACATACACTCAAACATCGAGTTAGTCCCACAATGTTTCATCATAAAAATTGTGTTGATGAGCTCATCATTCAACATTTTCATTTTTATATCTCATGTTAATCCCATTGAGTACCTCAAAAATCTCGATGGATTATCCATTTACCGTCAAGTCATATGACAAACCGTAAATTATACATATTTTTACCCCATGTTTAATGCATTTTATGGATGATTTCTCAGCAGAATTAGCGAATTCGATGCTCTTAATGCTTTAATTTCATATTTTATACTGAGGAGAGCATAGGAAGTGAAAGGAACGAGAAACGGGCCAAAAATAGAGAAAATGGGCCAAAGAACGAAATGAACAGGACCTGGACCTTCTCACACGGGCAGACCACATGGTCGTGTCAATTTGGCAGGCTCGAACATAGCCTGAAGTAATCAAACACGGGCGTGTCCCTGCCGAGCCCAAGTTGAGTCCAATTTGGAAAAGGCCAATTTTGAGGGTTTTTAGGCATTCCAAAGCCTATAAATACGCACTAGAGGAGGAGAAAAGGAGAGACGGAGAAGGAGGGTAAGGAATTACCCTAAAGAAGGCGATTGATCCATCGCAGAAGCTTGATTCATCATCAAGACTGAAGATCTCTCCTCAATTTCCCTTCAAGAGTTTTGGGTTTTCTTTATGTTTTGTATTCTTTATTCTTCTGAGATGTTTTCCTATTTAGTTATGAACTAAATCCCCTAAATACCTAAGGGGAATGAAACCTAAGACGAATCTTGTTATTATTTTCTGAATCGTATGATAAATATTTAACTTGTTCTTAATTATGTGTTCTTAATTCTTGTTTTGATATCCCAGGATACTAATTCAAGACACGCTCTTATTCAGAGGAGGAATAGACCCTGTCTAAGAGTACATTTGCCATAATTAAGCGGTGTTGATTGCGGCCTAAAAATAGGGTGACAAGATTTTGCCGAATTAGGGTGAAACCTAATAAGGGGATCCATAGATCGAGTTAATGCAACCCTAGAGTGTTAATTACAGAAAAGTCTCGATTATTCAATCTAGGGATTAGACGTTATTAGTCTTGAATAGGGATAATAACATAACTTAGGGATCTCTACGGAACAAGTTAAGTGAATAAATCGTCCGGTTCGGAGCCAGAATAACAAGTAAAGTCTAGGTGGATTTTTCCTTAGGTATTGTCTCAAGTCAATCGATTTTCCCAAAAGCAATTCCCCAATTATTTTCTCTGTGCATTCTTAGTTTAGATAATTAGTTAATTAAAACAAACCCTTTTATTCTTAGGCTAGATAATAAAGAGATAGTTATTACTAGTACTTTTGGTTCCCTTGGGTACGATATCCCGGTCTTGCCATTACTATACTATTGTTCGATAGGTGCGCTTGCCTTTTTGTTGTGATAATAGTTAGTCTAGGTTTGATCTTCAATATAAATATTTATTACTTGTTACGAATCACGCGATCAAGTTTTTGGCGTCGTTGCTGGGGATCTAAAATATTAGGAACAGTAAATTTTTATTACTTTAGCCATTTATTTTTCTTGCAATTTAATTTAATTTAATTTAATTTTACTATTTATTAATTTACTTTTTCTTTCTCTTGGCAGGTTTTTATAGTTTATGACTAGAAGAAACCCGTCAGGACCCTTACTTTTTGACGAAGAAATCGATCGAACAGTTCGTAGAAATCAAAGAGAAATAAGGCATAGTTTACGATACATAGAAAACGAACAAGAAGACAATACTCAACCTCCAATCAACGAGATGGATAAAAACCAAGACAATCAGCTTTCTCCTGCAATTGCAGCTAATTAAAATCCTGCTCCACGTACTATGTATGACTATGCTAAACCCTCTTTAACAGGAACTGAATCAAGTATAGTTAGACCTGCTATTGCTACGAATAATTTTGAATTAAAACCTAACACTATTCAGATGATATAGCAGTTTGTTCAGTTTGATGATTTGCAGGATGAAGATCCCAACACTCACTTAGCAAATTTCCTGGAATTTTGCAATACATTCAAAATCAATGGCATTTCTGATGATGCCATCCGTCTTCGGTTATTTCCCTTCTCACTGAGAAACAAAGCTAAACAGTGGTTAAACTCATTACCACGAGGGTCTATCATTACGTGGGAGCAAATGATCGAGAAATTTTTACTAAAATATTTTCCACCGGCTAAAACGGCTAAATTGCGTAATGATATCTCTTCTTTTGTACAGATGGATTTAGAAACACTTTACGATGCATTGGAGAGATACAAGGACTTACTGAGAAGGTGCCCTCACCATGGGTTACCGCTTTGGCTGCAAGTTCAAACGTTCCACAATGGTGTGAATCCCTCGACAAGACAAATGATTGACGCAGCTACTGGCGGAACCATCAACAATAAAACACCAGAAGATGCCTATGAATTTATAGAGGAGATGTCACTGAATAACTATCAGTGACAAGTTATGAGGACAAAGCCAATGAAAACAGCTGACGTTTATAACGTCGACTCAGTTACTATGTTGTCAAATCAGGTAGAACTTCTCAATAAAAAGATTGATAATTTTCTTGGTTCTATGCAGGTACATCCAATAATGAGGTGTGACTCAAACGGAGGAGGTGTGCATACAGAATAACAATCCTTCAATCTCACAATCGAAGAGGAACAATTCAACTATATGGGTAACAATAACTTTAGATCTCAAAATAACCCATACAGTAATACTTATAATGTAGGTTGGAGGAACCACCCAAATTTCTCCTGGAGTGGTCAAGGGAATCAAAAGCCACAAAATCCTCAAGGTTTTCAACAACCACCTTATCAATAAAAGAAGAAACCAAACCTTGAAGAGATGCTTTCTAAATTCATATCGGTGTCAGAAACCCGTTTCCAAAATACCGAGACAGCACTTAAGAATCAACAAGCATCGATCCAAGGACTCGAAACTCAGATAGGCCAGCTGTCCAAATTAATCTCCGAACGACCACAAGGTAGCCTACCAAGTAATACTGAACTTAATCCGAGGGAACACCTCAATGCAATTAGCACTCAAAATAAGGAAGGATTCGTTACACCTGAGCCAGAATTATAGCAAGACAACGCGATGAACAAAGGTCGAGAAGAGGTAAGCAATGATGATCCTAAACAGGTAAGTACGAATCATGAACCTCGTGTGCCATATCCTAAAGCGATGATGAAAGACAAAATAGAAGAACAATTCGGTAAGTTTGTCAAACTCTTAAAGAAATTACATATTAACTTACCCTTTATTGAAGTTCTTTCGTAGATGCCCAACTCAGCAAAATTCTTAAGGGAACTTCTGAGCAATAAAAGGAAATTAGATGCTACATCGCATGTGGAGCTCAATGCAGTCCGCTCAGCTATTCTAAAGAATGAGCTACCTAACAAATTGAAAGATCTAGGGAGTTTTTACAATTCCTTGCTTAATTGGTAGTTTATCTGTGAATAATGCTTTAGCTGATCTAGGGGCAAGTATAAATGTTATGCCGTATAAAATGTTTAAACGTCTAGGTCTTGGTAAACCCAAACAGACTAGGATGAGCATACAATTGGTTGACAAAACAGTTAGATTTCCTAAGGGTATTATTGAAGACGTTCTCGTTAAGATTGATAAATTTATTTACCCAGTAGACTTTGTCGTCTTAGACATGGATGAGGATAACGAGGTACCTTTAATTTTAGGACGACCCTTTTTAGCAATTTCCAGAAACATTATTAATGTAGGAACAGGAGAGCTAACACTTCGTGTAGGAGACGACACAGTAACACTCCAAGCACGCGATTCAGTCAAAACTTCTAAGACTTAAGATAACGCTATGAAACTTGTCGATGATACAACTAATATTCAATCGTTCTTGCAGGAACCTCCTCGGACAGAGACAACGGAGGCAGTGCACTATTATCAAGTAGAAAACAAAGACGTCCATAAAGAACGAAGACTACGGATAGAGGAGTCAGATGAATGGCAAGAACACAAACCGAAAACATATGATAAACCGAAACTGCGCAAAAACAAGCCTGATACCTCTCCTAATCAACTTAAGGTTGGCGATATAGTCTTACTAGATGCCGTTGACCCTCACATTGTCACTACCACACCAAATGAAGAATTCCCTCTTATGGTACTCAGTATTTTCCCATTCGGTATGGTTGAGGTGAGTCATCCCAAGTTTGACACTTTTAAGGTAAACAACACCCGTTTAAAACCTTATTTTAAAATTAACAGCAGGAACAAGGAGTATGAACTCCTCAAACCACCATGATAAATCAACGGAGAGGTAAGTTGAGCTTAGAATATAAATAAACGCTTCTCGGGAGGCAACCCGAGCACTAATATTATTAATTTCTTTAAATTCTGATATTTAACTCCTAACCTACTAATAGAAATTTTGAATACAGGTGTTTCCACAGAGACACGACCAATCACATGGGCGTGCTTAAGGCCGTGTGAAAATAGGACAAAAGATTTCCCCAACACGGGCTATGATAAAATGCCACGGTCGTGCGACATGGTCGTGGTCGAGCCTGCCAAAACAACATGGGCGTGCGATACGCCCGTGTGGAGGAACCATGGACGAACCTATTAAAACAGTGAGGGCGTGTGACACGCCCGTGTCGAACACCCGTGGTCGAACCTGTCAAGTGTCCACGGGCGTGGGGTAGAACACACGGGCGTGGGAGAAGCGAACGAACTAGACACGGTCGTGCGACACGACCGTGGGAACCAACATGCTCGATGCACACGGGCGTGTGTCAAATTTCAGATGCGCCAAAATAGGAAAAACGAGAAACACACGGGCTAAAATTGGGGCACACGGGCGTGTCCCATGGCTATGTGTCCTAAGATTTATAAATAGGTTGCACTATTCATTGTCTTCTCCATTCAAAAACCCTAACCCTAGCCACTGCAACTCCACACGGCCCTGTAACACCCCGAACCCGAGACCGTCGCCGGAGTCGAACACGAGGTGTTAACAGACTTCAAACCACTTATTGAGAATTTCCCAGACAAGCTGCCAATCTGTGTACTAGTGGCTTCAAAAATCATAACTTGAGTTTTACAACTCGAAAATCAGTTTCATAATTTTTCCCTGAAACTAGACTCATATGTCCATCTACATATTTTTTCTAGAATTTTTGGTCGAGCCAATTAGTACAGTTTATTAGTTAAAGTCTCCCATGTTACAGGGGTCGACTACACTGACCTTCGTGCGTTACAACTCGAATAAATCCCTGTGAAGGGCTTCAATACTGATGCCGTTTATTTCTATAGAAACTAGACTCAAAGAGGAACTTATACATATATGGTATGACTCCTAATTATCTCTGGTTAATTTATAATGAATTTTCAAAGTCGGAACAGGGAATCCAGAAACCGTTCTGGCCCTGTTTCACGAAAACCCAAATATCTTTTAACATACAACTCATATGACCGTTTCGTTTCTTCCATATGAAAATGGATTCATCAAGGTTCATTTACATAATTTATTCACTATTTAATTCTATTCCTACTATTTTTAGTGATTTTCACATCCATGTCACTTTATTGCTGCCAGCATCTATTTCTAGGGTAGACTTTCTCTAACACATAGTTTCTATGATTCAACCACCCTTTTACATATATAGTCCAAAATATAATCATGATGACCCATTCTAATGGCTGGTCATCGCCAAACATTCGTGCTTCTTAATGAGCATATACATGCCAAATGATTATAACATTATGCTCAAAACATTTATAAGCCATTTTCGCATGGCTATTCAAAATTTTACATACCAAGTTCAAACAAAACATAATAGCCTATACATGCCGAAATGTACTCCAAGACCAACTACGAAGAAAATACCAAAAGTTGTTAGCGGTGTGATGACTTGATGACGGTCCCGAATACGCAAAAAGTCGAGTCCAAGAAACCTAAAATAGGTGACAAGCAAACACCGAATGAGTATATAACTCGATGAAGTCATAAGCAATGCACTAACAACCATTAATAACATTATCGCAAGAGGAAACAAAATGGAGCGAGGCTAATTACTCCATTCAAACCGAACTATACCATAGTTCCTTAGACCTTCGATTCAACCATACATCTACATGACCTTTCACTCATTCCGCGATAATTCTTATGTACGTGACTTCAATTTACATTGTCACATAGGTTCAAACTTACCAAGCTCGACCCCAAATATAAACATAGCGCCTATTAGCCATGAACTCAAGGTACTTACCCGATCCGCTGTCCGTGATCAACTCAATAGTGTCGCACACTCAGTGTCAATAGTGATTCAAAAGCATATAGTGAGCCCGCACACTTAGTGCTATATAATCAACTCGCACACTTAGTGCTACATGATCAAACTCGCACACTTAGTCTTGTACAAGTTTTAAACCCGCACACTTAGTGCCATTCTCATGATCACAAATGTTTATACCCGCACACTTAGTGCCGAAATCAACAACTCAATACATCTCACCTCTTTTCCTTCCATTCAATATTTCCATCACCACATACACACATGTATATAAATTCATCATTCCTTTCGGCATAATTACATAGACATTATGTCTATTCAAATCAATACAAATTATATGCTTAGTGACTTACCTTGTGTTGGGTAAAACAATCCAAGTCGGCTACTCGATGACCTTCGTCTTTCCCTTGCTTGATTCTCCTTCTTTAACTCCTTGAGCTTAATCAATAAATCAACTAGTTTAACCATCTTGCTAAACATTCATAATTCAATTACACATGCATATGTATGTTTGTATATTTGGCAACTATCCTCACTTATTACCCATTTAGTCAATTATCTAAGCCAAGATAAGGCTTCAATACGGTTGCCTCTAACCGAATACATGCACACCAATCTACTTCATTTGGCGAATATGCATGTCTATGTTGAGGCCAATTTTACACTAATACCACACAAAAAAACAGCATACATTTTACTAACTAACGATTCGTATTGTAGCTCAATACACATCTCTCATTTACTACATAACCAAAACATCATCACAAGTAAATATACACCTTGAAATAGTATATATGTCATACCAATTCATCATGTGCAAACACATATTCATGTAGGTGCAAGGGCGAATCTCAAGTTGTTTATATCCAAATATAAACACATATCCAAAGCTCAAATCTTACCTACCATGCAACATGCATGAATCATACTTATGGATATACCATGACCGAATACATCACAACACCATAATTTTGGTCATGATTAAGCAAAGAACTTAATGTCTTACTCAAAATACTAAAAAGAAAGTCCAAGAGCCATCAATCCCCATCACATATACCATTAACAAGCTTCATATTTAACATGCAATGGCATTAACACAAAATCCACCTTGGCCAAATGCCATCCCCATGGTATAACAAAGATTTGAACCATGGGCTAATAAGAACATCAAGCTAGTAACTAAAACATGCATGAATCTCATGGCACAACCTCAAACATACCTTAATCTTGATGCAAGTATAGCCAAACCCTTCCTAATCCTCTTCCAAACCAAACATGAAGCAAAATTCCCTCTTCTTCCTTAGGATTTTCGGTCAAGAGAGAATGAAAGGATGATCAATTTTTTTCTTTTCTTTTCTTCAATACACGGCAATAGGGGTTCACTCACACACATTTTTTTTCATTCTTTATTACCCATGCTTATTTGTTTATTTCTTTTCTCCCTAATGCACCAACAAAACATGTCTATGACATGTTTTGCCCATCCTCATTGTCATGGCCGCCACCTCTTATAAAAGAGGGATATTTGACATGCAAGGCCATTGTTTTGCATGCATGCTTTAATTAGTCATTACACATTCCCCATCATACTTCCAAAGTTTTCTACTAGGTCCTTTCTAGTGAAATTCACATTTATAACTCTAAATCAAAACATCAAAATGTCACACATGAGTTAACACATATTATAGGCAATAAAATAAATATTAAATTATTTTTATACCTCGGTTTTGTGGTCCCGAAACCACATTCCGACTAGGGTCGTTTAAGGTGTCACAACTCTCCCCACTTACGAAATTTTCGTCCCGAAAATCTTACGGTAAATAGATTTGGGTATCGCTCTTTCATCGAGTTCTCGGGTTCCCAAGTAGCTTCTTCTATCCCGTGTTTGAGCCATAACACCTTCACCAATGAACCCTTTTGTTTCGCAACTCCTTCACTTCACGAGCTAGGATACGAATCGGTTCTTCTTCATAACTCATATCGGCTTGAATTTCAACCTCCGATGGACTAATTACGTCGACGGATCAGATCTATAGCGTCGAAGCATCGAAACATGAAAGACGTCGTGAATCTTTTCAAGTTCGGGGCAAAATCGACGATACATAATCGGACCGACTCGTTCGGATATCTCATATGGCCCGATGAACCTCGGACTCAATTTGCCCTTGCGCCCAAATCGAGTATCTTTTTCCAAGGCGAAACTTTAAGAAACACTTTATCTCCCACCGATACTCAATGTCTTTTCGTTTGAGATCCGCGTCGACTTCGACGATCGGAGGCTATCTTGATTTTCACGGATTACTCTTACTTTCATTCAAAGATCTTTAATCAAATCCACTCGAAAATTTTGCTCTCACCGAGCTCGGTCCAAAACAATGGTGTACGGCATTTACGCCGTACAAGGCCTCGTAAGGCGCCATCTTAATACTTGATTGAAAACTATTGTTGTGCGAATTCAATCAAAGGTAAATATCGTTCCCATGAACCATCGAACTCGAGGATGCAACATCTCAACATATCCTCAAGTATCTGAATTATTCGCTCGGATTGACCATCGGTTTGGGGGTGAAAGGCGGTCTTTGAAATGCAACTTGGTACCCAAAGCTTCTTGCAATTTCTTCTAAAATCGCGAGGTGAACCTCGGATCTCTATCGACACAATGTAAATCGGTACCGTGTAATCTCACAATCGAAACGTACAATTCAGCTTGTTTATCCAATGAAAAATCCGACGCACATGGATAAAGTGAGCCGACTTAGTCGGTCTATCAACAACAACCCAAATCGCATCCTTCTTACTAGTCGACAATGGCGGCCGGACACAAAGTCCATTGTGACTCGATCCCATTTCCACTCGGGTATCATGATCGGTTGAAGTAACCTCAAGGCACTTGATGTTCCGCTTTCACTTGTTGACATATTAAACATCTCAAACAAAGTCGGAGATGTCTCGCTTCATACCATGCCACCAAAACCGACATTTCAAATCGTTGTACATCTTCGTACTCCGGGTGAATTGACATTCGGCTACAATGAGCTTCGTTCGTAATCATCAAAATGAGTTCGAATTTCTTGGAACACACAAACGATTTCGAACCTCAAACAATCATCATCATCAATTTGAAACTCCGATTCCTTGTTGAACACACTCACCGTTTTGCAACCAACTCATCGTCAACTTTACGAGCTTGCGAATTTGATGAGTCAATAATGGTTTGGCCTTTAATTGGCTATTAACACATTGTCGGTAGGATAGACAAGTGTACATTCATTGCTCGTAAAGTAAACAGTGATTTCCGGCTTAAGGCGTCCGCAACCACATTAGCCTTTCCCGGGTGATAATCGATGACTAGCTCATAATCTTTCAACAACTCAAGCCAACGTCTTTGTCTCAAATTTAAGTCTCTTTGAGTCATCAAATATTTGAGACTTTTGTGATCCGAAAATACATGGCACTTCTCACCAAATAAGTAATGTCGCCATATTTTCAAGGCGAATCGATGGCGTACTAATTCGAGATCATGGGTGGGATAATTTTTCTCATGTGGCTTTAATTGTCTCGGCGTATAGGCCACAACTCGACCTTCTTGCATCAATACGCAACCTAACCCAAGTAGGGAGGCATCACTATAGATGACAAACTCTTTGCCGATTCGGCCGTACTAGTCTTGGAGCTTCCGTCAAATGAGTTTTCAATTGGTCGAAACTTTTACGCACTTTTCCGTCCATTCAAACTTGACATCTTTACGAAGCGGTTTACGTCATGGGTGTGGCTATCATCGAGAATCCTTTTACAAACCGTCGGTAATAACCGCAAGTCCCAAAAAGCTCGAACCTCGAGAATATTTCTTGGAGGCTTCCAGTTAAGTATGGCTGAAATTTTGCTCGAATCGACTCGAATACCGATCTGATACCACATGACCCAAGAAGCTAACCTCTCTTAACGAACTCACACTTGCTGAACTTAGCATATAACCGCTTATCCCGTAAAATTTGCAACACTAATCTCGGGTGCTCCACATGTTCGGTCTCATCTCTTGAATAGACCAAGATGTCGTCAATGAACACAACTACTGAACCGATCCAAATACGGTGCGAAGATCCGATTCATCAATTCCATAAATACCGCAGGGGCATTAGTGAGCCCAAACGGCATCACTAAGAACTCGTAGTGACCATATCTCGTTCTGAAGGCAGTTTTGGGTATGTCCGAATCCCGAATTCGCAACTGATAATAGCCCGCTCTCAAATCTATTTTTGAGAACACTGAGGCGCCCTTCAGTTGATCGAACAAATCATCGATACGCCGTAATGGATATTTGTTCTTTATTGTCACTTTATTAAGCTGAAGATAGTCGATGCACAACCTCATGGTTCCGTCCTTCTTTTTCACAAACAACACTGGTGCACCCCAAGGTGAAAAACTTGGTCAAGCAAAACCTCTATCCGTCAACTCTTGCAACTGAGCTTTCAACTCCTTCAACTAGGTTGGTGCCATACGATACGGAGCTATCGAAATTGGCGTAGTCCAAGGTACAAGCTCAATACCAAACTCTACTTCCGCAATTGGTAAACCCGGTAATTCTTCAGGGAAAAACATCCGGTATTCACAAACCACCGCACCGATTTGGGTTTCTTTTCCAATTCCTTATCATCAAGTACATACGCAAGGTATGCTTCGCACCCCTTTCTTACATGTTTCGGGCCAACATTGTTGATATTACAACCGGCAACCCTTTAAGTCCGTAGACTCAACTCGGATTATCTCGTTATTCACAAGACTCAAATCAATAGTCTTGCTTTTGCAATTCACAACCGCATCATGCACGGTCAACTAATCCAAACCAAGAATAACATCAAATTCATCAAGCGGCAAAAGCATCGGTCCGCGGAAAGCGGGACCCTCGGATTACTAGGGACATTTCTTGCACACTTTGTCGACAAGCACGTAACGACCCAAGGGATTTGACACCGAATTACGAACTCAATGAGACTCAATAGGTAAAGTCTTCTTGGATGCTAAGGTTTTGCATATATAAGAATGAGTAGAACCGGGTCAATCAAAGCAATCACATTAGTATCAAAGAGAGTGAAAGTACCAAAGGATAACATCGGGGAGGATGCTTCCTCTCGTGCACGGATGGCATATGCCCTAGCAGAGTACGGTCTCGGATCGAACAGTAGTATCGGTGGCCCTCTCTCGACTACCACCCCTACCTCCTGAAATTCTTGGTGGTCTACCTCTAGTCATCATTCCACTAGGTCTTGCACCTTGCATCCTATTCTTCTCATCAAGCTCCGTGCAATCTCTAATGAAGTGGTCCTTGAACCACATCTCGTAACAAGCCCTATTGGTAGACTTACCCCAACATTCACCTATGTGTCTTCTCCCACATTGGGGGCATTCGAGTTTCTCTTGACGGTTATTGCCCACACTAGCTACCGAAGTAGCTCGAGTCCGTCAATGGTCGTGCTCTAATGGAAATTCCCGATCGTCCTCGATTTATTGGTGTCCTCCACGAACTTCTTTAAAGCCGAGAACGGAGCTTTACCCGTCGATCTTTTGCGATAGTCTCTAGCTTCAAATTCAGCCTTCTTCTTCTCCTTTCCAAGTTCCTCCGCCTTGCGTGCTCGTTCAACTAGTGTTACGAATTCTTTTATCTCCAAAATATTCACTAGTAGCTTTAGATCTTCATTCAATCCTTCTTCAAACCTCTTGCACATAGCAACCTCATCAGCCACACACTCCGGGCATACCGATCGAGTCTTACGAACTCATGTTCAGATTCGAATCTTGTCATACGGCCTTGCTTGAGTTCCAAGAATTCCTTACGCTTTTGATCGATGAACTGTTGACTAATATATTTCTTTGAAACTCCGTTTGAAAGAAATCCCAAGTAACTCGTTCGTTTGGAACTATGGAAATCAAGGTCCTCCACCAATAGTAGGTGAGTCTCGCAACAAGGATATAACACACTTTAGACATTCATCGGTGTGCATGATAGTTCATCAAACACCGAATGGTGTTATCAAGCGAACTCACCCTTTCGGCATCATCGGTAACTATGGCCTGAACTCTTCAGCCCGCGCTTCTAATCAAGTGTACAGTGGCTTACTCAAATTCACAGGTCGATGGCGATGGCATTACGGCTCTTGGGGTGGATTATTCAAATTCGGGAATTGTTGGACAGTAGGATTGGTTTGGGCATATTATGCGACCCACTCATTCATCATGGTAAAGAAGGCTTGTCTAGCCCCTCACCTGATTATTCGCAGATGACTGAGGTTCAACAGGCGGCGTCCCTTGTACAGGAGCAGCCGCTACACTTTCAACGTCATCCGCCAAGGTTCTCTCTACACCGGGATCCATTTACTAATCAAAACAATAATTTTAACCGTCAGAAGTCATCACACATTTAAACATTAACATTAAGGCATGTATAGCTAGACTCATACGTGCTATGGTAGTCCTAGAACCGACTAAACCACAGCTCTGATACCAATAAAATTGTAACACCCCGAACCCGAGACCGTCGCCAGAGTCGAACACGAGGTGTTAACAGACTTCAAACCACTTATTGAGAATTTCCTAGACAAGCTGCCAATCTGTGTACTAGTCGCTTCAAAAATCATAACTTGAGTTTTACAACTCGAAAATCAGTTTCGTAATTTTTCCCTAAAACTAGACTCATATGTACATCTACAGATTTTTTTCTAGAATTTTTGGTTGATCCAATTAGTACAGTTTATTAGTTAAAGTCTCCCATGTTACAGGGGTCGACTACACTGACCTTCGTGTGTTACAACTCGAATAACTCCCTCTGCAGGGCTTCAATACTGATGCCGTTTGTTTCTATAGAAACTAGACTCAAAGAGGAATTTATACATATATGGAATGACTCCTAATTATCTCTGGTTAATTTATAATGAATTTTCAAAGTCGGAACAGGGAATCCAGAAACCGTTTTGGCCCTGTTTCACGAAAACCCAAATATCTTTTAACATACAACTCATATGACCGTTTCGTTTCTTCCATATGAAAATGGATTCATCAAGGTTCATTTACATAATTTATTCACTATTTAATTCCATTCCTAATATTTTTAGTGATTTTTCACATCCACGTCACTGTTGCTGCCAGCATCTATTTCTAGGGTAGACTTTCTCTAACACATAGTTTCTATGATTCAACCACCCCTTTTACATATATAGTCCAAAATATAATCATGATGACCCATTCTAATGGCTGGTCATCGCCAAACATTTCCGTGCTTCTTAATGAGCATATACATACCAAATGATTATAACATTATGCTCAAAACATTTATAAGCCATTTTCGCATGGCTATTCAAAATTTTACATACCAAGTTCAAACAAAACATAATAGCCTATACATGCCGAAATGTACTCCAAGACCAACTACGAAGAAAATACCAAAAGTTGTTAGCCGGTGTGATGACTTCGATGACGGTCCCGAATACGCAAAAAAGTCGAGTCCAAGAAACCTAAAATAGGTGACAAGCAAACACCGAATGAGTATATAACTCAGTAAGTCATAAGCAATGCACTAACAACCATTAATAACATTATCGCAAGAGGAAACAAAATGGAACGAGGCTAATTACTCCATTCAAACCGAACTATACCATAGTTCCTTAGACCTTTCGATTCAACCATACATCTACATGACCTTTCACTCATTCCGCGATAATTCTTATGTACGTGACTTCAATTTACATTGTCACATAGGTTCAAACTTACCAAGCTCGACCCCAAATATAAACATAGCGCCTATTAGCCATGAACTCAAGGTACTTACCCGATCCGCTGTCCGTGATCAACTCAATAGTGTCGCACACTCAGTGTCAATAGTGATTCAAAAGCATATAGTGAGCCCGCACACTTAGTGCTATATAATCAACTCGCACACTTAGTGCTACATGATCAAACTCGCACACTTAGTGCTGTACAAGTTTTAAACCCGCACACTTAGTGCCATTCTCATGATCACAAATGTTTATACCCGCACACTTAGTGCCGAAATCAACAACTCAATACATCTCACCTCTTTTCCTTCCATTCAATATTTCCATCACCACATACACACATGTATATAAATTCATCATTCCTTTCGGCATAATTACATAGACATTATGTCTATTCAAATCAATACAAATTATATGCTTAGTGACTTACCTTGTGTTGGGTAAAACAATCCAAGTCGGCTACTCGATGACCTTCGTCTTTCCCTTGCTTGATTCTCCTTCTTTAACTCCTTGAGCTTAATCAATAAATCAACTAGTTTAACCATCTTGCTAAACATTCATAATTCAATTACACATGCATATGTATGTTTGTATATTCGCAACTATCCTCACTTATTACCCATTTAGTCAATTATCTAAGCCAAGATAAGGCTTCAATACGGTTGCCTCTAACCGAATACATGCACACCAATCTACTTCATTTGGCGAATATGCATGTCTATGTTGAGGCCAATTTTACACTTAATACCACACAAAAAAAACAGCATACATTTTACTAACTAACGACACGTGTTGTAGCTCAATACACATCTCTCATTTACTACATAACCGAAACATCATCACAAGCAAATATACACCTTGAAATAGTATATATGTCATACCAATTCATCATGTGCAAACACATATTCATGTAGGTGCAAGGGCGAATCTCAAGTTGTTTATATCCAAATATAAACACATATCCAAAGCTCAAATCTTACCTACCATGCAACATGCATGAATCATACTTATGGATATACCATGACCGAATACATCACAACACCATAATTTTGGTCATGATTAAGCAAAGAACTTAATGTCTTACTCAAAAATACTAAAAAGAAAGTCCAAGAGCCATCAATCCCCCATCACATATACCATTAACAAGCTTCATATTTAACATGCAATGGCATTAACACAAAATCCACCTTGGCCAAATGCCATCCCCATGGTATAACAAAGATTTGAACCATGGGCTAATAAGAACATCAAGCTAGTAACTAAAACATGCATGAATCTCATGGCACAACCTCAAACATACCTTAATCTTGATGCAAGTATAGCCAAACCCTTCCTAATCCTCTTCCAAACCAAACATGAAGCAAAATTCCTCTTCTTCCTTAGGATTTTCGGTCAAGAGAGAATGAAAGGATGATCAATTTTTTTCCTTTTCTTTTCTTCAATACACGACAATAGGGGGTTCACTCACACACATTTTTTTTTCATTCTTTATTACCCATGCTTATTTGTTTATTTCTTTTCTCCCTAATGCACCAACAAAACATGTCTATGACATGTTTTGCCCATCCTCATTGTCATGGCCGCCACCTCTTATAAAAGAGGGATATTTGACATGCAAGGCCATTGTTTTGCATGCATGCTTTAATTAGTCATTACACATTCCCCATCATACTTCCAAAGTTTTCTACTAGGTCCTTTCTAGTGAAATTCACATTTATAACTCTAAATCAAAACATCAAAATGTCACACATGAGTTAACACATATTATAGGCAATAAAATAAATATTAAATTATTTTTATGCCTCGGTTTTGTGGTCCCGAAACCACATTCCGACTAGGGTCGTTTTAAGGCTGTCACAGGCCCCCTGCCACACCCGTGCGCCGCCATCAATTTCGTTTTTAAAGCTCAATCCCTCTCTCTTAGCGTTTGTTTTCTCCTTTCACTTCTATTTTACTCATTATTAATGCTTATTATTACAATAATCTCCATTACTTTTGAACTAGTTTCCACTTTTGTTCCTTATTTTTTTTAGTTTGCATTTATAGGTTCTTTATTATACATTTCAAATTAAATCTAGTTGTTTGACACACCTCATATCCATGATATTACTATACTTATTTTCATGTTATTATCATGCTACTGTCTGTCATTTAAATTGCATTCCTAGGTTAGTTACCATACAATTTATGTTAAATTGAGACGACGAAAACCTTATAGCCATTACATTTCTATTCTCATTCTCACAATTATAGTGGTTGAGTTTGCTTCATATTAATAGTTTTGGCTGAAATAGTTTACTTCCTATTCGAATATGTTTACCTATTAATATTCTTTATATCACAGGCTTTCAATGTCATCTTCAAGAGGAAAGAAAACTATCGTACCAGTCTCGAAGAAAAGGAAGGGAGCGTCATCCTCCGCGGGTCCAACCGTGAAAATTCGTCACCCTTTCTTACAGTTTCCACGAGGGCCCCAAGAAGAGCTCTTCCAAATACTTCGGGTCTAACCTTTAGCAGTGGGCCACTACATAGACTGGGCTACAGTAGAACAAGTCCAGATGGCTGATGCAATTTGGGCTCTCTTAACCACTGACCCGTGGGAGTTGTTCTTCGGGATTATCAAATTGGCATACCTCAAGCTCACGATGGAACTCTGCTCAACGTTTCATCTCCAGACCGTAATGACAAGGTACGATGATCCCAACACAGTCTAATTTTGCCTAGTCAGATTAATCCGCCAGCTAAGCGTCCCAGAATTTGGTGCTGCACTAGGCTTATATACGGAGGAGTTTGGGGAGGAGAATGAACTACATGCTCTTAGTCACCCCATACATTTCTCTCCCTCGAAGTGCTGGCACACTTTGGCCCCTAGCACGGCCTCGTACAATCCTAGCTGCTCCAAGGCATCAGTTCTCCCACCATCCCTGAGGTACTTACACGCTATTTTAGCTTACACGATTATAGGGAGGCGTGAGAGCACTGGCATCGTCAACACCCACGACGTCTACTTCTTATGGTGCATGTCGCAAGGGCACGTCATCGACCTTGCCTATTTCATAGCCCTCACGATTCAGCACCAGACGAAGCAGCATCGGAAGGGGGTCATCTCCATTGGCCCCTACATGACTCGGCTGGCGCGACACTTCGGGCTCCTCAACACCGTAGCCCAGGAATCATCCCTCACCCACATCGGCCAGATGTCTCCACAAGGTATCTCGAGCTTGCTTATCATGAGGATGATCGAGAGGCGCCGAGGAACCTACCCTCCCCAATATCGTCTCACCCAATCTATCGAGGAGGAGGCCTACAAGGACATTCTTGATGATGTCCCCCCATAGTACAAGGACCCACCAACTCAGTCACCACCACCCTCTCATCTAGTTTATGCGGTGGCTTCATATGCTGACATCTCTGAGCACCTCACCCGATTTGAGTAGCAGTGTTTTCAACGATTTAATAACATTGATGCTACTCTACACCAGATTTGTCAGCACCTTCACATCTCATCGCCAGCACCACCTCGCAAACCATCTAGCGATAAAGATGTTTAAAAATACTTATTTATTATTTTATGTTTTAAATTTTTATTGAAACTACTTTTTACCTTTATTAGATTTTAGAAAGTTTATTTTTATTTTATTTTATTTTATTATTAATTTCGGTTATTTCTTTTTGAGTAATTATTCTTCCTAATATTCTTTAAAAAGTTCTTGATTTCATCACAATTGTATAGAGTTTTTATGCTCATCATCACATAGGAACTAAAACTACCACCAAAAAAGGTTCCCCACGACTGCCATGCCCTGCTCGACCATGACCATAGCCACCACTAGATATAATATTCTTGTGGCGCAGGATTTATGGACTAATGAACCTCTACGACCGCCGGAGCATCCTCCTCCATTCTTGAACCGATCACTCTCCAAAACTCTAGTTCGAGGAATTCATTATACAGGAAATCTCACTTCTCTCCCTATCTTATTTTTATTCTCTAAAATCTATCTTTATACATTGAGGGCAATGTACATCTTAAGTGTGAGGGGTATTTATTAATAATTTCCTTGTTCTCTTGAAAAAGCTCTCATATCATATTTAGGATAAATTTTGATTGGTTTATGACTTTGATTGATATATCTTGAATTAAACATAGGGATTTATGCGTTGATTGTTTAAACTTTAAGTCATTAGAGAATCAAGCATGATAAGTTGATTTTTAAGAAATTAAAATTATAGGTTGTTTCCCCAAGTCTAGATATTACTTTGAATTAGAATTCACGAGTCTAAACATCAAAAAGCCATAATTTTTGTGAGATTTTTGAGCCTTTTGAGCATCTATTCATCCTTTCATGCTCACTTTTATTATTGCTTTGAGTGCGTCAGTATTGAACTGTTATTCTAGAACTTGCTTGATTATGCATGTCGAGACCACACCGTTTGATTTGATATGTCAAAATGATTAAGCCACTTAGGATTAACCCACTCATGCCATGAAAAGCCTACCTCCACGATTAACCCATAGTAAATCCCCTTGAGCCTAACAATCCATTCCTTGTATTACCCTTAATATTAACCATTAACCCATTATTATTGAAATCCCCCAAATTAATTTGATCCCTATTTTTGTCGAGATCTGAGTTGGAAAATTTGCTTAGCTATGTTTTTCTTCTTTAACTAACTTGTTCTTAAAAAAAAAAACTATGTATACATATTAGTAATTCCATATTCTGAGAAGAAGCTCTGTTGTACGCAAGTGAAGGTTAACTCTTTTTCTAGTTAGGTAATTTTTCAATTCAATCTCGATTCTAACCCTTTCTTTTAGCTTGTGACCACACCCCCCTAACCAAGCCGCACTACAACCCTCTAAAGACCTTTTGATTGATGTATCATCTTAAATTATAGTGGCGGAGATTTGATTTTCATGAAAGCCTATGGTAATGACTTTTCATTATTGACTATTGAGTACTTCATTTATTATCCTTAAACACCTCGAGTGATTTGAGTGAATCTTTAGTGAGGATGTGAAACTCTGTGATATTCTGAATCAAAGGTAATTACTTAGATGCGAAAAGACACCTATGTTTGCATGATTAAATACTCAACTTGGAATGTTTGAAACTTTTATGTTCTTTTAGTTGAACTCTCAATGTATGATTACCTATGGATTATTTTGAGATATTATCGATAACAATTATAAGTTAAGAAGAATTTATTTTGATTATGAGTTGAGGATTTTGCTTGAGGATAAAAAATGCTTAAGTGTGGGGGTATTTGATAAACCGTAAATTATACATATTTTTACCCCATGTTTAATACATTTTATGGATGATTTCTCATTAGAATTAGTGAATTCAATGCTCCTAATGCTTTAATTTCATGTTTTATACTTAGGAGAGCATAGGAGAGCGAAAGGAATGAGAAATGGGCCAAAACGGAGAAAATAGGCCAAAGTACAAAATCAACACAGCCTAAACCTCCTCACACGGGCAGACCACACGGTCGTGTCAATTTGGCAGGCTTGAACACGGGCGTGTCCCTACCGAGGCCATGTTGAGTCCAATTCGGAAATGGCCAATTTTGAGGGTTTTTAGGCATTCCAAAGCCTATAAATACGCACTAGAGGAGGAGAAAAGGAGAGAGGGAGAAGGAGGGTAAGGAATTACCCTAAGGAAGGCGATTGATCCATTGCAAAAGCCAGATTCATCATCAAGACTGAAGATCTCTCCTCAATTTCCCTTCAAGAGTTTTGGATTTTCTTAATGTTTTTTATTGTTTATTCTTCTGAGATGTTTTCTTATTTAGTTATGAACTAAATCCCCTAAATACCTAAGGGGAATGAAACCTAAGAATCGTATGATAAATATTTTCTTAATTATTTTCTGAATCGTATGATAAATATTTAACTTGTTCTTAATTATGTGTTCTTAATTCTTGTTTTGATATCCCAGGATACTAATTCAAGACACGCTTTTATTCAGAGGAGAAATAGACCTTGTCTAAGAGTACATTTGCCATAATTAAGCAGAGTTGATTGTGTGCCTAGAAATAGGGTGACAAGATTTTGCCGGATTAGGGTGAAACCTAATAAGGGGATCCATAGATCGAGTTAATGCAACCCTAGAGTGTTAATTAGAGAAAAGTCTCGATTATTCAATCTAGGGATTAGACGTTATTAGTCTTGAATAGGGATAATAACATAACTTAGGGATCTCTACGGAACAAGTTAAGTGAATAAATCGTCCGGTTCGGAGCCAGAATAACAAGTAAAGTCTAGGTGGATTTTTCCTTAGGTATTGTCTCAAGTCAATTGATTTTCCCAAAAGCAATTTCCCAATTCTTTTCTCTATGCATTCTTAGTTTAGATAATTAGTTAATTAAAACAAACCCTTTTATTCTTAGGCTAGATAATAAAGAGATAGTTATTACTAGTACTTTTGGTTCCCTTGGGCACGATATCACGGTCTTGCCATTACTATACTATTGTTCGATAGGTGCGCTTGCTTTTTCGTCGTGATAATAGTTAGTCTAGGTTTGATCTTCAATATAAATATTTATTACTTGTTACGAATCACGAGATCATCGTAATAGTGATCTTCTCAAGTACGCACTCCCGCGAACCTCACATCTTATGATGGGATTACCAGTCCAGGCTAAATCCTTTATAATATAAACTCATGGAGTGTTGTCGGGATTACCAGTCCAGCCTAAATCCCTTATAGCGACAAACACCCTTAATGAGCTCGGATCTGAATTCAAGTCCAGGCTAAATTCAGACCCTAATCAGATTACCCGTTCGAGCTAAATCCTTACTGCACACATATTCTTCGGGAGGCTCGATCACTCAAGCAACACCCGTCAGGGCTAGATCCTTTCTATACCAAGATTAATAGATTACCCGTCTGGGCTAAATCCTTTTCTGCAACACATGCAGGATCTCGAGACATGTAAGCCATGGTATATCCATCGAATTTCCCTATTTACCTCAACTGAGAACTTTGTCATTTTGTCATTGTTATTAACACATTTTATGGATTTTCATGCTATCATCACATACACAATTATCATACATTCATATAACATACATATAGGCATATTATGAGTTTACCTTAAGTTATTTGAACTTACCTGGTATTCGTTTCGGTTTCGCGTTTCGGTTATTCCGAAACTTTCGTTTTCCTTGGTCGACCTCCTAAATTTGTTTCTCGAGGTCTATAAAAATAAAAATAAATCATCAATATCTGACATTATTCTTTTCAGGCCTAAATTTCACCCCCGAACAAAATGACCGTTTTGCCCCTAACCTTTCACATTTTTTACAATTTAGTTCATAGGCTTGTATATTGAAATTCATGAAATTTCTTGGTTACCCAAGCCTAACTAAATATTTTTCATTCTTATAACAGCCCATATTTTCCTTTATTTCACATCTTTCTAACCATTTTTTTACAACTTTTTCAACCTAGTCCTTTAAGCCATTTCCATGAAAAACCACTTGGTAAAAGTTATTTACCATCCTTTGAACTCTTATTTTCATTCACAAAAAATCAAAATACAAGCATCTCATGCACGGGTAAATTTCTAAACATGAACCCTAGCATGAAATATGGGTAGAAATGAAGAGAGTAAGCTACCAAGATTTCAAAAATACGAAGAACATTAAAAACAGGGCTAGAGAGCACTTACTATTGAGCTTGGAAAGCTTAAAAACCCTAGCTATGGAGAACCCTAATTTTCGGCAGCAACATGGAGAGAATGGGCTGATTTTTGGCTTATTTTCCCATTTTATTTTATTAATATACCAAATGACCAAAATGCCCCTCAATACTAAACTTTCAAATTTCTCTATACATGCCCAATTTTGTCCAAAAACTTAGAAATTGGAAAAATTGCTCTTTAAGACCTTCTAATTAATAATCTAAAGCAATTTCATGCAAATTGCTTCTAGAATCCAAGTTTTGCAATTTATTTAATTTGGTCTTTATTTTCTAATTGGAAACCTTACTCATAGAATTTCTTTATGAAACTTTAACACATGCATATTTTCATATTCTAGACCTCATAATAATCATAAAAAAATCATTTCAACATCAGATTTGTGGTCCCGAAACCACTGTTCTGACTAGGCCCTATTTTGGGATGTTACATTTCTCCCCCTTAGGGACTTTTGTCCTTGAAAATCTTACAGTAAACAGGTTCAGATATTGGCTTCTCATGGTTTCTTCCAGTTTCCATGTGGCCTCTTCCACTCCGTGTCTATGCCATAAAACTTTCACTAAGGCTATGTTTTTGTTCCTCAATAGTTTGGCTTCTCGAGCCAAAATCTTAATCGGTTATTCATTATAAGTCATATTTGATCTAATCTCAACTTCTATCGGTGAAATCACATGTGAAGGATCCGACCTATATCTCCGTAACATGGAAACATGGAATACATCATGAATCCTTTCCAATTCAGATGGTAAGGCTAACCAGTACGCCAAAGGTCCAACTCTTTAAGTGATCTCGTATGGCCCGATAAATCGCGGACTCAGTTTACATTTCCGGTCATATCTCAATACCTTTTTCCATGGAGATACTTTCAAGAATACCCTATCTCCAACTTGAAATTTGATCTCTTTTCTTTTCAAATCAGCATATGACTTTTGTCTATTCGATGTCGCTTTTAAGAAGTCACGTATCACTTTAACTTTTTCTTTAGTTTCCTTGATCAGATCAACTTCGTGAATCTGATTCTCCTTGAGCTCTATCCAATACAATGGAGTTCGGCACTTTCTGCCATACAAGGCCTCATAAGGCGCCATCTAAAAACTTGTTTGAAAACTGTTGCTATAGGCGAACTCTACCAATGGTAGGTATTTTTCCTAACTTTCCTGAAATTCGAGGATGCAACATCGCAACATATCCTCAAGAATCTAATCATCTGCTCAGACTAACCATCAGTCTGCGGGTGAAAAGCTGTACTAAAGTTCAACCTAGTACCCAAGGCTTCTTGTAAATTCTTCCAGAATCTAGAAGTGAATCTCGGATCTCTGTTTGAAATAATCAATAGCGGTACCCAGTGTAATTTCACGATCTCAGATATATACAAGTCGACCAACTTATCAAGTGAATAATCTATCCTTACCGGGATAAAATGAACCGACTTCGTCAACTTATCAACCACAAACCATATAGCATCTTTCTTTTTCGGGGTTAATAGTAGTCCAGTCATTAAGTCCATGGGAATCCTGACCTATTTCCATTTGGGAACCATCACAGGCTGCAATAAACCCGAAGGTACCTGGTGTTCCATCTTGACTTGCTGGCATATCAGACATTTCGATACGAATTTAGAGATATCTCTTTTCATACCGTTCCACCAATACATGGTCTTTAAATCATTATACATTTTGGTACTTCCTGGGTGAATTGACAGACAACTATTATGTACTTCTTGCAAAATTTTCTGAATAATCATCTTTGGATACACAGACCCTATCTCGAAACGTTAAACAACCATTAGAATCAATCCGAAAATATGATTCAACTTCCATTTCACATTGTGCTCTTTTAATTTGCAAGTCACTGTCATTGATCTGAGCTGCACAAATCTCTTGGAGAAATGTCGGTCTGTGTAATAGTCCGATTTTGACCTTAGTCAGAATAGTGGTTTCAGAACCACATATCCGAGTTGGAAAAATATTTTAATATTATTTTTCGTGTCTATTATAAGTAAATTGACATGTGTGAAAGTCTCGTGTAAAAATTTAACTGTTTGTGTGTTTAATTTGCAAAAAGGACCTAATCGCATAAAAGGTAAAAGTTGTGTGCTAGATGTTAATGTAAGAGTATGCCCAAAGATCAATCATGAGATGGTTGTAATAACATACTTGATTTACCATATTTATTAATATAAGGCCATGCCATTATTATCTTAGTTTCTTTTCTGTGTGTATAAATAAACTGTTTTATAATAATGTCTTGAGAATAATAGGATTATTCTTAAAAGGTCCTTAGTCAAGTATTATTCTTGACTAGGAAAACAATAATGCATTAAGACTAACATGTAGTTGATTGATGATAAAGAGTTGTCATTGATATGGAGTGTCAGAATCAATTGATATTGGACTGACCCGCTATGAGTATGTTTCTTGGATTATTATGTAATTGTCACAACATTACTCATAGTGATTAATATGTATATGATCCTAAGACTTGAGATCATCATTATCCGAACATTGTGAGCTGTATATTTTGATACAGTCAAACATACACCGTAACTGGTTGTTTTATAAAGGCTGATGTTGGATATACCACAATCTATGTAAAGGGATATGGTTGATCAATATAGGATAAGTCCCTCCTATATAATGGGAGTAATATCTTTGGCCACTTGATTGAGTGAGACTAGAAATGCATGGCCATGCTCAAATAAGTTGATATGAGATGTCATACTTATTTGTGTATCATAGTCTACTCAAGGTATCAAGAAACATGGGATGGACTATGCAAGTGTGACTATTCCATGACTTGTGTCTATTCCAGAGATAAAGGACTTAAGGATTAATGTATAAAAGGTTAATCACAAAAGGTTATGTCGAATCATGACTTCTTGTAACTTAGGTAGTAATGATGCTTTGCTAGATGCCACTCATTGTTTGTAACATTAAAATCGTTCTAGTATTACTGCTAACGTTACAAGAACCTATAGGGTCACACCCTATGGTTGAAATGAACGGAATAAAACATAGTTGGTATTGTGTTTAGTTGTCACATGAATTAAATTAATTATAGAATTAGTTTAATTGGGCAATCAAATATTGAACATATTATATGTACAAGGATGTTGTACACATAAGGAGAACATAATTCTATTAATATATAAATTTGGTTCAGATATAAATTTAAATAAATATAGTTTATCAAATCTTTATTATAATTAATGTAATTATAATTTTCAGTTAAAATATTATTATATTTATTTTAATCATAATTATTATGTTCGGATTAAAATTTAATAAATTAAGAATTAGTTATATACATACCAATTATAAGGGGAGTTATATATAGAAAGGGAGAAAAACCCTAAAAAAAAGAGAATATATATACAAACTAGAAGCTTTGCTACTAGGTCTAGCAGTCGTCAAGCAAAATATCTCTGAAAATAGTTTTGGGGATTTTTCCCGTTCATTGTCAACTGGGTGGATTACATAGAGGTGGGGATCATAAATATTGCGGCTTAGATTCGAAAGCAAAACAATATTCTCATTGCTGAGGCTTCACTATCTATTCAGATTGAAGTTTGGGTAATTTTGAAACCTTTTTCACCCTGATTCGTTCCTCGCACATGGATCCATGGTTTGGATCGCCAGAATATTTTTTCGTTGTGCCATGGGGATACCGACGTTTCAACAGTGGTATCAGAGCCACTTGTGTGATACGGACTCGGGTTTAAATACTTGGGTGATACAATTGTATGAGATGCATGCTTTAATTTTATTACGTTTTTTTACTGTTTATATCGTGTATGCATAAATTGATTAATGTTCCTTTCGATAATTGATTAAATGTTAATCATGGTGTTATGGCCTATTCGGTTTTAGGTTATTACTGTTAACTTTAAAAATCTGTAGTGATGCGACGGTGGTATTTACAGTTTCCAGTAAGAGTTAACTGGCTAGTGGAACAAGGGTTGTTTCGATATGAAACCTCAAGGATTCAAATCCTGAAAACACGATTCTGTTGATAAAAGTTATCAAGTCGTGAGGTTTCATTTAACTGGGGTATGCGGTTCGTACCGCAGGGGCAGATGTTGTCCCTCCGACTGCCTCAGATCCCCATCATTTTTCAGTATGTTTTGTAATAAATAAAACTTGATGGGCCATAAAAGGTTGAAAGGATATTTTATAATTCATTTAGCAAAACGTTAAATGATGTATGCTATTTTTGAAATGCATAGTTATAGCCCGATGACCCATTTGATAAAAGGTTGTAATTTTATAAATACGGCCTGCATGTCGTGCCTTACTACTATTCTCTTGTATTTCTCTTCTTATCTTACTCCCTCGTATGTAAAATGAGTTTCTGAATATTGTAATTTGCAAAAGTTGCTGTGGACTAGACGAGAAGGAAGATAGGCCAACTAATGTGGACCGAAAGCTTGTGAAACAGCTTACACCTTTAGATTTCCTTTTGGTTCTCCCATTGGCTTGGGTTGAACCACCATAGTTTATGGGCTATAACTATTGCATTTATTTATTTCTTTATCTATTCATGTATGAGATGCTATGGATGTCTAAAGCATGCAAATTTGGTAATAATAAACCCCATTAATTGATGAGATCAATTAAAAGATTAAATGGACTGAAGTAGACCATAATTGGTGAGATACAACAACTTTAATAAAATCCCTCTATTAAAATATTAAGTCAACATAGGCCTTCCAATTTTTGCCCTCGTTAAAGCCTCGATCAATACCATGGAGGTTCTGCCAAAGCAAAGTACTAGTATTTATCTTGGTCAAATGCGAAGAATAAACAAGTGATATTTGCAGGTTAAAAATTGGTTAATGACTTAACTAGGTTACTCTAATAGGATTAGAAACCTAGAGGTAAGTAATTTGGATAAATCATAAGATGATTAAAACAAAAGTTGTTCACCAAATTGTAGGATTTACATATGATGTAATTAGCAAGTGTTGCTTACCTAAATAACCATAATCTTGAGAGTAAAGCCAAAGCTTACTTAAGAGGAGGTGAAATATGGATCCTTAAACCACTAGAAATACTTTCAAGAAAGTCTTTTTGAAATTCATATATAAGGGTTATTAATTTTGAAATAAAATAGTGGGAATGTGTGAAAGCCCTAAATTGACCCTAGTCGAAAAGTGGTTTCGGGGCCACGAAACCGAGTCTTATAAATAATTAAAGGTTATATTCTGTGTTTATGATGTGCGTAAATGCTTGTGTGATAGTTCCATACTTTAATTTGGTCAGTGTATGTGAAATTTATTAGTAGGGACTTATGTGAGACAATTTAGAAATATGCTAGGCAAGTGTTCAAGTGGCCTATTAATATATGTGGAAAGTGCTTGTCCTTGCATGTCAAATTAGCCAAATTAAAGCATAGTGGCCGGCCATGCTATGGTGGAAACATGTCACAAACATGTTATGTTAGTGATGTATGTTAGGAAAAATAAAATAAGGAGCATGGTAATTAAATAATGAAAGGGAGGAGTGATGAAAAAAAAATGGTCTCATCCATGCCCCCTTTGCCGTGAATGGAAGAAAGAAAACAAAGAAAAGAAAAAAATGTGTTCATCCTTGAACATCTTTGGCCGAATAGAAGAAAGAAAGGAAGGGAATGAGCTTGGAGAAAAATCGGCTATGAAGGCTCACTAGATTAAGGTATGTTTAATGTTGCTTTGAAAGTTCATACATCCCTTGGATGATTAGTCTAAATTCTAACTATCTCATGGATGGATTTGGGATTATTAGAGAGTTAGTATTCGAGTAAGAGGCTTCAAGTTTTAGTTGAAGCCTTGAGACTATTAGCATGTTAGCTATATGGATGTGTTATGAGGCTTGAGGTATCTTGAGCATCCCACCATGGTAGGAAGTAGAAGGAAAATATGGTTGTTGTTAGATGAAGTAGAGTCTAACAAATGAGCACATATGTGCATTAGTTGCTAGATGGAGAAGAAGCGGCTAGCAAGTTGTGTGCTAAGGCCGAATATAATTTTGTATATTAATGAGTAATGCATGTGTTGAATTGATGGAAAGGGAGAGGATGCTTTACTAGTGTATATATGTGTATTGGCCAAGTTTTGAACTTAAAACAAAATGGTGTTTAGTCCATACAAGTGACCATACTTGTAGAATGTATTAAGTGTTGCAATCGGCCTCAACATAGACATGTATGTTCGGCCACATGAATGAGTACATAAGTTGAAGTGTATGTTCGGCCAAAGGTAAGCATATTGATGGCTTTATCTTGACTTAGAAAATTCGGCTAAGGGGAATATTAGCTAATATGTTGAATTCGATTCGTGATTTCTTACATATGTGACTCTAATGTCTAATGTATATATAGACTAAGTACCTTGAGGTCCTCTTTTGATGTTCAAATGAATTGTGTTAAATTGCTTAATGTGATTAAAATGCGCATGACCATTGTGTATTTGAGCTAAAGGGTGGCCATATGACCTATTAAACTCCTTGTCATATTCGCCATAAGCTAGCATAATGAGACTTTAATAAGTTAAATTTGTTTGAATTAGCTCAAGAGCTTAGAGGACCACAATTGGATAAGGGAAGGAAAAGTTATCAAATAGTCATAAATCGTTCTACCACATCCGAGGTAAGTTTTGAGTAATGGAACTTAGATTATGATTTGATTAGATCATGTTTTAAGCAAATAAAAATCATGCTCTTTGTATGTGGCTATTGAGCCGAAATTGCAAGTGTGATAAGTGTCTTGTGTTTGAGCTTTGGTAATGAAAATGAAATACGGATGTGTCATGATTTATTGATAAATGTGCATGGTTATTCGAATGATGTCCGGGCTAAGTCCTGAAGGCTTTGTGCTAAGTGACTATATCCGGACTAAGATCCGAAGGCATTTGTGCGAATTACTAATTCCGGGCTAAGCCCGAAGGCATTGGTGCGAGTTACTAAATCCGGGTTAAGTCCCGAAGGCATTTGTGCAAGTCACTAAATCCGGGTTAAGTCCCGAAGGCATTTGTGCGAGTTACTATAACCGGGCTATGTCCCGAAGGCATTTGAACGAGTAGCTATATCTGGTTAAATTTCGAAGGTACGTGATTCGGGAATGAGCGATCTTGCTGTAAAAATTTTAGTTAATACGCTTGTAAAATCCCAACAATGAGGTATGTTTCGTATGTGCATTGGAATAGTTGATTCCCTTCGAACAATATCCGCTCAGTCGTGTAATGAGCTTCCGGTATTTGGCTAAGATGATCCCTTATGTATGAATATAGGGGTTGGAATGTGAAGTAGGAATGATTTGAGAATATGTATATATGGAATTATCCGTTTAGTTATATGAATGCTATACTTGGATGTGCTTAAATTCTTTGCTCAAAACTTACTAAGCATTTAATGCTTACTCTGCTTATTTAATTCTGCTTTATAGATTTTGGTTCTTCACCATCGGACTCGGATTTTGAAGTCGAAGTCGCCCACACTATCAAAGCTCCTTTTGGTATACTTTTGGTTGAACTTTGAAATGGCATGTATAGGACTACCCTTTTGTTGTTGGTCATGAACCCTTCGGTTTTGTGCAAATTTGGATAGCCATGCGAAAATGGCTTAAATATACTTTGATCATAGCATTATAATCGTTTTGTATGTTGTCCGTCGAGAGGTATGGAAATGTTGGGAACGGTTAGCCATGGGAATGGTTATTCATGATCACTTTTGGTATATGTATGACAAACTCTAGTTGATCCATGGAGGATCATGAAATAGGTAAAGTTTACCTTAAAAAATAGATGCTTACAGCAGCGAGGATGTGGATGTGAAGAATCACTAAAATAGTAGGAATGGAATTAAATAGTGAATAAATTATGTAATCGAACATTGATGAATCTACTTTCATAGGAAAGTAACGAAACTTTCATATGAACAGTATATTATGAGATGTTAAAGTTTTCGTGAGACAGGGGCGAACGGTTTTGGATCCCCGATCGACTTCGAAATTCATTATAAATTAACTAGAGACATTTAGAAGTCATGCCATATATGTATAGATTCCATTTTGAGTCTAGTTTCTATAGAAAGAAACAGCATCAGAATTGAAGCCTGTACAGGGAGATATCCAAGTCGTAATGCATGAAGGTCAGTGTAGTCGCACCCTGTAACAGGGGAGACTTTAACTAATAAACTGTACCAATTTTCTTGACCAAAAATTCTAGAAAAAAATTTTTAGATGAACATATGAGTCTAGTTTCAGAAAAAATTTACGAAACTGGTTTTCGAGTTTTGAAACTCAAGATATGATTTTTAAGGCGATAGTGATGCAAGAATCACTTTGTCTGGAAAATTTTCAAATGGATCGTGAAAATAAGTGGATTAAGCCCGTTAACCCTCGCTTCCGTCGCCGAAACGGTCTCTGCACGGGTGTTACAATTTATTGGTATCGAGCTACGGTTTAGTCGATTCTAGGACTGCCGTAATACGTTTGGGTCTAGCTATACATGCCATTATGTGATTATTTGATAGTGTGGTGATTTCTGACAATTGAAATGTGTTTATTATAGTAATTGATCCCGATCCCGACCGAACGGTAGCTGATGATCTTGAGAGTGTAGCGCCTGCTCCCGCACAAGGGATAGCGCCGGCGAATTCTCAACCTAATGCTAGTAATCCGAACGATGAAGCTAGACAAGCATTCTATAGCGTGATGAATGATTGGTTCAACCAATACATTCGAACTAATACTACTGCTCCACAACCTCCATTCCCGACAAATACCACCCCGCACCTACAATACCTCCGTAATCCCACCAAATAAGGTCAAATAAGCCCCAGTTGATGAATCAAAACACGGGCTATCGACTTTAAAGCTACGGACGATGATGATGCCGAGCAAGTGAATTTTGGTTGGACAACACTATCCGCACTCGATGAGCTATCTTGCACACCGATGAGTGCCTAAAGTGTACCATCTCCTTGTTACATGATTCTGCCTACTATTGGTGGAATACGTTGACATCTGTTGTGCCCAGAGAGCAAGTAACTTGGGAGTTTTTCCAAACCGAGTTTCGAAAAAGTATATCACGAGATTTATGGATCAAAACGGAAGGAATTTCTTGAACTTAAACAAGGTTCCATGTCGGTTCTGACTATGAACGAAAATTTGTGAGGCTTAGCCGACACGCGACGAAATGCATTTCCTCGAAGCGTAATGTGTAAACGTTTGAGGATGGACCTGAATGATGATATAAAGTCGTATGTTGGCATCTTGGAAATCGAGAATTTGTGGTACTTGTCGAGCGAGCTTGCAAAGCCGAGGAGCTCAAGATGGAGAAAAGAAAAGCGATATGGGAGCAAAGGAGTTTCAGAAGAGGTCTTGGGAGGCCCTTTCAACAATCATCGAAGAAATTTAGAGATGATTTGGGCGATCTAGAGACACATTGGGTTTTCTAGACGAGACCGTGATCGACCCCGTGAGTGAGTGCACGAGTCACTTGGTTGCCGTGTTTGGAAATGATCGTCGAGATAGAACGAGTGTCGGTATTATGTGTAAGTGGCACTTGGGGAGCTATAGATTCCATGACCGCTCTTGTTACAAGTGCGAGTCAGCCGACCACTTTATCAAAGATTGCCTGAGGTCATCTGAATAGAATGCAAATCAGAGTGGGAAACCGGGTGCTACCACTGCTCGGGGTAGACCATCTAGAAATACGGGCAATGCTAGTGGTGGTCAGAGAGGTTCTAGAGATGCTGCAACCAGATCTGAGGCTCGTGCTCCTGCTAGGGCTTATGCTATTCGCGCACGCGAGGATGCTTCCTCGCCAGATGTTATTACCGGTACTTTTACTCTCTTTGATACTAATGTGATTGCTTTGATTGACCCTGGTTCTACCCATTCTTATATATGTGAAACCTTAGCATCCAAAGAAGACTTTACCTATTGAGTCTCATCGAGTTCGTAATTCGGTGTCAAATCCCTTGGGTCGTTACGTGCTTGTCGACAAAGTGTGTAAGAAATGTCCCCTAGTAATTCGAGGTTCCTGTTTTCCGGCGGACTTGATGCTTTTGCCGTTTGATGAATTTGATGTTATCCTCGGTTTAGATTGGTTGACTGTGCATGATGCGGTTGTGAATTGCAAAAGAAAGACTATTGATTTGAGGTGCACAAATAATGAGATAATCCGAGTTGAGTCTACGGATTTAAAGGGGTTGCCAGCTGTAATATCATCAATGTTGGCTCAGAAATATGTAAGAAAGGGGTGCGAAGCATACCTTGCGTATGTACTTGATGACAAAGAGTTAGAAAAGAAACCCGAATCTGTGCCGGTGGTTTGTGAATACCCTGATGTTTTTCCTGAAGAATTATCGGGTTTACCACCTGTTCGGGAGGTAGAGTTTGGTATTGAGCTTGTGCCTGGGACTACACCGATTTCGATAGCTCCGTATTGTATGTTACCAACCGAATTAAAAGAGTTGAAAGCTCAGTTGCAAGAATTGACGGATAGAGGTTTCGCTCGACCAAGTTTCTCACCTTGGGGTGCACCAGTATTGTTTGTGAAAAAGAAGGACGGAACCATGAGGTTGTGCATCGACTATTGTCACCGAATAAAGTGACAATAAAGAATAAATATTCGCTATCAGCGTATTGATGATTTGTTTGATCAACTAAAGGGAGCCTCGGTGTTTTCAAAGATAGATTTGAGATCGGGTTATTACCATTCATGAATTCGAGATTCGGATATACCCAAAACTTTCTTTAAAGAGATCTGATCCTACGAATTCTTAGTGATGCCGTTTGGGCTCTCTAATGCCCTACGGTATTTATGGATTTGATGAATCGGATCTTTAGACTGTATTTGGATCGGTTTGTAGTTGTGTTATCGATGATATTTTGGTCTATTCGAGAAATGAAATCGATCATGCTGAACACCTGGGATTAGTGTTGCAAATTTTACAGGATAAGCAGTTATATGCTAAGTTCAGTAAGTGTGAGTTCTGGTTAAGAGAGGTTAGCTTCTTGGGCCATGTGGTATCCGCATCGGGTATTCGAGTTGACCCGAATAAGGTTTCAGCCATACTTAACTGGAAGCCTCCGAGAGATATTATTGAGGTTCAGAGCTTTTTAGGACTTGCCGGTTACTACCGACGGTTTGTAAAAGGTTTCTCGATGATAGCCACACCCATGACGAAGCTACTTCAAAAAGATGTTCAGTTCGAATGGACGGAAAAATGTCGAAAAGTTTTGATCAATGAAAACTTATTTGATCAAGATCCGATTCTAGTGCAAATTAATCGTGCAAAGAGTTTGTCATTTATAGTGATGCCTCCCTACTTGGGTTGGGTTGCGTATTGATGCAAGAAGGTCGAGTTGTGGCCTATGCGTCGAGACAACTGAAGCCACATGAGAAAAATTATCTGACCCATGATCTCGAACTAGCTGCCATCGTATTCGCTTTGAAAATATGGCGACACTACTTATTTGGGGAGAAGTGCCATGTATATTCGGATCACAAAAGTCTCAAATATTTGATGACTCAAAGAGACTTGAATCTGCGAGAAAGACGTTGGCTCGAGTTGTTAAAAGATTATGAGCTTGTCATTGACCATCACCCGGGAAAGGCTAATGTGGTTGCGGATGCCTTAAGTCGTAAATCACTATTTGCTTTACGAGCGATGAATGTACACTTGTCCGTTCTTTCCGACAATGTGTTAGTGGCAGAATTAAAGGCCAAACCATTGTTGACTCATCAAATTCGTGAAGCTCAGAAGGTTGATGATGAATTGGTTGCAAAACGGGCTGAATGTGTTCCGAATGTGGAATCGAAGTTTCAAATTGATGATGACGATTGTTTGAGGTTTAGAAATCGGTTGTGTGTTCAAAAAAATGCAGAACTCATTTCGATGATTCTGAACGAAGCTCATTGTAGCCGAATGTCAATTCACCCGGGGAATACGAAAATGTACCACGACCTAAGACGTCAGTTTTGGTGGCATGGTATGGAACGAGACATTTCCGATTTTGTCTCGAAGTGCTTAGTATGTCAACGAGTGAAGGCGGAACATCAAGTGCCTACGGGTTTACTCCAGCCGATCATGATACCTGAATGGAAATGGGATCGAGTCACGATGGATTTCAGATTCGGGTTGCCGATGATCGGCAAGTAAGAAAGATGCGATTTGGGTTGTTGTGGATAGATTGACTAAGTCGGCTCACTTTATCCCCGTACGCATGGATTTTTATTGGATAAACTAGCTGAATTGTATGTTTCTCAGATTGTGAGATTACACGGGTACCGATTTCTATTGTGTCGGATAGAGATCCGAGATTCACCTCGCGATTTTGGAAGAAATTGCAAGAAGCTTTGGGTACCAAGTCGCATTTTAGCACCGCTTTTCATCCACAAACCGATGGTCAATCCGAGCGGATAATTCGGATACTTGAGGATATGTTGAGATGTTGCATCCTCGAGTTTAGTGGTTCATGGGACGGTATTTACCTTTGATTGAATTCGCTACAACAATAGTTTTCAATCAAGTATTAAGATGGCACCTCACGAGGCTTTGTATGGGCGTAAATGCCGTGACGCCATTGTTTTGGACCGAGCTCGGTGAAAGCAAAATTTTCGGAGCGGATTTGATTAAAGATGCTGAATGTAAAGTAAAAATAATTCGTGAAAGTCCAAGGCAAGATCGGATCGTCGGAAGTCGTATGTGGATTTAAAACGAAGAGATATTGAGTATCGTGGGAGACAAAGTGTTTCTTAAGGTATCGCTTGGAAAAGATACTCGATTTGGCCGTAAGGGCAAATTGAGTCCGAGATTCATTGGGCGTATGAGATCTCTCGAACGAGTTGGCCGGTTGCATATAGGTTGCTTTACCCCGAACTCGAAAGAATCCACAACGTTTTTCATGTTTCGATGCTTGACGTTACAAATCCGATCCTTCGCGACGTAATAAACCCTCCGAGGTCGAAATTCAAGCCGATATGAGTTATGAAGAAGAACCGATTCGTATCCTAACTCGTGAAGTGAAAGAGTTGCGAAACAAAAGGGTTCCGTTAGTGAAAGTGTTATGGCTCAAACACGGGATCGAAGAAGCTACTTGGGAACCCGAGACCTCTATGAAAGAGCGATACGCAAACCTATTTACCGGTAAGATTTTCGGGGACGAAAATTTCTTAAGTGGGGGAGAATTGTGACAGCCCTAAATTGAACCCAGTCGGAAAGTGGTTTCGGGGCCACGAAACCGAGTCTTATAAATAATTAAAGGTTACATTCTGTGTTTATGATGTGCGTAAATGCTTTTGTGATAGTTCCATACTTTAATTTGGTCAGTGTATGTGAAATTTATTAGTAGGGACTTATGTGAGACAATTTAGAAATATGCTAGGCAAGTGTTCAAGTGGCCTATTAATATATGTGGGAAAGTGCTTGTCCTTGCATGTCAAATTAGCCAAATTAAAGCATAGTGGCCGGCCATGCTATGGGTGGAAACATGTCACAAACATGTTATGTTAGTGATGTATGTTAGGAAAAATAAAATAAGGAGCATGGTAATTAAATAATAAAAGGGAGGAGTGATGAAAAAAAAAATGGTCTCATCCATGCCTCCCCTTTGCCGTGAATGGAAGAAAGAAAACAAAGAAAAGAAAAAAAATGTGTTCATCCTTGAACATCTTTGGCGGAATAGAAGAAAGAAAGGAAGGGAATGAGCTTGGAGAAAAATCGGCTATGAAGGCTCACTAGATTAAGGTATGTTTAATGTTGCTTTGAAAGTTCATACATCCCTTGGATGACTAGTCTAAATTCTAACTATCTCATGGATGGATTTGGGATTATTAGAGAGTTAGTATTCTACTAAGAGGCTTCAAAAGTTTTAGTTGAAGCATTGAGACTATTAGCATGTTAGCTATATGGATGTGTTATGAGGCTTGAGGTATCTTGAGCATCCGGCCATGGTAGGAAGTAGAAGGGAAAATATGGTTGTTGTTAGATGAAGTAGAGTCTAACAAATGAGCACATATGTGCATTAGTTGCTAGATGGAGAAGAAGCGGCTAGCAAGTTGTGTGCTAAGGCCGAATATAATTTTGTATATTAATGAGTAATGCATGTGTTGAATTGATGGAAAGGAGAGGATGCTTTACTAGTGTATATATGTGTATTGGCCAAGTTTTGAACTTGAAACAAAATGGTGTTTAGTCCATACAAGTGACCATACTTGTAGAATGTATTAAGTGTTGCAATCGGCCTCAACATAGACATGTATGTTCGGCCACATGAATGAGTACATAAGTTGAAGTGTATGTTCGGCCAAAGGTAAGCATATTGATGGCTTTATCTTGACTTAGAAAATTCGGCTAAGGGGAATATTAGCTAATATGTTGAATTTGATTCGTGATTTCGCATATATGTGACTCTAATGTCTAATGTATATATGGACTAAGTACCTTGAGGTCCTCTTTTGATGTTCAAATGAATTGTGTTAAATTGCTTAATGTGATTAAAAATGCGCATGACCATTGTGTATTTGAGCTAAAGGGTGGCCATATGACCTATTAAACTCCTTGTCATATTCGGCCATAAGCTAGCATAATGAGACTTTAATAAGTTAAATTTGTTTGAATTAGCTCAAGAGCTTAGAGGACCACAGTTGGATAAGGGAAGGAAAAAGTTATCGAATAGCGGTACCAAATCGTTCGACCACATCCGAGGTAAGTTTTTGAGTAATGGAACTTAGATTATGATTTGATTAGATCATGTTTTAAGCAAATCAAAATCATGCTCTTTGTATGTGGCTATTGAGCCGAAATTGCAAGTGTGATAAGTGTCTTGTGTTTGAGCTTTGGTAATGAAAATGAAATACGGATGTGTCATGATTTATTGATAAATGTGCATGGTTATTGAATGATGTCCGGCTAAGTCCCAAGGCTTTGTGCTAAGTGACTATATCCGGACTAAGATCCGAAGGCATTTGTGCGAGTTACTAATTCCAGGCTAAGCCCGGAGGCATTGGTGCGAGTTACTAAATCCGGGTTAAGTCCCGAAGGCATTTGTGCAAGTCACTAAATCCGGGTTAAGTCCCGAAGGCATTTGTGCGAGTTACTATAACCGGGCTATGTCCCAAGGCATTTGAACAGTAGCTATATCCGGTTAAATTCAAGGTACGTGATTCGGGAATGAGCGATCTTGCTGTAAAAATTTCAGTTAATACGCTTGTAAAATCCCAACAATGAGGTATGTTTCAGATGTGCATTGGAATAGTTGATTCCTTCGAACAATATTCGCCCAATGAGTAATGAGCTTCCGTATTTGGCTAAGATGATCCCTTATGTATGAATATAGGGGTTGGAATGTGAAGTAGGAATGATTTGAGAATATGTATATATGGAATTATCCGTTTAGTTATATGAATGCTATACTTCGATGTGCTTAAATTCTTTGCTCAAAACTTACTAAGCATTTAATGCTTACTCCGCTTATTTAATTCCTGCTTTATAGATTTTGGTTCTTCACTATCGGACTCGGATTTTGAAGTCGAAGTCGCCCACACTATCAAAGCTCCTTTTGGTATACTTTTGGTTGAACTTTGAAATGGCATGTATAGGACTACCCTTTTGTTGTTGGTCATGAACCCTTCGGTTTTGTGCAAATTTGGATAGCCATGCAAAAATGGCTTAAATATACTTTGATCATAGCATTATAATCGTTTTGTATGTTGTCCGTCGAGAGGTATGGAAATGTTGGTAACGGTTAGCCATGGGAATGGTTATTCATGATCACTTTTGGTATATGTATGACAAACTCTAGTTGATCCATGGAGGATCATGAAATAGGTAAAGTTTACCTTAAAAATAGATGCTTTGGCAAAGAAGAATGATGTGGATGTGAAGAATCACTAAAAATAGTAGGAATGGAATTAAATAGTGAATAAATTATGTAATCGAACCTTGATGAATCTATTTTCATAGGAAAGTAACGAAACATTCATATGAACAGATATTATGAGATGTTAAAGTTTTCGTGAGACAGGCGAACGAAACCGGTTTTCGAGTTTTGAAACTCAAGATATGATTTTTAAGGCGACGGTGATGCAAGAATCAAATTTGTCCGAAAATTTTCAAATGGACTGTGAAAATAAGTGGATTAAGCCGTTAACCCTCGTGTCCGACTCAAACAACGGTCTCGTGCACGGGTGTTACAATTCTTTTGGTATCGAGCTACGGTTTAGTCGATTCTAGGACTACCGTAATACGTTTGGGTCTAGCTATACATGCCATTATGTGATTATTTGATAGTGTGGTGATTTCGACAATTGAAATGTGTTTATTATAGTAATGGATCCCGATCCCGACCGAAGCGGTAGTGATGATCTTGAGAGTGTAGCGCTGCTCCCGACAAGGGACAGCTCGCGGACTCTCAACCTAATGCTAGTAATCCGAACGATGAAGCTAGACAAGCTTTCTATAGCGTGATGAATGATTGGTTCAACCAATACATTCGAACTAATACTGCTGTTCCACAACCTCCATTCCCGACAAATACCACCTCAAGACCTACAATACCTCCCAGAATCGTCCAAATAAGGTCAAATAAGCCCACAGTTGATAGAATCCGAAAACATGGGGCCACTGAATTTAAAGCTACGGACAGCGATGATGCCAAGCAAGCTAAATTTTGGTTGGACAACACTATCCGGCTACTCGATGAGCTATCTTGCACACCGATGAGTGCCTAAAGTGTACCATCTCCTTGCTACGTGATTCGCCTACTCATCGGTGGAATACGTTGACTTCTGTTGTGCCCAGAGAGTAAGTAACTTGGGAGTTTTTCCAAACCGAGTTTTGGAAAAAGTATATCAGTCAGAGATTTATGGATAAAAAACGGAAGGAATTTCTTGAACTTAAACAAGGTTCCATGTCGGTTACCGACTATGAACGAAAATTTGTGAGGCTTAGCCGACACGCGACGAGAATGCATTTCCTCGAAGCCGTAATGTGTAAACGCTTCGAGGATGGACCAATGATGATATAAAGTCGTATGTTGGCATCTTGGAAATCCGAGAATTTGTGGTACTTGTCGAGCGAGCTTGCAAAGCCGAGGAGCTCGAGATGGAGAAAAGAAAAGGCGATATGGGAGCAAAGGAGTTTTGTAAGAGGTTTTCGGGAGGCCCTTTCAACAGTCATCAAAGAAATTTAGAGATGATTTGGGCCGATCTAGAGACACATTGGGTTTTTCTAGACGAGATCGTGATCGACCCTCTGTGAGTGCACGAGTCACTTGATCGCCGATGTTGGAAATGATCGTCGAGATGAATGGAGTGTCGGTATTGCGGTAAATGGCACTCTGGAGTCAGAGATTCCATGACCGCTCTTGTTACAAGTCTTGGTCACCGACCACTTTATCAAAGATTGCCCGAGGTCATCTCGAATGAATGCAAATCGAGTGGGAAACCGGTGCTACCAAGGTTTCGGGGTAGACCATCTAGAAATACGGGCAATGCTAGTGGTGGTCAGAGAGGATCTAGAGATGCTGCGACCAGATCTGAGGCTCGTGCTCCTGCTAGGGCTTATGCTATTCGTGTGACAGCCCTAAATTGACCCTAGTCGGAAAGTGGTTTCGGACCACTAAACCGAAGTCATAAAAATAATTAATTGTTATATTCTATGCTTACTATGTGTGTGCATGCATATGTGGAAGTTTCATTCTCTAATTTTACCAATTTTATGAGAAATTATTAAATAGGGATCAATGTGAAACATGGTGAAATATGATAGGCTAATTTTAAATGGCTTATTAGTGCATGTTAACACAAGGGTGGAGTTGCATGTCAAATAACCCATTTCCTAAGGTTAGTGGCTGGCCATGACATGATGATGGGCAAAGAAAACATGTCCTAGACATGTTGGCCTAGTGCATTATGGAAGGAAAATAAAGAAATGAAGAAAAAAAGGAAAATGATGAAAAAAAAGAGTGTGGATGCCCCCTTGTTGCCGTGAGTTGAGGAAAAGAAAGGAGAAAAATTTTGTTGTTCATCCTTTCTCATTTTGTTACAATTGCCATGACTTGAGAAGAAGAAAAAAAAAGTGTCCATTCTCTCATTTTTCTTTGCATGGCCGAATGTACTAAGAAGAAAGGGGGGGAAGCTTGAGAAAATCAGCCATGGGAGCTTACTAGACTAAGGTGTTTTGATACAAGAAGGTATGTTTTATGCCACTCTTGAAAATGCATGCATAGATTGGAGGATTGGTTCAAATTTTTCCTTGAATCTTGGATCGAAACTAAGTTGTTAGGTGAGTTAAATTTCGGCCAAGAATGTTGTATTTCCTAATTAGTGTTTTGATGTTGTTGTGATGAAAGCATGGAGATGAGTGAGTTCAAATGTTTAACAAAAAGGAGATTTTTGTGCCATTGAGTTCTTGTTGTTATGTGTGTATGTGCATGAGTATTCGGCCATGCTATAAAATTTATGTTGCAAAATGATTTAATGCTTAATGTGATATATAATAGTACTTGTGAATGAGCTTGAGAGCACCTAAATTATTAGTTGGAAGTGCCGAATGTAGTCTTGGATGAATTTTAAAGAACAAAGAAATTTTGGGTGACTAGAGGTCAAGGACATTCGGCCAAAGGCTTGTGTGCTAGCAAAATTTGGCCTAGATGGTGTAAATGTTAAGTGTTAAATGCAATGGAAATGCTAGATTAATGTTGCACATTCGGCTATTGTTAGGCATGTTTATGATCTCATTTAGACGATTAGACATAAAAAGGGTGGTAATGAGGCTGAAAATTGTTGAATGGCTAGTTGGGTAATGAATGTAGCATTCGGCCATACGGGGTAAAAATGGGTCAAATGTTCGTGAAATAAAACTTTGTGAATTGATGAATTAATGATGATAGTATTGTTGATGTCATGTATATATGTATAAATATTTGGCAAGACGGTTAAACTAGTTAATTTATTGATTAGCTCAAGAAGCTAGAGGGGGAGAATCAAGCAAAAGCAAAGAAAGAACATCGAATAGCCGAGTTGGAACCATTTTACCCAACACTAGGTAAGTCATTAAGCATATATTTGGCATTGTTTTAAATGATCATAATATCTATGCAATTGTGTTTAATGAGATGATATGTAAATGAAAATGTATGTGTATGGAATGATGACATTGTTGAATGTAAAAGAAATAGTGAAATGTGTAGAAAGTTTGCTTTCGGCACTAAGTGTCTTGAACAATACGTGTGTACGGTGACTAGATTGGCACTAAGTGTGCATGCTGGAAATATATGGCACTAAGTGTGCATGCTGGAAATATATGGCACTAAGTGTGCATGCTGGAAATATACTGAGACCGGGTGTGCGAGCTCGAAGGGTATGGCACTATGTGTGCGGGCTTAAATCACATGGCACTAAGTGTGCGAAATCGAGTATTAAGCACTCGTGTGCGTGCATTTATATAGATATATCTCCGATCGAACAATTATATGGAGGTGTGTCTTCATCGAGTTGAGTATGGACAGCGGAAAGAGTAAGTACCTTGAGTTCGTGGCTAATAGATACTATGTTCATGCTCGGAGTTGAGTCGGTAAGTTTTAAATCTATGTGATGATTTCAATTGCATGATTGTTGCGAAATGAAATGATGTATGGAAATTGCTTCAAATATCCTATTGAATAGTATATGAAATGTAAATGTATGACTTGGTATGAGATTGATCCGAAGGTCTAAGGAACTATGGTATAGTTCGGTATGGTCGAACAATGGCCCTTGTTTCATTATTTCATTTTATGATAATTTTAGTAACGGATGGTTGTGAAATGCTTATGACTTATCGAGTTATAAACTCACTCGGTGTTTTCTTGTCACCCATTTTAGGTCTCTTGGACTTGTATCATTTATGTGCTCGGAACCGTCGTTGAAGTCATCACACCGGCTGGAAATCTTTTGGTATTGTCTTCGTAGTTGAACTAGGAGAACATTTGGCATGTATAGGCTATTTTGTTTTGTTGAATCTCGGGTTGTAAACTTTAAGCCATGCGAAGATGGCCTATGTGGTCGGTTGAGTGTGAATCTAAAACCTATAGGCACGAGCCTTAGAAACCTTAATTTTGATAAGGTGGCCATAGTTTGTATTATGTATGATGAAATAGTTGGCCATGGAAGAATTATGAAATAGTCATTGTTTGCTTTAGTACCAGATGCTGCCAGCAGCAGTGAGGTGAGATGGAAAAATCATTAAAAATAGTAGAAGTAGAATTAAATAGTGAATAAATTATGAAATTGAACCTTGATGAATCTATTTTCATATGGACGAAACGAAATGACCGTATGAGCTGTATTTTAAGAGATATTCAGGTTTTCGGGAAACAGGACCAGAACGGTTTCTGGATCCCCTGCTCCGACTTGGAAAATTTACCATAAATTATCCAGAAACAATTAGAAGTCATGACTTATATGCATAGATTCCCCTTTGAGTCTAGTTTCATTAGAAACAAACGGCATGAGCATTAGAGCTCTGTACGAGATGATATCCAGGTCGTAATGCGTAAAGGTCAGTGTAGTCGAACCCTGAAACAGGGGTGACTTTAACTAATAAACTGTACCAATTGGCCAGACCAAAAATTCTAGAAATAAATCCATGGATGGATATATGAGTCTAGTTTCAGGAAAATTTACGGAACTCATTTTCGAGTTCTGGAACTCGAGATATGATTTTAAGGTGACAGTGACGCAGTTAACTAGCCTGCCTGGAATGCAAAAAAGGAAAACAAAAAAAAAATTTTCTAAGAGAGGAATAAGTAAAGTAAGCCGGGTAACACCTCGTGGTCAAATTCGGTGACGGTCACGGGTTTGGGGTGTTACATTTAATTGGTATCAGAGCTATGGTTTAGTCGGTTCTAGGACTACCATAGCGCGTGTGAGTCTAGCTATACATGCCAAATCGTTAGTGCTTAATAATGTGATGACTTCTGACGGTTGAAATTTTGTTTTGATTAGCAATGGAACCCGGGGTAGAGAGACCCTTGGCGGATGACGTTGAAAGTGTAGCGGCTGCTCCTGCGCAAGGGACACCGCCTGTTGAGCCTCAGTCATCCGCGAATAATCAAAATGAAGGGGCGAAACAAGCCTTCTTCACCATGATGAATGAGTGGGTCGCGCAATATGCCCGAACCAATCCGGCTGTCCAACCATTCCCGAATTTAAATAATCCACCCCAAGAGCCCGTAATGCCATCGCCATCGATCCCGTGAGGCTGAGTAAACCACCGTGAACTTGATTAGGAAGCGTGGGGCCGAGGAGTTTAAGGCCATAGTTACCGATGATGCCGAAAGGGCCGAGTTCTGGCTTGATAACACCATTAGAGTGTTTGATGAACTGTCATGCACACCCGATGAATGTCTTAAGTGTGCTATATCTTTGTTGCGAGACTCAGCCTACTATTGGTGGAGGACCTTGATTTCCATAGTCCCAAAGGAACAAGTTACTTGGGATTTCTTTCAAACAGAATTTCGGAAGAAATATATTAGTCAACGGTTCATCGATCAGAAGTGTAAGGAATTTTTGGAGCTCAAGCAAGGCCGTATGACAATATCTAAATACGAACATGAGTTCGTAAGACTTAGTCGGTATGCTCGGGAGTGTGTGGCTGATGAGGTTGCTATGTGCAAAAGATTTGAAGCAAGAGATTATCGTAAAGATCGTGAGTAAAGCTCCGCTTCTCGTAGTAAAGAAATTCGTGGAGGACACTAGTAAGTCGAGGGCGATCATGGGAATTTCCATCGAGCCCGACCATCGACGGACTCGAGCTACTTCGGTAGCTAGTATGGGCAATAATCGTCAAGAGAAACCTGAATGCCCCAATGTGGAAGACGACACCTAGGTGAATGTTGGGGTAAGTCATTAATAGGGCTGTTATGGATGCGGTTCGAGGACCACTTCATTAGAGATTGCACTGAGCTAGATGAGAGGAATAAGACGCAAGGTGCAAGACCTAGTGGAACGACGGTGGAGGTAGGCCCCGAGAATTTCTGGAGGTAGGGGTGGTAATCGAGAGGAACCTCTAATACGACTGTCCGATCCAAGACCCGTGCTCCTGCTAGAGCATATGCCATCCGCGCACGAGAGGAGGCATCCTCCTCTCGACGTTATCACCGGTACTTTTACTCTCTTTGATACTAGTGTGATTGCATTGATTGACCCCGCTCTACTCATTCGTATGTATGTGAAACCTTAGCATCCAAGAAGACTCTACTGTTGAGTCTCGAGTTCGTAATTCGGTGTCAAACCCTTTGGGTCAATACGTGCTTGTTGATAAAGTGTGCAAGAGATGCCCCTAATAATTCGAGAATCTGCTTTTCGGCCCGATCCGATGCTTCTACCATTTGATGAATTCGATGTTATTCTTGGTATGGATTGGCTGACCGTACATGATGCGAAGGTGGATTGCAAAAGGAAAACCATTGATTTGAGGAGTGTAAATAACGAGGTAGTCCGAGTCGAGTCTCATGATTCAAAAGGAGTGCCAGTGATAATATCTTCTATGACCACTCGGAGGTATGTGAAAAAGGGGTGTGAAACATACCTTGCGTATGTGTTTGAAAGTAAAGAGACGGAAAGGAAACTCGAATCGGTACCAGTGGTTTGTGAGTATTCGATGTGTTTTCACGAGGAGTTACCGGATTGCCACCGGTTCGAGAAGTGGAATTCGCATCGGTTGTACCCGTACTACGCCGATTTCAATAGCCTCGTATCGTATGGCATTAACGGAATTAAAGGAATTGAAGGTTCAATTGCAAGAATTGACGGATAGAGGTTTCGCTCGACCGAGTTTTTCTCCATGGGGCGCACCAAAGATTGTTTGTGAAGAAGAAGGATGGAACTATGAGATTGTGCATCGACTATCGCCGGTTGAATAAAGTGACGATAAAGAATAAATATCCGCTGCCACGAATTAACGATTTGTTTGATCAATTAAAGGGAGCCTCGGTGTTTTCAAAGATAGATTTGAGGTCGTGGTACTATCGGTTGAGGGTCCGAGAATCGGACATACCCAAAACTTTTAGAACGAGGTACGGTCACTACGAATTCTTGGTGATGCCGTTTGGGCTCACTAATGCCCTACGGTATTTATGGATTTAATGAATAGGATTTTCAGGCCATACTTGGATCGGTTCGTAGTTGTATTTATCGATGACATTTTGGTCTATTCGAGATGAAACCGAACATCTTGAACACCGAGGCTAGTGTTGCAAATTTTACGAGATAAGTAGTTATACGTAAAGTTCAAGAAATGTGAATTTTGGTTGAGAGAGGTTAGCTTTTGGGGCACGTGGTGTCCGTGACGGGTGTCGGGTGGACCCGAACAAAATTTCGACCATAGTCGATTGGAAACCTCCAAGGAATGTTACCGGTTAGGAGCTTTTGGGGCTTGCTTGATACTATCGACGATTTGTGAAAGGTTTTTCGATGATAGCTGTATGCCGATGACGAAACTACTCCAAAAGATGTTAAGTTCGAGTGGTCGAACATTTGTCAAGAAAGTTTCGATCGACTAAAACTTGTTTAACCGAGGCCCCAAGCTAGTACAAATGAGTCCGGTAAAGAGTTTGTCATATCTGATGACGCATCCTTGCTTGGGTTAGGTTGTGTGTTGATGCAAGAAGGTCGAGTTGTGGCTTACGATCGAGACAACTAAAGCCGCATGAGAGAAACTATCCGACCCATGACCTTGAACTAGCGACCATAGTGTTCGCCTTGAAGATATGGCGGATTACTTGTTTGGAGAAAGGTGTCATATTTATTTGGACCACAAGAGTCTAAAATATTTGATGACTCAGAGAGATTTAAACCTGCGACAAAGACGTTGGCTTGAGTTGTTGAAAGACTATGAACTCATCATTGATTATCACCCGGGAAAGGCCAACGTGGTGGCCGATGCTTTAAGTCGCAAGGCACTGTCTGCTTTGAGAGCGATGGATGCTCATTTATCCGTTTCACCCGAGGAGGTGCTAGTAGTCGAATTAGAGGCCAAACCATTATTGATTCATCAAATACTTGAATCTCAGAAGGTCGACGCTGAATTGGTCGCTAAGCGAGCCGAATGTGTTTCGGATGAAGAATCGGAATTTTAGATTGACGACAATGACTGCTTGACGTTCAAGGGTTGATTATGTATTCCAAGGAATTCGGAACTTGTTTCGATGATTTTGAGCGAGGCTCACAGTAGTCGAATGTCAATCCACCCGGGTAGTACTAAAATGTACAATGACCTGAAACGCCAATTTTGGTGGCCCGGTATGAAACGAGACATTTCTGAATTTGTTTCAAGGTGTCTGATATGTCAACAAGTGAAAGCGGAACATCAAGTGCCATCGGGATTACTTCAGCCAATCATGATACCTGAATGGAAATGGGATCGAGTGACAATGGATTTTATATCTGGATTACCAGTGTCGGCAAGTAAGAAAGATGCGATTTGGGTCATTGTTGATAGACTGACCAAGTCTGCTCATTTTATCCCTGTCTCGCACGGATTTTTGCTCGATAAATTGGCGAATTATACGTCTCCCAAATTGTTCGATTGCATGGGGTACTGTTTCTATCGTGTCGGATAGAGACCCAAGATTTACATCACGATTTTGGAAGAAATTGCAAGAGGCTTTGGGTACCAAGTCGCATTTTAGCACGCTTTCATCCCCAAACCGATGGTCAATCCGAACGGATAATTCAAATCCTTGAGGATATGTTGAGATGTTGCATCCTTGAGTTTAGTGGTTCATGGGAAAGATATTTGCCTTTGATTGAATTCGCTTACAACAATAGCTTTCAATCAAGTATTAAGATGGCGCCTTACGAGGCTTTATACGATCGTAAATGCCGTACCCCATTATTCGGTGAACTTCATCAAGGTAAAATCTTGAGGTTGATTTGATTAAGGATGCCGAGCGAAAGTTTGAGTAATTCGTGAAAGTTTGAAGGTCGCCGGATCGCCAAAAGTCGTATGCGGATTTGAAAAGGAAAGACATTGAATATCGGGTTGGAGACAAGGTATTTCTCAAAGTCTCACCACGGAAGAAGGTGCTTAGATTTGGCCGTAAGGGAAAATTGAGTCCGAGGTTCATCGGTCCGTATGAAGTATCTCGAACGAGTTGGACCATGAGCGTCATCGATTAATGTTACCCCGAGCTTGAAAGGATTCACAACGCTTTCCATGTCTCGATGCTTGACGATATAGGTCGACCCGACACATGTAATTACTCCATCCGAGGTCGAGGTTCACCTAATTTGAGTTATGAAGAAGAGCGGTTCGCATTCGATGCGCCAAGTAAAAGAGTTGCGCAATAAGAAAATCCCATTAGTGAAGGTGTTGTGGCATAAACACGGAATTGAAGAAGCCACTTGGGAACTTGAGGACTCTATGAGAGAGCGATACCGAGCCTATTTACTGGTAAGATTTTCGGACGAAAATTTCTTAAGTGGGGAGAGTTGTGACACCCTAAATTGACCCTAGTCGGAAAATGGTTTCGGGACCACTAAACCGAGTCATAAAAATAATTAATTGTTATATTCTATGCTTACTATGTGTGTGCATGCATATGTGGAAGTTTCATTCTCTAATTTTACCAATTTTATGAGAAATTATTAAATAGGGATCAATGTGAAACATGGTGAAATATGATAGGCTAATTTTAAATGGCTTATTAGTGCATGTTAACACAAGGGTGGAGTTGCATGTCAAATAACTCATTTCCTAAGGTTAGTGGCTGGCCATGACATGATGATGGGCAAAGAAAACATGTCCTAGACATGTTGGCCTAGTGCATTATGGAAGGAAAATAAAGAAATGAAAAAAAAAAGGAAAATGATGAAAAAAAGAGTGTGGATGCCCCCTTGTTGCCGTGAGTTGAGGAAAAGAAAGGAGAAAAATTTTGTTGTTCATCCTTTCTCATTTTGTTACAATTGCCATGACTTGAGAAGAAGAAAAAAAGTGTCCATTCTCTCATTTTTCTTTGCATGGCCGAATGTACTAAGAAGAAAGGGGGAAGCTTGAGAAAATCAGCCATGGGAGCTTACTAGACTAAGGTGTTTTGATACAAGAAGGTATGTTTTATGCCACTCTTGAAAATGCATGCATAGATTGGAGGATTGGTTCAAATTTTTCCTTGAATCTTGGATCGAAACTAAGTTGTTAGGTGAGTTAAATTTCGCCAAGAATGTTGTATTTCCTAATTAGTGTTTTGATGTTGTTGTGATGAAAGCATGGAGATGAGTGAGTTCAAATGTTTAACAAAAGGAGATTTTTGTGCCATTGAGTTCTTGTTGTTATGTGTGTATGTGCATGAGTATTCGCCATGCTATAAAATTTATGTTGCAAAATGATTTAATGCTTAATGTGATATATAATAGTACTTGTGAATGAGCTTGAGAGCACCTAAATTATTAGTTGGAAGTGCCGAATGTAGTCTTGGATGAATTTTAAAGAACAAAGAAATTTTGGGTGACTAGAGGTCAAGGACATTCGCCCAAAGGCTTGTGTGCTAGCAAAATTTGGCCTAGATGGGGTAAATGTTAAGTGTTAAATGCAATGGAAATGCTAGATTAATGTTGCACATTCGGCTATAGTTAGGCATGTTTATGATCTCATTTAGACGATTAGACATAAAAAGGGTGGTAATGAGGCTGAAAATTGTTGAATGGCTAGTTGGGTAATGAATGTAGCATTCGACCATATGGGGTAAAAATGGGTCAAATGTTCGTGAAATAAAACTTTGTGAATTGATGAATTAATGATGATAGTATTGTTGATGTCATGTATATATGTATAAATATTTGGCAAGACGGTTAAACTAGTTAATTTATTGATTAGCTCAAGAAGCTAGAGGGGGAGAATCAAGCAAAAGCAAAGGAAAGAACATCGAATAGCCGAGTTGGAACCATTTTACCCAACACTAGGTAAGTCATTAAGCATATATTTGGCATTGTTTTAAATGATCATAATATCTATGCAATTGTGTTTAATGAGATGATATGTAAATGAAAATGTATGTGTATGGAATGATGACATTGTTGAATGTAAAAGAAATAGTGAAATGTGTAGAAAGTTTGCTTTCGGCACTAAGTGTCTGGCAATACGTGTGTACGGTGACGAGATTGGCACTAAGTGTGCATGCTGGAAATATATGGCACTAAGTGTGCATGCTGGAAATATATGGCACTAAGTGTGCATGCTGGAAATATATGGCACTAAGTGTGCATGCTGGAAATATACTGACCTGGGTGTGCGAGCTCAAGGGTATGGCACTATGTGTGCGGGCTTAAATCACATGGCACTAAGTGTGCGAAATCGAGTATTAAGCAATCGTGTGTGCGTACTATATAGATATATCTCCGATCGAACAATTATATGGAGGGTGTGTCTTCATCGAGTTGAGTATGGACAGCGGAAAGAGTAAGTACCTTGAGTTCGTGGCTAATAGATACTATGTTCATGCTCGGAGTTGAGTCGGTAAGTTTTAAATCTATGTGATGATTTCAATTGCATGATTGTTGCGGAAATGAAATGATGTATGGAAATTGCTTCAAATATCCTATTGAATAGTATATGAAATGTAAATGTATGACTTGGTATGAGATTGATCCGAAGGTCTAAGGAACTATGGTATAGTTCGGTATGGTCGAACGTCGGCCCTTGTTTCATTATTTCATTTTATGATAATTTTAGTAACGGATGGTTGTGAAATGCTTATGACTTACTGAGTTATAAACTCACTCGGTGTTTTCTTGTCACCCATTTTAGGTCTCTTGGACTCGTATCGTTTATGTGTTCGGAACCATCGTTGAAGTCATCACACCGGCTGGAAATCTTTTGGTATTGTCTTCGTAGTTGAACTAGGAGAACATTTGGCATGTATAGGCTATTTTGTTTTGTTGAATCTCGGTTGTAAACTTTAAGCCATGCGAAGATGGCCTATGTGGTCGGTTGAGTGTGAATCTAAAACCTATAGGCACGAGCCTTAGAAACCTTAATTTTGATAAGGTGGCCATAGTTTGTATTATGTATGATGAAATAGTTGGCCATGGAAGAATTATGAAATAGTCATTGTTTGCTTTAGTACCAGATGCTGCCAGCAGCAGTGAGGTGAGATGGAAAAATCACTAAAAATAGTAGAAGTAGAATTAAATAGTGAATAAATTATGAAATTGAACCTTGATGAATCTATTTTCATATGGACGAAACGAAACGACCGTATGAGCTGTATTTTAAGAGATATTCAGGTTTTCGGGAAACAGGGCCAGAACGGTTTCTGGATCCCCTGCTCCGACTTGGAAAATTTACCATAAATTATCCAGAAACAATTAGAAGTCATACCTTATATGCATAGATTCCCCTTTGAGTCTAGTTTCATCAGAAATAAGCGGCATGAGCATTAGAGCTCTGTACGAGATGATATCCAGGTCGTAATGCGTAAAGATCAGTGTAGTTGAACCCTGAAACAGGGGTGACTTTAACTAATAAACTGTACCAATTGGCCTGACCAAAAATTCTAGAAATAAATCCATGGATGGATATATGAGTCTAGTTTCAGGGAAAATTGACGGAACTCATTTTCGAGTTCTGGAACTCGAGATATGATTTTTAAGGTGACAGTGACGCAGTTAACTAGCCTGCTGGAACAGAAAAAGGAAAACAAAAAAAAAAATTTTCTAAGAGAGGAATAAGTAAAGTAAGCCCGGTAACACCTCGTGGTCAAATCCGGTGACGGTCACGGGTTTGGGGTGTTACAATTCGCGCACGCGAGGATGCTTCCTCGCCAGATGTTATTACCGGTACTTTTACTCTCTTTGATACTAATGTGATTGCTTTGATTGACCCTAGTTCTACCCATTCTTATATATGTGAAACCTTAGCATCCAGTAAGACTTTACCTATTGAGTCTACTGAGTTCGTAATTCAGGTGTCAAATCCCTTGGGTCGTTACGTGCTTGTCGACAAAGTGTGTAAGAAATGTCCCCTAGTAATTCGAGGTTCCTGTTTTCTGGCGGACTTGATGCTTTTGCCGTTTGATGAATTTAATGTTATCCTCGGTTTAGATTGGTTGACTGTGCATGATGCGGTTGTGAATTGCAAAAGCAAGACTATCGATTTGAGGTGCACAAATAATGAGATAATCCGAGTTGAGTCTACGGACGTAAAGGGGTTGCCAACTGTAATATCATGAATGTTGGCTCAGAAATATGTAAGAAAGGGGTGCGAAGCATACCTTGCGTATGTACTTGATGACAAAGAGTTAGAAAAGAAACCCGAATCTGTGCTGGTGGTTTGTGAATACCCGGATGTTTTTCCTGAAGAATTACCGGGTTTACCACCTGTTCGGGAGGTAGAGTTTGGTATTGAGCTTGTGCCTGGGACTACACTGATTTCGATAGCTCCGTATCTTATGGTACCAACCGAATTAAAAGAGTTGAAAGCTCGGTTGCAAGAATTGACGGATAGAGGTTTCGCTCGACCAAGTTTCTCACCTTGGGGTGCACCAAGATTGTTTGTGAAAAGAAGGACGGAACCATGAGGTTGTGCATCGACTATCGTCACCGAATAAAGTGACAATAAAGAATAAATATCCGTTACTGGCGTATTGATGATTTGTTTGATCAACTAAAGGAGCCTCGGTGTTTTCAAAGATAGATTTGAGATCGGGTTATTACCGATTCTTGAATTCGAGATTCGGATATACCCAAAATCGCTTTCGAGCGAGATACGGTCACTACTGAATTCTTAGTGATGCCGCTTTGGGCTCTCTAATGCCCTACGGTATTTATGGATTTGATGAATCGGATCTTTAGACCGTATTTGGATCGGTTTGTAGTTGTGTTTATCGATGATATTTTGGTCTATTCGAGAAATGAAACCGATCATGCTAAACACCTGGGATTAGTGTTGCAAATTTTACGAGATAAGCAGTTATATGCTAAGTTTAGTAAGTGTGAGTTCTGGTTAAGAGAGGTTAGCTTCTTGGGCCATGTGGTATCCGCATCGGGTATTCGAGTTGACTCGAACAAGGTTTCGGCCATACTTAACTGGAAGCCTCCGAGAGATATTACTGAGGTTCAGAGCTTTTTGGGACTTGCTTACTACCGACGGTTTGTAAAGGTTTCTCAATGATAGCCACACCCATGACGGCTACTTCAAAAGATGTTAAGTTCGAATGGACGGAAAAATGTCGAAAAGTTTTGATCAATGAAAACTTATTTGATGAAGCTCGATTCTAGTCTGCACCGAATCGTGCAAAGAGTTTGTCATTTATAGTGATGCCTCCCTACTTGGGTTGGGTTGCGTATTGATGCAAGAAGGTCGAGTTGTGGCCTATGCGCCGAGACAACAAGCCACATGAGAAAAATTATCCGACCCATGATCTCGAACTAGCTGCCATCGTATTCGCTTTGAAAATATGGCGACACTACTTATTTGGGGAGAAGTGCCATGTATATTCGGATCACAAAAGTCTCAAATATTTGATGACTCAAAGAGACTTGAATCTGTGACAAAGACGTTGGCTCGAGTTGTTAAAAGATTATAAGCTTGTCATTGACTATCACCCGGGAAAGGCTAATGTGGTTGCGGATGCCTTAAGTCGTAAATCACTGTTTGCTTTACGAGCGATGAATGTACACTTTTCCGTTCTATTCGACAATGTGTTAGTGGCAGAATTAAAGGCCAAACCATTGTTGACTCATCAAATTCGTGAAGCTCAGAAAGTTGATGATGAATTGGTTGCAAAACGGGCTGAATGTGTTCCGAATGTGGAATCAGAGTTTCAAATTGATGATGACGATTGTTTGAGGTTCAGAAATCGGTTGTGTGTTCCAAGAAATTCAGGACTCATTTCGATGATTCTGAATGAAGCTCATTGTAGCCGAATGTCAATTCACCCGGGGAGTACGAAAATGTACCACGACCTAAGATGTCGGGCTTTTGGTGGCATGGTATGAAACGAGACATTTCGATTTTGTCTCGAAGTGCTTAGTATGTCAACGAGTGAAGGCGAACATCAAGTGCCTACGGGTTTACTCCACCGATCATGATACCGAATGGAAATGGGATCGAGTCACGATGGATTTCAGATCCGGGTTGCCGATGTCGGCAAGTAAGAAAGATGCGATTTGGGTTGTTGTGGATAGATTGACTAAGTCGGCTCACTTTATCCCCATGACGCACGGATTTTTCATTGGATAAACTAGCTGAATTGTATGTTTCTCAGTTGTGAGATTACACGGGTACCGATTTCTATTGTGTCGGATAGAGATCCGAGATTCACCTCGTGATTTGGGAAGAAATTGCAAGAAGCTTTGGGTACCAAGTCGCATTTTAGCACCGCTTTCATCCACAAACCGATGGTCAATCCGAGCGGATAATTCGGATACTTGAGGATATGTTGAGATGTTGCATCCTCGAGTTTAGTGGTTCATGGGAACGGTATTTACCTTTGATTGAATTCGCTTACAATAATAGTTTTCAATCAAGTATTAAGATGGCACCCTACGAGGCTTTGTATGGGCGTAAATGCCGTACGCCATTGTTTTAGACCGAGCTTGGTGAAAGCAAAATTTTCGGAGTGGATTTGATTAAAGATTCTGAACAGAAAGTAAAATAATTCGTGAAAGTCTGAAGGCAGCATCAGATCGTCAAAAGTCATACGCGGATTTAAAACGAAGAGATATTGAGTATCAGGTGGGAGACAAAGTGTTTCTTAAGGTATCGCCTTGGAAAAAGATACTCAGATTTGGCCGTAAGGGCAAATTGAGTCCGAAATTCATTGGGCCGTATGAGATCTCCGAACGAGTTGGCCCAGTTGCATATAGGTTGCTTTTACCCCCTGAACTCAAAAGAATCCACAACGTTTTTCATGTTTCGATGCTTCGACGTTGCAGATTCGATCCTTCGCACGTAATAAACCCCTCCGAGGTCGAAATTCAAGCCGATATGAGTTATGAAGAAGAACCGATTCGTATCCTAACTCGTGAAGTGAAAGAGTTGCGAAACAAAAGGGTTCCGTTAGTGAAAGTGTTATGGCTCAAACACAGGATCGAAGAAGCTACTTGGGAACCCGAGAACTCTATGAAAGAGTGATACCCAAACCTATTTACCGGTAAGATTTTCGGGGATGAAAATTTCTTAAGTGGGGGAGAATTGTGACAGCCCTAAACTGACCCTAGTCGGAAAGTGGTTTCAGGGCCACGAAACCGAGTCTTATAAATAATTAAAGGTTATATTCTGTGTTTATGATGTGCGTAAATGCTTGTGTGACAGTTCCATACTTTAATTTGGTCAGTGTATGTGAAATTTATTAGTAGGGACTTATGTGAGACAATTTAGAAATATGCTAGGCAAGTGTTCAAGTGGCCTATTAATATATGTGGGAAAGTGCTTGTCCTTGCATGTCAAATTAGCCAAATTAAAGCATAGTGGCCGGCCATGCTATGGGTGGAAACATGTCACAAACATGTTATGTTAGTGATGTATGTTAGGAAAAATAAAATAAGGAGCATGGTAATTAAATAATGAAAGGGAGGAGTGATGAAAAAAAATGGTCTCATCCATGCCCCCCCTTTGCTGTGAATGGAAGAAAGAAAACAAAGAAAAGAAAAAAAATGTGTTCATCCTTGAACATCTTTGGCCGAATAGAAGAAAGAAAGGAAGGGAATGAGCTTGGAGAAAAATCGGCTATGAAGGCTCACTAGATTAAGGTATGTTTAATGTTGCTTTGAAAGTTCATACATCCCTTGGATGATTAGTCTAAATTCTAACTATCTCATGGATGGATTTGGGATTATTAGAGAGTTAGTATTCGACTAAGAGGCTTCAAAAGTTTTAGTTGAAGCCTTGAGACTATTAGCATGTTAGCTATATGGATGTGTTATGAGGCTTGAGGTATCTTGAGCATCCGGCCATGGTAGGAAGTAGAAGGGAAAATATGGTTGTTGTTAGATGAAGTAGAGTCTAACAAATGAGCACATATGTGTATTAGTTGCTAGATAGAGAAGAATCGGCTAGCAAGTTGTGTGCTAAGGCCGAATATAATTTTGTATATTAATGAGTAATGCATGTGTTGAATTGATGGAAAGGGAGAGGATGCTTTACTAGTGTATATATGTGTATTGGCCAAGTTTTGAACTTGAAACAAAATGGTGTTTAGTCCATACAAGTGACCATACTTGTAGAATGTATTAAGTGTTGCAATTGGCCTCAACATAGACATGTATGTTCGGCCACATGAATGAGTACATAAGTTGATGTGTATGTTCGCCAAAGGTAAGCATATTGATGGCTTTATCTTGACTTAGAAAATTCGCTAAGGGAATATTAGCTAATATGTTGAATTCGATTCGTGATTTCGTACATATGTGACTCTAATGTCTAATGTATATATGGACTAAGTACCTTGAGGTCCTCTTTTGATGTTCAAATGAATTGTGTTAAATTGCTTAATGTGATTAAAAATGCGCATGACCATTGTGTATTTGAGCTAAAGGGTGGCCATATGACTTATTAAACTCCTTGTCATATTCGGCCATAAGCTAGCATAATGAGACTTTAATAAGTTAAATTTGTTTGAATTAGCTCAAGAGCTTAGAGACCACAGTTGGATAAGGGGAAGGAAAAAGTTATCAAATAGCTGCCGAAATCGTTCGACCACATCCGAGGTAAGTTTTCGAGTAATGGAACTTAGATTATGATTTGATTAGATCATGTTTTAAGCAAATCAAAATCATGCACTTTGTATGTGGCTATTGAGCCGAAATTGCAAGTGTGATAAGTGTCTTGTGTTTGAGCTTTGGTAATGAAAATGAAATACGGATGTGTCATGATTTATTGATAAATGTGCATGGTTATTCAATGATGTCCTGCTAAGTCCCAAGGCTTTGTGCTAAGTGACTATATCTCGGACTAAGATCCAACGCATTTGTGCGAAGTTACTAATTCCTGCTAAGCTCAAAGGCATTGGTGCGAGTTACTAAATCCGGGTTAAGTCCCAAGGCATTTGTGCAAGTCACTAAATTCGGGTTAAGTCCCAAGGCATTTGTGCGAAGTTACTATAACCGGCTATGTCCTCAAGGCATTTGAACGAGTAGCTATATCCGGTTAAATTCAAGGTACGTGATTCGGGAATGAGCAATCTTGCTGTAAAATTTCAGTTAATACGCTTGTAAAATCCCAACAATGAGGTATGTTTCAGATGTGCATCGAATAGTTGATTCCTTGAACAATATTCGCCAATCGAGTAATGAGCTTCGTATTTGGCTAAGATGATCCCTTATGTATGAATATAGGGGTTGGAATGTGAAGTAGGAATGATTTGAGAATATGTATATATGGAATTATCCGTTTAGTTATATGAATGCTATACTTCAGATGTGCTTAAATTCTTTGCTCAAAACTTACTAAGCATTTAATGCTTACTCCGTTTATTTAATTCCCTGTTTTATAGATTTTGGTTCTTCAGCTATCGGACTCGGGATTTTGAAGTCGAAGTCGCCCACACTATCAAAGCTCCTTTTGGTATACTTTTGGTTGAACTTTGAAATGGCATGTATAGGACTACCCTTTTGTTGTTGGTCATGAACCCTTCGGTTTTGTGCAAATTTGGATAGCCATGCGAAAATGGCTTAAATATACTTTGATCATAGCATTATAATCGTTTTGTATGTTGTCCGTCGAGAGGCATGGAAATGTTGGTAACGGTTAGCCATGGGAATGGTTATTCATGATCACTTTTGGTATATGTATGACAAACTCTAGTTGATCCATGGAGGATCATGAAATAGGTAAAGTTTACCTTAAAAAAATAGATGCTGGCAGCAGCAGTGATGTGGATGTGAAAAATCACTAAAAATAGTAGGAATGGAATTAAATAGTGAATAAATTATGTAATCGAACCTTGATGAATCTATTTTCATAGGAAGTAACGAAACGTTCATATGAACAGTATATTATGAGATGTTAAAGTTTTCGTGAGACAGGGCTAGAACGGTTTCTGGATCCCCTGATCTGAATTCGGAAATTCATTATAAATTAACCAGAGACATTTAGAAGTCATGCCATATATGTATAGATTCCATTTTGAGTCTAGTTTCTATAGAAACAAACGGCATCAGTATTGAAGCCCTGTACAGGGAGATATCCAAGTCGTAATGCATGAAGGTCAGTGTAGTCGCACCCTGTAACAGGGGAGACTTTAACTAATAAACTGTACTAATTGGCTTGACCAAAAATTCTAGAAAAAAAATTGTAGATGAACATATGAGTCTAGTTTCAGGAAAAATTTATGAAACTGGTTTTCGAGTTTTGAAACTCAAGATATGATTTTTAAGGCGACAGTGATGCAGTAACCAGCTTGTCTAGAAAATTTTCAAATGGACTGTGAAAATAAGTGGATTAAGCCCGTTAACCCCTCGTGTCCGACTCCGGCAACGGTCTCGGGTACGGGGTGTTACAGAATGTCATATAATAAAGTCCTTTTAATGATTGATATAAACTTGGTAAATTTATTCACACGCATATTTTATTGTTGTAGATATATTATGGCTGCAAACACTAATACACTCTCATTGCGATCGGTCCTTGAGAAGGAAAAATTGAATGGTTTAAACTTTCTTGACTAGTTCTATAACTTGAGGATTGTGCTTAAACAAGAACGGAAATTATATGTCATTGAACAACCACTTCCTAATGAACCACCCGCTAATGCCTCGAGGGCTGATAGAGATGTTTACAAGAAACATTTCGATGACATGGTAGACGTTGGATGTCTTATGCTTGCTACTATGAATCCTGAGCTTCAAAAGCAACATGAGGACATGTTGCTTATGATATGATCGAGCACTTGAAAGAACTTTATTAGGGGCAAGGACGGTAAGAGAGGTTCGATATCTCTAAGGCCCTATTCCAATGTAAGCTGGCTGAAGGAAGCCCAGTAGGACCTTATGTCCTTAAGATGATTGGTTATATTGAAAGCCTGTCTAAGCTTGGGTTTTCATTGAGCCAAGAGTTGGCCACTGATGTTATTCTGCAATCGTTGCTGGATAGCTACAGCCAATTTGTCCTCAATTTCAATATGAATGAAATTGACAAGACTCTTCCACAGCTTGCTCAAGATATTTCTGAATCTGAAGGCAACATGAAAAAGGTTGGACCCAAGCCCATACTGATGGTCCATAACAACAAGGACAAGGGAAAGACCAAAGTTCAAACAAAGCCCAAGGGGAAAGGTAGGCCCAATCCTGAAAAAGGAAAAGGCTGCACTGAAACCTAAAGGTGGGGTGTCTAAGGAAGGAAACTATTTTCATTGTGGTGTGACTGGACATTGGAAGTGGAACTACCTTGTCTATCTTGAGGAAATCAAGAAGGCCAAGGAAAGCGGAACGTCTGCTTCAAGTATTTATGTTATTGATATTAATTTATCAACTACTACTTCTTGGGTATTAGATACTGGTTGTGGTTCTCATATTTGTACTTCTGTACAGGGACTACAAAGGAGTAGGACTTTGGCTAGAAGAGATGTGGACCTGCGAGTTGGAAATGGCGCAAGAGTTGCTGCATTAGCTGTGGGAACATATACTTTATCTTTGCCTAGTGGACTTGATTTATGTTTAGAGTATTGTTGTTTTGTGCCCAGTTTGACTAAAAACATTATTTCAATTTCTTGTTTAGACAAAATTGGTTTTTGAGATAATTATTAAGAATAATTGTTGTTCCTTTTATCTCAATAATGTTTTTTATGGTTCGGCACAATTGATTATGGCCTCTATATTTTAGATTAAATGAATCCCATTTACAACATAAATACTAAAAGATCTAAAATAAATGACTCAAATCAAACTTATCTTTGGCATTGTCGTTTGGGCCACATAAGTGAGAAACGCATATCCAAATCCATAAAGATGGTCTCTTGGATTCATTTATTTTTGAACAATTTGAAGTATGTGAATCTTGCTTATTGGGAAAAATGACTAAATCTCCTTTTACTGGTAAAAGTAAACGAGCTAGTGATTTATTGGGCTTAATACATTCTGATGTATGTGGACCAATAAATACACAGGCCAGAGGTGGATTTCACTACTTCATTACTTTCACTGATGATTTCAGTAGATATGGGTATGTTTATCTCATGCGCCATAAGTTTGAGGCCCTTGAAAATTTCAAGGAATTTAAAAATGAAGTACAAAATCAACTATGCAAAACTAGCAAGATTTGATCGAGGTGGAGAGTATTTGAGCCTAGAGTTTGATGATCTTTTGAAGGAATATGGGATTGTCTCACAACTTACTCCTTTTGGTACTCTTAAATAGAATGGAGTTTCTGGGAGAAGAAATCGAACTTTGTTAGACATGGTTCGATCCATGCTGAGTCATGCTGATCTACCGATTTTCTTTTGGGGACATGCACTTGAAACAGCTACTTTTACACTAAATCGTGTTCCATCTAAATCGGTTCAAAAGACGCCATATGAGATGTGGATTGGGAAACGTCTCAGTATGTCTTTTATGAATATTTAGGGTTGCGAAGCTTATGTTAAACGTTAGACGTCTATCAAGCTTGAACCCAAATTTGAAAGGTGTATTTTTGTGGGGTATTCGAAAGAAACCAAAGGATATTATTTCTTTAATCCCACTGAGAACAAAATGTTTGTTGCCCGGACTAGTGTCTTCCTAGAGAGAGAATTTGTTTCTAGAAAAGGAAGTGGGAGAAAGATTGAACTTGAAGACATTCAAGAGTCACAAGATACCACTGAACCAGAGATAGAACAACAACAAATTCCACAAGAAATTGAGGAACAAGTAACTGTTGTAGAAACACAACCACCATGCAGATCTTTAAGAGAACGCCATACACCTGAGAGATATGGATTTATCATTACAATGCATGGTGACATTCTTCTTATAGATCAAGATGAGCCTAGAACTTATCAAGAAGCGATGACAAGCCTAGACTCTAAGAAATGGCTTGAGGCCATGAGATCTGAGATGGATTCCATGTTTGAAAACCAAGTATGAACTTTGATAGACCCACCCGAAGGGGTTAAACCCATAGGGTGCAAATGGGTTTTCAAAAAGAAAATCGACATGGATGGTAATGTACAAACATACAAGGGGCGATTAGTCGCTAAAGGTTTTCACTAAATTCATGGTGTTGACTATGATGAAACCTTTTCTCCTGTAGCTATGTTTAAATCCATCAGGATCTTGCTCACCATAGCTACATTTCATGATTATGAAATCTGGCAGATAGACGTCAAAATAGATTTCCTTAACAAGAAACTTGAAGAGGATGTGTACATGACACAACCTGAAGGTTTTTTCAATCCAAAGGATGCTAGAAAGATATGTAAGCTACAAAGATCCATTTATGAATTAAAGCAAGCTTTTCGAAGTTGGAATCTTCGTTTTAACGATGCAATCAAAGAGTTTGGTTTTATCAAAAATGAAGATGAGCCATGTGTTTACAAGAAAGTTAGTGGGAGCACTATCACATTCTTGGTACTGTATGTGGATGACATACTTATCATGGGAAATGACATACCTACCTTGCAGTCTATTAAGACTTGGTTAGGAAGTTGTTTTTCTATAAAGGACTTGAGCGAAACCACTTACATATTAGGAGTCAAGATCTATAGAGATAGATCAAGACGACTACTAGGTCTAAGCCAAAGTACTTACATAGATAAAGTATTGAAAAGGTTCAACATGGAAAAATCTAAGAGAGGATTCCTACCTATGAGACATGGTAATTCACTCTCGAAGGAAATGTGTCCTTCAACTCCTCAAGAGAGAGAACGCATTAGTAAAATTCCATATGCTTCTGCTATTGGATATATCATGTATGCCATGTTATGTACCCTTCCAACTATCTTATATGCCTTAAGTATGATGAGCAGGTACCAAGTAGATCCCGGTGAAGGTCACTGGACCACAGTCAAGAATATCCTTAAGTACTTGAGAAGAACTAAGGATACGTTCCTAATATATTGAAGTGAGGAAGAGTTAAGTGTAAAAGTTTACACTAATGCCAGCTTCCAAACCGACAAGGATGATTCTTGATCGCAATCAAGTTTTGTGTTTTGCCTTAATGGTGGTGCTGTGAGGTGGAAGAGTTCAAAGCAAAGTACAATAGCCAATTCTACAATAGAGGCCGAGTGTATTGCAGCCAGTGAGGCAGCAAAAGAAGCAATTTGTATCAAGAATTTCATCACTGGACCAGGGGTTGTGCCTAGCATATCATATGCTATAGAACTCCGATGTGATAACAATAGAGCCATTGCACAAGCTAAAGAACCCATATCTCACCAGCGATCCAAATATATACTTAGGTGCTACCATCTTATTCGAGAGATTATCGATTGAGGGGATGTAGAGATATGTAGAGTACCTACAGATGATAACATTGCTGATCCCTTGACCAAGCCTCTGACACAACAGAAGCATGATTGTCACATTAAGTCACTTGATATTAGATATATGAGTGATTGGTCTTAGTGCTAGTGGGAGATTGTAAGAGTATGCCCAAAGATCAATCATGAGATGGTTGTAATAACATATTTGATTTACCATGTTTATTAATATAAGGCATTGCCATTATTATCTCAGTTTCTTTTCTGTGTGCATAAATAAACTGTTTTATAATAATGTCCTGAGAATAATATGATTATTCTTAAAAGGTCCTTAGTTAAGTATTATTCTTGACTAGGACAACAATAATGCATTAAGACTAACGTGTAGTTGATTGATGATAAAGAGTTGTCATTGATAAGGAGTGTCAGAATCAATGCATGAATATGTGTGTTAGAGAACAACATATTGGACTGACCCGCTATGAGTATGTTTCTTGGATTATTATGTAATTGTCACAACATTACTCATAGTGATTAATATGTATATGATCCTCAAACTTGAGATCATCATTATCCGAACATTGTGAGCTGTATATTTTGATACAGTCAAAAATACACTGTAACTGGTTGTTTTATAAAGGCTGATGTTAGATATACCACAATCTATGTAAAGGGATATGGTTGATCAATATAGGATAAGTCCCTCTTACATAATGGGATTAATATCTTAGGCCACTTGATTGAATGAGACTAGAAATGCATGGCTATGCTCAAATAAGTTGATATGAGATGTCATACTTATTTGTGTATCATAGACTACTCAAGGTATCAAGAAACATGGGATCGATTATGCAAGTGCGACTATTCCATGACTTGTGTCCATTCCGGAGATAAAGGACTTAAAGATTAATGCATGAAAGGTTAATCACAGAAGGTTATGTCGAATCATGACTTCTTGTAACTTAGGTAGCAATGATGCATTGCTAGATGCCACTCATTGTTTGTAACATTAGATTTGTTCTAGTATTACTACTAACGTTACAAGAACCTACAGGGTCACACCCTATAGTTGAAATGAACGGAATAAAACATAGTTGGTATTGTGTTTGGTTGTCACATGAATTAAATTAATTATAGAATTAATTTAATTGGGCAATAAAATATCGAACATATTATATGTACAAGGATGTTGTACACATAAGGAGAACATATTTCTATTAATATATAAATTTGGTTCAGTATATAAATTTAAATAAATATAGTTTACCAAAATCTTTATTATAATTAATCTAATTATAATTTTCAGTTAAAATATTATTATATTTATTTTAATTATGATTATTATGTTCGGATTAAAATTTAATAAATTAAGAATTAGTTATATATACATACCAATTATAAGGGGAGTTACATATAGAAAGGGAGAAAAACCCTAAAAAAGGGGAACATATATACAAACCCGAAGCTTTGCTACTAGGTCTAGCAGCCGTCAAGAAAAATATCTCTGAAAATAGTTTTGGGGATTTCTCCCATTCATTGTCAACTGGGTGGATTACGTAGAGGACAGGATCATAAAGATTGCGGCTTGGATTCGAAAGCAAAATAGTATTCTCATTGTCGAGGCTTCACTGTCTTTTCAGATTGAATCTCGAAACCTTTTTCACCCTGATTCGTTCCTCACACATGGATCCATGGTTTGGATCGCCGAAATATTTTTTTTCCGCTGTGCCATGGGGGTACCAGCGTTTCAACAGTTAAAAGTGCAAAAAGGACCTACGTTTTTGTGATTATTGCTCAGTGTACTGTAAAGCCCATGTCTCGATTCTTGATTTTGTTGATGATTTTGAATTATGCTATTGATGAAACTATGAGCTTTGTAATGTTAGTTGATGAATTATGAAAGGTATGTTTTGGGTTGACATATGTTGTCTTTGAATTTTTGATGAAATTGAGTAAATTGGGCTAATTTGTAAAAATGTTATTTTGAGGGACTAAAATGTGAAATAAATAAAATGTGAGGGCTTATATGAACACTATGAATATTCGGCTAGGCATTTGTGCAAAGAAATTTTGTGTATTTTGTGATTTTGTGAAATACGGACTAAAGTGTCGAAATGTGAAAATGTGAGGGCTAGTTTGCAAAATGCCCTAATTGTGTATATATGGATTGTTTTGAATGATTTAGTGAATAAAAGGGTTAATTTTGAATACATTTAGATCAAGAAAAGAGGAATTTGGATTTAGATCGAGAGAAGTCGAAGATTGTAGAATAAACGTTCAAGTTGACAACTTCGATTATGCGGTAAGTTCGTACGTAGAATATGACACTATAAGTACATATTTCTGTTTTGATTATACATAGATGTTTAAATAATTGAGCTGAATGTATATGATGATGAATTGGAAACTTTGGCACTAAGTGTGCGATTTAAACTAGCTTCGGCTACTTGAGGCACTAAGTGTGCGATACCAACTTAGTCTCAGTTATTTGAGATGGCACTAAGTGTGCGAAAATATTCTAGCTTTGGCTAACCTTATAGCACTATGTTTGTGGATGTTTAAAATACGAATAAGCTATAGAAAGTCTTATAACCTTCATCAAGAGGTAAGTATGAAAGTGAGTAAGTACGGGAAGATCCAGGTATGTATGATACCTAAGTGGTAGACGATATTATGTATGTGAATTTCATTGAGTTGATATGATCTTATGGATTGACATTGTGCAAATACTCATATGTTTGTTATAATGTTGATGATTTGAGTATGAGCTTACTAAGCTTTTGAAAGCTTACTGTGTATGTGTGTTTGAATTGTTTTGTAGATATCGAAGCTACTGTAAGCTTGGGGATCATTTAGGACCATCAGCACACTATCGAACTTCATTTTGGTACTTTTGAAAATGTATATATATTTGAAGTATGGCATGTATAGGCTAGTAGTGGTGGAAGTATGTTTTGTGATGTATATATGTTTAGCCATGTGAATTGGCTAATTTGTGTTTGAACTCTTAGTTGATAATGGTTTATGATATGTGATGTTAATTAGAAATTGTAGTATGCTTAGTTGGATAAAGAAAATGGTAAGTGTAGTGAGTTCATGGAATAAGATTGTATGCTGATTTGATATAATCTTACATTATGTCAACTATAAATAGGTAAGGTTTATAAGTTTGTAAATGGTTGATAATATTTGGTATGAATGATATGCGTTTTAGCATGAAAAATTGGTTGATTAGGTTGTACATATATGCTTGTTTCCATGCTTGTAGGTTGAACCAAAAAGGGGTGGCAATTTGGCTAAAACCAAGCCTGCATTATACCACACGGGCATAGCACACGGGAGTGTCTGTTGGCCGTGGGCTTAAGTCAGTAGCTAGCTAAGAACCACACGGCCATAGCGCACCGGCGTGTCTGTTGGCCGCGGGGAAAAGACAGTATAGCTCTATTTTGGCACGGTTGGGTTTCAAGGGTGTGTCTAGTGCCCGTGTGAGACACATGGCCTGATTACACGGGCGTGTGACCTCAACAGAATGGAAAAAATTTCTATGTGATGAAATTTGTGAATGTGTTCGGTTTAGTCTCGACCTCTTACTAATGCATGTTTAGGGTCTCATTGACCTAAGAAAGGGACTTCATGTTTATGTTTGATCATAATATGACGATGTTTGACTTTTGATTGTACAGTGATTACGAAATGTTCTGATATGTCCAGCAATGCCTCATAACACTAATCCGGTGTTGGACATGTGTAATGCCACGTACCCGAGACCGTTGCCGGAGTCAAACACGAGGTGTTAACACACTTATTTCATTACTTAAACAGCTCATACAATTCATTTTAAAATTTTCAGTCAAGCTAGCAATCTGCATCACAGTTGCTTTAAAAATCATATCTCGAGTTCCAAAACTCGAAATCCAATTCCGTAAATTTTTCCTGAAACTAGACTCATATATATATCTATTAATTTTTTTCTAGAATTTTTGGTTGGGCCAATTAGTACAGTTTTTTAGTTAAATTCTCCCCTGTTCCAGGGTTCGACTACTCTGACCTTTGTGTATTACTAATCAGATATCTCCCTGTACAGAGCTTCAATGACTATACCGTTTGTTTCTAATAAAACTATACTCAATAAGGAATCTGTACATATAAATCATGACTTCTAATTATATTTGAAAAATTTATGGTGAATTTCCAAAGTCAGAACAGGGGATCCAGAAATTGCTCTGGCCCTGTTTCACAAAAATTTAAACATCTCATAAAATATAACTCATATACCTGTTTTGTTCCATCCATATTAAAATAGACTCATAATTCTTCAATTCCATATTTATTCATCATCTAATTGTATCTTTACTATTTTTAATGATTTTTCAAACCCATATCACTGCTGCTGTCTGAATCTATTTTATGGTAAATTTTACCTATTTCATGGTTTCCATGAATTAGCTAGCAATTTAGCATACATAACACCAAATATGATCATAATTAGCCATTCCAATGGCTAATCATTACCAAGCATTTCCATACCACTCAATAACCATATCATAAGACCATATATACAAAATGATTATAATGCTATACATGCCATACTCAAAATATGCAAGCCATTATGCCAAGATGGTATACGGATAGTGTGAGCATGCCTCCGATCGTTCCCGATTTCCGAGCTGGCTTGTCAACACTACAAGGAATGAAAAGAAGAAAGGAAGCATAAATGCTTAGTAAGCTCACATGCAAATAGCAAGTAACACAACTATATAAGCAAACATAAAACATCATTTGCATAATCATCACCGAGACATTCATATCACATTTTCATTTATCATCTTAGCATATTGTTGTTATATCGAGTTTTCAGCCCGAGGGTTAAGTACATACCTGTTCAAAGTATTCATTTCACAACACTTACCAATACGTCCCTTTAATCTTGATTATTCCTCCATTTGAGTAGAATTTTACCCGTTGAACACATCGGAATATAATTGAGATACATGGAAAGTTTGCACATAAGTGCCACATATGTAGCCAAGCTACCATGTAACCCGCCCATAAGTGAACTCGGACTCAACTCAACGAGCTCGGGCGTTCGCATCCATAAGTGAACTCGGACTCAACTCAACGAGCTCGGGCGTTCGCATCCATAAGTGAACTCGGACTCAACTCAACGAGCTCGGATGCCTAGTTACATCTCTTGAACTCGGACTCAACTCAACGAGTTCGGACATTCGCATCCATAAGTGAACTCGGACTCAACTCAACGAGTTCGGATGCCCAAACATCCTAGCGATATGTCACTTGTATCCTAATCCAGTCCTAAGGTTCAACGGGACCTTTTTCCCAATCATGTGTCTCAACCATCTTCTACGTAATGCCATTACCGATACTCGGTAGTATTTCACATTTTCCAAGTATATCACATAATTTGACATATTAACAAACAATTATCACAGTATAATATTTCCTAATAATTATCATATCATTTAAATAACATTAAAACATTTAAAATAATAACTATGTCACCAACATTTACATATGAACTTACCTCGTATGCGAAAATGGCTACTTTTACCATTTCGTCCACAACTTGGTATTTTTCCATTTTAGCCCGAATTTTAGTTTTCCTTGCTCTGTCATTTAAAATATAGTCTAATTAGGACTCACATTATTCAAATTGACCCAAAATCATATTTTGGCAAAATTACAGTTTTGCCCTTAAACTTTTGCATATTTACACTTTTGCCCCAAAGCTCGTAAATTAAACTTCAGCCTATTTTCTTATGTTTTATGACATCCTGATCATTTTTCCATTCTATAGCAACATCAAATTCTCACTCTAACATGTACTTATGACTATTAGGTATTTTTACCGATTAAGCCCTTTTGCTCGTTTTCGCTTAAAACCGAGTAGTACAAGTTGTCAACATAATTTAAAACCTCATATTGTATCATAAAACACCAGAATACAAAAATTTTACCTATGGGTATTTTTCCAAATATGAACCCTAGGTTGAATTATTGCTAGCATAAGCTAAATCAAGTTACCGGGACTCCAAAAACGTAAAGCACTTGAAAAACGGGGTTAGAACGGACTTACAATTGAGCTTGGGAAGCTTGAAAACCCTAGCCATGGAGTCTCCCTTGGTATATTCGGCCATGGGGTTGAAGATGAGCAAAATTGGCTTTTAATTTTGTATTTTAATTCATTTTACCCCTAAATGACCAAAATGCCCTAACAACTAAACTTTCCAAAAATTCCATCCATGTCCAATTTTTGTCCATAGACTTATAAATTGGTAAAATTGCTATTTAAGACCTCCTAATTAATATTTCAAAACAATTTGATACTAGAAACTTCTAGAATGCAAGTTTTGCAAATTATTTGATTTAGTCCCTAATTTCAATTTAAGCACTTTATGCATAAAATATCTTCACGAAATTCTCACACAATCATGAAATCATATCATAGACCTCAAAATAATCATAAAATCATTATTTCTATCTCGAATTTTGTGGTCACGAAACCACTATTCCGACTAGGCGCAAAATCAGGATATTACAGCTCTCCCCCTTTTAGGGATTTTCGTCCCCGAAAATCTTACCAGAAAAGTGGTCTTCACTTTTAATCTCATATTCGGTGCCGAAGAACTTTCACTTAGGCTGTACCTCCAATACATCTCTTTAATTTCTCATATGATCTGAAAACTTATAGTCTCAACTCTCAATTGTTCTTAAATTTTCAACCCTTCTCAGTTTCCCATGATATCATGACATAAAATCCGGATCTTAACTTGATTAATGGAGACCGAAATTCCAAGAAATCCAACAATCAAAGAGGCCTGAAATTCCATGAATCTGATATGGAAATAATTCTGATATGGCCTCAAGAATAATCCTTCTCATTTCCATCCCAATATCAACACTGAAAAGGACAATATTGATAGATCCCAATGCTCGGCTTTAACCCCTTTAACAACTCCGATTTTATGTAACATCGAATGCGCTAAACTATCACATTACCTCACTGTCTTGAAACACATCACAATTCATACAACAGTACATTACTGAAACTCAGGAAGTCTTTACTCAATGTAGACTACTCTAGTTCAGACGCTTCGGTTACCAATATTCTCATCTATCCAAACTTTGTCAACATGTAATAAACTTTTTAGCTTTCACAAGACGAAAACCTTATCATTCGTAGTGACTTTAACTAATATCCAACTCTTTCTAATAAATATACACTTCTCGTTCGGACTATTTACTCTTTTATCAAGACAAAATGAAATTATATTATCGGACTTGAGAAAATAATCCCGACATAATTATCACATGAAATATTTCAAATAAATAATTCACCATACGGACTAAAACTCGCTTTTATCACCTATGCCTTTATCGATGTCAAATCCTTACGAAATTAGAAAAATCCCAATACTAAAATCACCACATTACCAAGATCAAATTAGAAGTATAGTCATATTCGACATGATTATCACGAGCTAAAGAACGTGCTTGAACATGAGTCATAATTGACAAATTATGGAACAAAGATAATAAGAAAACCGAATAAAGAAATCCAAGATAGAGAAACCCAGAATAAAGAAATCCAGAATAAAGAGATCTAGGATAAAGAAACCCAAGATACGATATTATGCGGAAAATCGAAAACCAAACTCATAGAGAATACTAGAATACCCGATGAAATAGAGCAATATAAATTATAAACCAATCGGACTACCAATGCTTTCATCCAACACCGAATTAGAAGACATTCCCATATAACAAGAATTTCTTCGAAGATCAATAGCCATAGAAATATTTACGAGAACGGGTAAACACATAGAACATCTCAAAAGAGATCGCTAAATCATCCGGTCATAAGCATCACACTCAGATAGTTCACATTTCAAATATCATTTCCCCAACTAGTTCTACCATCACAAATTTCATATTAAACCATTCACTAAAGAAGGTCAGTTCTGAATAAATTTCGATTTACACTTTTCTCGACCTTGCACCTGAATAATTCGATTTACCAAAGAGAATTCCTTCTCTAACTGGGACAGTGCAAAATTCCAATAATCTTTATATCAATCCGATACTTTACTGACTCTGACTTTACTTATCAGCTCATTTTCAATCTCTGATCATACTTATAATTATTCTATCACTGAACTCTTTGGGTTCTCAACCAGAAACTTATTCAATACAAATCTCATGAAATTCCATTATAAGTACCATTTCGGTAAGGGGGAGGGGTTGTAGGACCTCTGACTCGACTTTCTTATACATACACATATGACACAACTTCCATCATCATAGCAACATCATCAAAATCATGTCATTCATTTAGGCAATGCAACATTGATGTCGGCTTACACAAATTTTCCTATTGTCCCATTTAGACAATATACTTATGCATACATTCTATGTTTTCTAGATAGCTTTATTATCCATTCATTTAATTAAATTAATTCATGCTCATGACATCATATAAGGCCAAATAAACATAGATATTTGCATCACAATCACAACTTTCATTTCGTGCATCATCTTGTACATATCATTACAATCATATAATTCAATCCAACAATTTAATTAACATAGATAAGTTCATTTCATTATAATCCTTTATCTCATAAAATTATATATCATTAGCATTCATCAACATTAGGCGTCCAAATCAAGACAAGGACATTTTCATTCAGTATCATAATATTATGACTTTTATTCATACCTCTACTACTTTCTATTTATTCCGTTCATCTTATCAAGTAAGCCACATACATTACATCATATGAGCATTAAGCAAATATGAATATTTATCACATATGTATCATAAACTTTTATTCATACTTTTCTCGAACCGAGACTTATCATAATCATAATTTTACTCAAATACCTTCACATAACATTGAACATGGTTGGCACAGCTCGGTTGGAGAGTACCCTGTCTAAATAAGACGGTATTCATACGCGTCGGAAGACATCACACTATCACATATTAGTGGCATGTATAGCTAAACTTTTACACATGCGAGGTTAGTCCGAGAACCGACTAAACCTACTCTGATACCACCAAATGTAATGCCCACTACCCGAGACCATTGCCGGAGTCGAACACGAGGTGTTAACAGACTTAATTCATTACTTAAACAGCTCATACAATTCATTTTAAAATTTTGAGTCGAGCTAGAAATTTGCATCACGATCGCTTTAAAATCATATCTCAAGTTTCAAACTCGAAATCTAATTCTGTAAATTTTTCCTGAAACTAGACTCATATATATCTATTAATTTTTTTCTAGAATTTTTGGTTGGGCCAATTAGTACAGTTTTTTAGTTAAAGTCTCCCCTGTTTTAGGGTTCGACTACTCTGACCTCTGTGTATTACTAATCGATATCTCCTCAGCATAGCTTCAATGACTATACCGTTTGTTTTTAATAAAAACTATACTCAATAAGGATTCTGTACATATAAATCATGACTTCTAATTATATTTGAACAATTTATGGTGAATTTCCAAAGTCGAACATGGGATCCGAAATCGCTCGCCCTGTTTCACAAAAATTTAAACATCTCATAAAATATAACTCATATACTGCTTTGTTCCATCCATATGAAAATAGACTCATAATTCTTCAATTCCATATTTATTCATCATCTAATTGTATCTTTACTATTTTAATGATTTTTCAAACTCATATCATCGTTGTTGTTCGAATCTATTTTATGGTAAATTTTACCTATTTCATGGTTTCCATGAATTAGCTAGCAATTTAGCATACATAACACCAAATATGATCATAATTAGCCATTCCAATGGCTAATCATTACCAAGCATTTCCATACCACTCAATAACCATATCATAAGACCATATATACAAAATGATTATAATGCTATACATGCCATACTCAAAATATGCAAGCCATTATGCCAAGATGGTATACTGGATAGTGTGAGCATGCCTCCGATCGTTCCCGATTTCCGAAATGGCTTGTCAACACTACAAGGAATGAAAAGAAGAAAGTAAGCATAAATGCTTAGTAAGCTCACATGCAAATAGCAAGTAACACAACTATATAAGCAAACATAAAACATCATTTGCATAATCATCACCGAGACAATCATATCACATTTTCATTTATCATCTTACCATATTGTTGTTATATTGAGTTTTCAACCCGAGGGTTAAGTACATACCTGTTCAAAGTATTCATTTCACAACACTTACCAATACGTCCCTTTCATCTTGATTATTCCTCCATTTGAGTAGAATTTTACCCGTTGAACACATCGGAATATAATTCGGATACATGGAAAGTTTGCACATAAGTGCCACATATGTAGCCAAGCTACTATGTAATCTGTCCATAAGTGAACTCGGACTCAACTCAACAAGCTCGGGCATTCGCATCCATAAGTGAACTCGGACTCAACTCAACGAGCTCGGATGCCTAGTTACATCTCTCGAACTCGGACTCAACTCAACGAGTTCGGATGCCCAAACATCCTAGTGATATGTCACTTGTATCCTAATCCATTCCTAAGGTTCAACGGGACCTTTTTCCCAATCATGTGTCTCAACCATCTTCTACGTAATGCCGTCACCGATACTCGGTAGTATTTCACATTTTCCAAGTATATCACATAATTGGACATATTAACAAACTATAATCACAGTATAATATTTCATAATAATTATCATATCATTTAAATAACATTAAAACATTTAAAATAATAACTATGTCACCAACATTTACATATGAACTTACCTCGTATGCGAAAATGGCTACTTTTACCATTTCGTCCACAACTTGGTATTTTTCCTTTTTAGCCCGAATTTTAGTTTTCCATGCTTTGTTATTTAAAATATAGTCTAATTAGGACTCACATTATTCAAATTGACCCAAAATCATATTTTGGTAAAACTACAGTTTTGCCCCTAAACTTTTGCATATTTACACTTTTGCCCCAAAGCTCGTAAATTAAACTTCAGCCTATTTTCTTATGTTTTATGACATCCTGATCATTTTTCCTTTCTATGGCAACATCAAATTCTCACTCTAACATGTACTTATGACTATTAGGTATTTTTACCGATTAAGCCCTTTTGCTCGTTTTTGCTTAAAACCGAGTAGTACAAGTTATCAACATAATTTAAAACCTCATATTGTATCATAAAACACCAGAATACACAAATTTTACCTATGGTTATTTTTCCAAATATGAACCCTAGGTTGAATTATTGCTAGCATAAGCTAAATCAAGTTACCGGGACTCCAAAAACGTAAAGAACTTGAAAAACGGGGTTAGAACGGACTTACAATTGAGCTTGGGAAGCTTGAAAACCCTAGCCATGGAGTCTCCCTTGGTATATTCAGCCATGGGGTTGAAGATGAGCAAAATCGGCTTTTAATTTTGTATTTTAATTCATTTTACCCCTAAATGACCAAAATGCCCTTACAACTAAATTTTCCAAAAATTCCGTCCATGTCCAATTTTTGTCCATAGACTTATAAATTGGTAAAATTGCTATTTAAGACATCCTAATTAATATTTCAAAACAATTTGATACTAGAAACTTCTAGAATGCAAGTTTTGCAAATTATTCGATTTAGTCCCTAATTTCAATTTAAACACTTTATGCATAAAATATCTTCACGAAATTCTCACACAATCATGAAATCATATCATAGACCTCAAAATAATAATAAAATCATTATTTCTATCTCGAATTTTGTGGTCATGAAACCACTATTCCGACTATGCCCAAAATCAGGATATTACAACTCTCCCCCTTTTAGGGATTTTCGTCCCCGAAAATCTTACCAGAAAAGTGGTCTTCACTTTTAATCTCATATTCGGTGCCGAAGAACTTTCACTTAGGCTGTATCTCCAATACATCTCTTTAATTTCTCATATGATCTGAAAGCTTATAGTCTCAACTCTCAACTGTTCTTAAATTTTCAACCCTTCTTAGTTTCCCATGATATTATGACATAAAACCCGGATCTTAACTTGATTAATGGAGACCGGAATTCCAAGAAATCCAACAATCAAAGAGGCCTGAAATTCCATGAATCTGATATGGAAATAATTCTGATATGGCCTCAAGAATAATCCTTCTCATTTCCATCCCAATATCAACACTGACAAGGACAATTTTGATAGATCCCAATGCTCGGCTTTAACCCCTTTAACAACTCCGATTTTATGTAACATCGAATGCTCTACACTATCACATTACCTCACTGTCTTGAAACACATCACAATTCATACAATAGTACATTACTGAAACTCAGGAAGTCTTTACTCAATGTAGACTAGTCTAGTTCAGACGCTTCGGTTACCAATATTCTCATCTATCCAAACTTTGTCAACATGTAATAAACTTTTCAGCTTTCACAAGACGAAAACCTTATCATTCGTAGTGACTTTAACTAATATCCAACTCTTTCTAATAAATATACACTTCTCGTTCAGACTATTTACTCTTTTATCAGTACAAAAATGAAATTATATTATCAGACTTGAGAAAAATAATCCTGACATAATTATCACATGAAATATTTCAAATAAATAATTCACCATACGGACTAAAACTCGCGCTTTTATCACCTATGCCTTTACTGATGTCAAATCCTTACACAGAAATTAGAAAAAATCCCAATACTAAAATCACCACATTACCAAGATCAAATTAGAAGTATAGTCATATTCGACATGATTATCACGAGCTAAAGAACGTACTTCGAACATGAGTCATAATTGACAAATTATGGAACAAAGATAATAAGAAAACCGAATAAAGAAATCCAAGATAGAGAAACCCAGAATAAAGAAATCAAGAATAAAGAGATCCAGGATAAAGAAACCCAAGATACGATATTATGCCAGAAAATCGAAAACCAAACTCATAGAGAAAATACAGAATACCCCGATGAAATAGAGCAATATAAATTATAAACCAGTCAGACTACCAATGCTTTCATCCAACACCAGAATTAGAAGACATTCCCATATAACAAGAATTTCTTCAGAAGATCAATAGCCATAGAAATATTTCTGAGAACGGGTAAACACATAGAACATCTCAAAAGAGACTGCTAAATCTGTCCGGTCATAATCTGTCACACTCGAGATAGTTCACATTTCAAATATCATTTCCCCAACTAGTTCGCCATCACAAATTTCATATTAAACCATTCACTAAAGAAGGCCGATTCAATAAATTTCGATTTACACTTTTCTCGACCTTGCACCGAGTAATTCGATTTACCAAAGAGAATTCCTTCTCTAATCGGACAATGCATAATTCCAATAATCTTTATATCAATCCGATACTTTACTGACTCTGACTTTACTTTTCAGCTCATTTTCAATCTTTGATCATACTTATAATTATTCTATCACTGAACTCTTTGGGTTCTCAACCGAAAACTTATTCAATACAAATCTCATGAAATTCCATTATAAGTACCATTTCGGTAAGCGAGAGGGGTTGTAGGACCTCTGACTCAACTTTCTTATACATACACATATGACACAACTTCCATCATCATAGCAACATCATCAAAATCATGTCATTCATTCAGGCAATGCAACATTCATGTTGGCTTACAAAAATTTTCCTATTGTCCCATTTAGACAATATACTTATGCATACATTCTATGTTTTCTAGATAGCTTTACTTATCCATTCATTTAATTAAATTAATTCATGCTCATGACATCATATAAGGCCAAACAAACATAGATATTTGCATCACAATCACAACTTTCATTTCGTGCATCATCATGTACATATCATTACAATCATATAATTCAATCCAATAATTTAATTAACATAGATAAGTTCATTTCATTATAATCCTTTATCTCATAAAAATTATATATCATTAGCATTCATCAACATTAGACGTCCAAATCAAGACAAGGACATTTTCATTCGTATCATAATATTATGACTTTTATTCATACCTCTACTACTTTCTATTTATTCTGTTCATCTTATCAAGTAAGCCACATACATTACATCATATGAGCATTAAGCAAATATGAATATTTATCACATATGTATCATAAACTTTTATTCATACTTTTCTGAACCGAGACTTATCATAATCATAATTTTACTCAAATACCTTCACATAACATTGAACATGGTTGGCACAGCTCGGTTGGAGAGTACCCTGTCTAAATAAGACGGTATTCATACGCGTCGGAAGACATCACACTATCACATATTAGTGGCATGTATAGCTAAACTTTTACACATGCGAGGTTAGTCCGAGAACCGACTAAACCTACTCTGATACCACCAAATGTAATGCCCACTACCCGAGACCATTGCCGGAGTCGAACACGAGGTGTTAACAGACTTAATTCATTACTTAAACAGCTCATACAATTCATTTTAAAATTTTGAGTCGAGCTAGAAATTTGCATCACAGTCGCTTTAAAAATCATATCTCAAGTTTCGAAACTCGAAATCTAATTCTGTAAATTTTTCCTGAAAGTAAACTCATATATCTATCAATTAATTTTTTTCTAGAATTTTTGGTTGGGCCAATTAGTACAGTTTTTTAGTTAAAGTCTCCCCTGTTTCAGGGTTCAACTACTCTAACCTCTGTGTATTATGAATCAGATATCTCCCTGTACAGAGCTTCAATGACATGCCATTTGTTTCTAATAAAACTATACTCAATAAGGAATCTGTACACATAAATCATGACTTCTAATTTTATTTTAAAATTTATGGTGAATTTCAAAAGTCGAGCAGGGATCCAAATCGCTCGCCCTGTTTCACAAAAATTTAAACATCTCATAAAATATAACTCATATACTGTTTTGTTCCATCCATATGAAAATAGACTCATAATTCTTCAATTCCATATTTATTCATCATCTAATTGTATCTCTACTATTTTTAATGATTTTTCAAACTCATATCACTGTTGCTGTCTGAATCTATTTTATGGTAAATTTTACCTATTTCATGGTTTCCATGAATTAGGTAGCAATTTAGCATACATAACACCAAATATGATCATAATTAGCCATTCCAATGGCTAATCATTACCAAGCATTTCCATACCACTCAATAACCATATCATAAGACCATATATACAAAATGATTATAATGCTATACATGCCATACTCAAAATATGCAAGCCATTATGCCAAGATGGTACACGAATAGTGTGAGCATGCCTCCGATCGTTCCCGATTTCTGAGCTGGCTTGTCAACACTACAAGGAATGAAAAGGAGAAAGTAAGCATAAATGCTTAGTAAGCTCACATGCAAATAGCAATTAACACAACTATATAAGCAAACATAAAACATCATTTGCATAATCATTACCGAGACATTCATATCACATTTTCATTTATCATCTTACCATATCGTTGTTATATCGAGTTTTCAACCCGAGGGTTAAGTACATACCTGTTCAAAGTATTCATTTCACAACACTTACCAATATGTCCCTTTCATCTTGATTATTCCTCCATTTGAGTAGAATTTTACCCGTTGAACACATCGGAATATAATTCAGATACATGGAAAGTTTGCACAGAAGTGCCACATATGTAGCCAAGCTACCATGTAACCCGCCCATAAGTGAACTCGGACTCAACTCAGCGAGCTCGGGCGTTCGCATCCATAAGTGAACTCGGACTCAACTCAACGAGCTCGGATGCCTACTTACATCTCTTGAACTCGGACTCAACTCAACGAGTTCGAACATTCGCATCCATAAGTGAACTCGGACTCAACTCAACGAATTCGGATGCCCAAACATCCTAGTGATATGTCACTTGTATCCTAATCCATTCCTAAGGTTCAACGGGACCTTTTTCCCAGTCATGTGTCTCAACCATTTTCTACGTAATGCCGTTACCGATACTCGGTAGTATTTCACATTTTCCAAGTATATCACATAATTTGACATATTAACAAACAATTATCTCAGTATAATATTTCATAATAATTATCATATCATTTAAATAATATTAAAACATTTAAAATAATAACTATGTCACCAACATTTACATATGAACTTACCTCGTATGCGAAAATGACTACTTTTACCATTTCGTCTACAACTTGGTATTTTTCCATTTTAGCCCGAATTTTAGTTTTCCTTGCTCTGTCATTTAAAATATAGTCTAATTAGGACTCACATTATTCAAATTGACCCAAAATCATATTTTGGCAAAATTACGCTTTGCCCTAAACTTTTGCATATTTACACTTTTGCCCCAAAGCTCGTAAATTAAACTTCAGCCTATTTTCTTATGTTTTATGACATGCTGATCATTTTTCCTTTCTATGGCAACATCAAATTCTCACTCTAACATGTACTTATGACTATTAGGTATTTTTACCGATTAAGCCGTTTTGCTCGTTTTCGCTTAAAACCGAGTAGTACAAGTTGTCAACATAATTTAAAACCTCATATTGTATCATAAAACACCAGAATACACAAATTTTACCTATGGGTATTTTTCCAAATATGAACCCTAGGTTGAATTATTGCTAGCATAAGCTAAATTAAGTTACCGGGACTCCAAAAACGTAAAGAACTTGAAAAACGGGGTTAGAACGGACTTACAATTGAGCTTGGGAAGCTTGAAAACCCTAGCCATGGAGTCTCCCTTGGTATATTCGGCCATGGGGTTTAAGATGAGCAAAATTGGCTTTTAATTTTGTATTTTAATTCATTTTACCCCTAAATGACCAAAATGCCCTTACTATTAAACTTTCCAAAAATTCCATCCATGTCCAATTTTTGTCCATAGACTTATAAATTGGTAAAATTGCTATTTAAGACCTCCTAATTAATATTTCAAAACAATTTGATACTAGAAATTTCTAGAATGCAAGTTTTGCAAATTATTCGATTTAGTCCCTAATTTCAATTTAAGCACTTTATGCATAAAATTTCTTCACAAAATTTTTACACAATCATGAAATCATATCATAGACCTCAAAATAATCATAAAAGCATTATTTATATCTCGGATTTTGTGGTCACGAAACCACTATTCTGACTAGGCCCAAAATCAAGATATTACAACATGGGTTAGGGGTGTTACAGTTTGGCTCTCAATTTTTCCAAAACTGAACCATCATTAGACAACACTAAATGCATCTTCATAGCTCTCAATGCAAACCAGGACTTCCTACTTAATGTATCGGCGACCACATTTGCCTTCCCCGGGTGATAATCAATGATCAACTCGTAATCTTTAATTAGTTCTAACCATTTTTGTTGTCTCAGATTCAATTCTTTTTGAGTCATCAAATACTTTAAACTCTTGTGGTCTGTTAATATACGACAAGTCTCACCATATAAATAATGCCTTCAAAATTTTAAGGTGAAAACAATGGCAGCAAGCTCTAAGTCGTGCGTTGGATAATTCTTCTCGTGCAGCTTCAACTGCCGTGAAGCATAGGCTATCACTTTACCATTTTGCATAAGCACACAACCCAGTCCATTTAAGGATGCATCACAGTAGAATACAAACACTTTTCCAGACTCGGGTAATACTAGAACTGGTGCTTCAGTCAACAATGTCTTCAACTTCTCGAAACTCTGCTGACATTTTTCTGTCCATTCAAACTTAACATCTTTCTGTAGCAACCTCGTCATTGGAGTTGCTATTATGGAAAATCCTTTCACAAATCTTCGGTAGTAGCCGGCTAAGCCCAAAAAGCTTCTAATCTCGGTTACATTTTTAACCAAAAAGCTTCTAATCTTGGTTACATTTTTAAGTGGTTTCCAGTCAACGATAGTAGAGATCTTACTAGGATTAACTCAGATACCATCACCTAAAACTACGTGACCAAAAAACCCTACTTCTTGGAGCCAAAATTTACTCTTGCTAAACTTAGCATACAATTGCTTTTCCTATAAGGTCTGCTACACAATCTTCAGATGCTTCGTATGCTCTGTCTCATCCTTGGAATAAATCAAAATGTCGTCAATGAACACAACGATGAACTTGTCCAAGTATGGCCGAAATATCCTATTCATTAGTCTATAAATACGACCGGTGCATTCGTCAACCCAAATGACATGACAAGGAATTCATTGTGACCATACCTCATTTTGAAAGCTGTCTTAGGCACATCCGATTCCTTAACTAGCAACTGATAGTAGCCGGATCTCAGGTCTATCTTAGAGAATACAGTGGCTCCTCTCAATTGATCGAACAAATCATCAATCCTTGGCAAAGGATACTTATTCTTGATAGTTACCTTGTTCAGTTGCCGATAATCTATACATAGCCTTATTGACCCATCTTTCTTCTTTACAAATAATACAGGAGCACCCCAAGGCAAATAACTCGGCCTGCAAAACCTTTATCTGCCAGTTCTTGCAACTGTGCTTTTAACTCCTTCAGTTCGGTTGGTGCCGTCCTATAAGGAGCAATCGAAATAGGAGTTGTTCCTGGCATCAATTCAATACCAAACTCTATCTCTCTAGCAGGAGGTAATCCGGGTAATTCCTCAGGGAACACGTCTGGATATTCACATACTATTGGTACGGACTCAATCTTCGACTCAGTTTTCTTAGTGTTCAGTAAAAAGCAAGGTAGGCTTCATACCCTTTTCTCATATATCTTTGAGCAACCATTGATGTAATTACAAATGGCGATGTATCCAATTCTCTAGAATCAACTCATAGAATCTCACCATCTGGGCACTTCAATTCAATATACATGCTACCATAGTTTACAATTACATCATGCAAGGCTAACCAATCCATGCCAAGTATTATATCAAACTCATCGAATGGAAATAACATTAGGTTAGCCAAAAACAAATGACCCTAAATCATCAAAGGGCAATTCTTACAGACTTTATCAACCAGGACTGACTTGCCTAATGGGTTCGACACTCTAATTATAAATTCCATAGGTTCAATGGGTATATTCATACTAAACACCAATCTCATGTAAATGTATGAATGCATCGATCTCGGATCAATTAAGGCAACAACACAAGTATTAAAAAGAGAAAAGTTACCTGTGATGACATCAGGAGTAGAGGCTTCCTCTCGAGCCCGTATTAGATACGTTCTTGCTGAGGCTCGAGCCTCTGAATTCGTAGTGTCTTTGGCCGCAACCAGACTACCACTAGCACTCCCAGGATATCTCAGAGGTCTACCTCGTGAAATAGGAGTACTCAATTTTGGAGCTAATTCCACCTCTTTATCGGTTCGCTCTGGGTAGTCTCTGAGGAAGTGGTCAAGAGAACCACATCTATAGCATGCACCGCTCTTCATTCAGAACTCTTCGAAGAGAAATTTATTACAGCTTTTACACTTTGGCATTGGTTCATCTACACTCCCCACACTAGTCACCATCGGGGAGGAAGACTTCTGGTTACGTCGTTTGGAGCTTCTCGCTTTACCCAAATATCCTACCGATGAAGTGGAACTTTCATGTTGGCTCTTTAATTTCTTTGTCAAAAATGAGAGCGCCCTACTGCTGGATCTCTTGCTCGAAACTCGAGCTTCTCTCTTAGCTTGCTTCCTTTCATTATTGAGCTCCTTGGCCTTCTTGGCCCGATCAACTAATGTAGCAAACTCTCGTATTTCAAGGATCCCAATTAACAGCTTGATTTCCTTAGTCAGACCTTCTTTGAACCGTTTACACATTTCTGACTTTGTTTGGACTTGCATACTGGCTTAGTCTCACAAATTCCCTTTCGTATTCTGATACCGTCTTATTTCCTTGTTTTAGTTCCAGGTACTCCTTTCGCTTCGAGTCTAAGAATCTTTGACTAATATATTTCTTCTTAAACTCAACTTGGAAAAATTCCCAAGTGATGTTTTCCTTTGGCACCACTGAAGATACAGTCTTCCACCAGTGGTATTCAATATTCTTTAGAAAAGATACAACATATTTTAAACACTCCTCAGGCGTACATGATAATTCGTCCAATACTCGTGTAGTGTTCTTGAGCTAGAACTCGGCTCGTTCAGCATCATCATCAATCTTAGCTCTAAATTCTTCAGCCCCATACTTCCTAAGCTTATCCACTGGGGCTTTACCAATTCTTACAGGTGCCATACCTCGTGGCACTTCCTCCTCTGGTATGTTAGGGGGCAAGGGAGGTCTTGGTATATTGGGGCGATTTCTCAAATAATCCCCAAACCACTCATCCATCATATCAAAGAAGGCATTCTGGCCTCTTCCTGGCCTTCAGACATAGGCCCTCTACTACTATTAGAAATAGCTCGTTGTACGAAAGCTGGAGCATGGCTCTCGGCTCCCTCGGATTCATCTTGTGCTTGATTGGAAGACATTTACTATATTCAAAGATAATCAAACAGTTAGGAGTTGTCACACTATCAACGTTCGTATGATGGCATATATAGCTAAACTCGTTACACCCTACTGTTGTCCTAGAATAGACTAAATTGTAGCTCTGATACCATTAATGTAATACCCCTTACCCGTACCCTAGATTGAGACCAGGTATGAGGCGTTACTAGACACATACTTGGACACTTTTGGAAAAATATAGGTTATAAAATTTTCTTCCAATTTAAAACCCATCAAACAACATCTTAATGTCCCTATTATGGGCCTACGAGGCCTAGAACATACAATGGGAATGGTCCGAGACTAAATCGAGAGCCTAAGAAAATTTTCTAGGTTAAGTTTCACATGCCCGTGTGGAGACAATGCACACGCCCGTGTGCTTTGGGACACGCCCGTGTCCCTAACCCGTGTAGAATTAATTGAATTTATTTCTTATTTTGAACCTACAGGGGTGTTCACATGGCCTAGCACATGCCCGTGTGGTTTCTTGTGTTCAAAAACTCGAGCATTTTGTTTATGACGTCAGCATGCATTTAGGGGCACATGGCTAAGGCACACGCCCGTTTGCTGGGCTGTGCCCTCCACACGGTTGAAACACACGGTTGTGTCTCTACCAGTGTGTTTACTGCCATGCATTCTGACTTAAAAATTTTCAAGTGAAGGGGACACACAGCCGTACTACACGCCCATGGGCTATCCGTGTGTCATACACGGCCTAGACACAAGCCCGTGGGTCTACCCGTATGGACCTTGTTGGGCTATTTTCCAAGCCTTTGGTCACCCTCTAACATCCATACATACTTATAAGTTTCAATAATATTTAACATGGTCTAATTATACTCTTAAACAACCTTGATATACCTTATTTCATGTAAACCTCATCTCATCAGTTTTATACATGCTAGGTTATTCCCTTTTGTATTAAGGATTTCTATGTCTTATAGCACATTTAGGATTGGCTCATTATCTTAACTCATTGCCAATTTTAACCTAACCATTCCATGTGTTTTGATCACATTATATGTGTCTAATTGTGGTACATCATTTTCAATCAACACAAGAACATTTGAACAAAACCATGCACAATTTGTAGGTCATAACCTACATCAAAATGAGCCATGTCCCAAGGCCTTATACAAGTGAATATGAACACCTTTATAAGCCTTCATATTGGCAAATCAAATGAAACATATGACAAAATAAACAAAATCCCTATACATGCTATTGAATAAAATAAAAGTATTTATATACCAAAGCTGGACAAGGTGATAGTGTGTTGATTCTCCAATTGTCTTCCAATCTCTACGAGTCCTTGAGCTTTGTAAGATAGGGAAAAGAGAGGGGTAAGCATTTACATGCTTAGTCAGCCCAAATAATAGGAAAGTAAACTTATCGATTAATTTACATACAATCATGTTAGGCAACCAATCCAACAAATATAGGATAGCCTCCTATCACATGCACTCAAACATCGAGTTAGTCTCACAATATTTCATCATATAAATTGTCTTAGATGAGCTCATCATTCAACATTTTCATTTCTATATCTCATGTTAATCTGGTTGAGTACCTCAAAAATCTCGATGGATTATCCATTTACCGTCAAGTCGTAATAGTGATCTTCTCAAGTACGCACTCCCACGAACCTCACGTCTTACGGTGGGATTACCAGTCCAGGCTAAATCCCTTAAAGTGACAAACACCCTTAATGAGCTCGGATCTGAATTACCAGTCTAGGCTAAATTCAAACCCTATTTAGATTACCCGTTTGGGCTAAATCCTTATTGCACACATATTCTTCGGGAGGCTCGATCACTTAAGGAACACCCGTCCAGGCTAGATCCTTTCTATACCGAGATCAACGGATTATTCGTCTGGGCTAAATCCTTTTCTGCAACACATGCAGAATCTCGAGACATGTAAGCAATGGTATCCATCGAATTTCCCTTTTTACTTCAACCAGTAACTTTATCATTTTGTCATTGTTATTAACACATTTTATGGATTTTCATGCTATCATCACATACACAATTATCATACATTAATAAAACATACATATAGACATATTATGAGTTTACCTTAAGTTATTCGAACTTACCTAGTATTCGTTTCGGTTTCGCATTTCAGTTATTCCGAAACCTTTCGTTTTCCTTGATCGACCTCCGAAATTTGTTCCTCGGGGTCTATAAAAATAAAAATAAATCATCAATATCTCACATTATTCTTTTTGGGCCTAAATTTCACCCCCAAACAAAATAACCGTTTTGCCCCTAACCTTTCACATTTTTTACAATTTAGTTCCTAGGCTCGTATATTGAAATGCATGAAATTTCTTGGTTACCCAATCCTAACAAAATATTTTTCATTCTTATAGCAACCCACATTTTCCTTTATTTCACATCTTTCTACCAACTTTTTTGCAACTTTTTTAATCTAGTCCTTTAAGCCATTTCCATGAAAAACCACTTGGTAAAAGTTGTTTACCATCCTTTAAACTCTTATTTTCCTCCAAAAAACATCAAAATACAAGCATCTCATGCATGGGTAAATTTATAAACATGAACGCTAGCATGAAATATGGGTAGAAATGAAGAGAGTAAGCTACAGGGATTTCAAAAATACAACGAACATTAAAAACGAGGCTAGAGAGCACTTACTATTGAGCTTGGAAAACTTGAAAACCCTAGCTATGGAGAACCCTAATTTTTGGCAGCAACATGGAGAGAATGGGCTGATTTTTTGCTTATTTTCCCATTTTATTTCATTAATATACCAAATGACCAAAATGCCCCTCAATACTAAACTTTCAAATTTCTCCATACATGCTCATTTTTGTCCAAAAACATAGAAATTGGAAAAATTTCTCTTTAAGACCTAATTAATAATCTAAAGCAATTTGATGCAAATTACTTCTCGAATCCAAGTTTTGCAATTTATTCAATTTGGTCCTTATTTTCCAATTGGACACCTTACTCATAGAATTTCTTCATGAAACTTTAACGCATGCATATTTTCATATTCTAAACCTCATAATAATAATAAAATAATCATTTGAAAATCGTATTTGTGGTCCCAAAACCACTGTTCTGACTAGGCCCTATTTTTGGATTTTACAATGCCATTGTTGATAATGTGAGTTTTATGAAGTTTGATGATAGTAAATGAAAGATATGTGTTAGATTACTTTGTTTTGTATTGGGATTTTTGATGAATGAGTATTTTGGACTAAATTGTGAAAATGAGAAATTGAGGGATTAAAATGTGAAATAAATGAAATATGTGGGTTTATATGAAATCCATGAAAATTTAGTGTATAAGAAAATTTTATGTATTTTGTGATTTTATGAATTAGGGACTAAAGTGTTAAAATGTGAAAATGTGAGGGCTAATTTGTAAAATGCCCTAAATATGTGTATATGGATTGTTTTGAATGAATGTGAGATTGAATAAGTCAAATTTGAATGTGTTTATATCAAGAACCAAAGAAAATAGAATTAAACCGGGAAAAGTCGAAAGTCGTCGAATAATCGATTCTGTTCGTTTGAATACATACGAGGTAAGTCGATATACAAATAAATGTGTTAAATTGAATTATTAATTATTTATATGATATTTGATTTGTGATGAATGGATTTGAGAGAAAAATATATGAAATCCGAGAAAGTTCCAATAATGCGATGACGTCCGAAAAGTCTCGTATGAACCATAGGAATAGCTAGGATACATATGTCATGACATAGGATTTTCGATATGTGATTTCGTGTAAGACCACGTCTGGGACATTGGCATCGATTTGAGATTTACGCGTAAGACCATGTCTGGGACATCGGCATGATATTTGATTTCATGTAAGACCTTGTCTGGGACAGTGGCATCTATATTTGGTTACATGTAAGACCACGTCTGGGACGTTGGCATTGTACGAGCTTTCCAAGCTATCCACGGATCCTTTTTTATTCTGAACGGCTCAACGGGTATTCTGAGAAATGAGTAACTATGTGAATGTGTACCCAAATTTAAGTATGTTTGAAAGGTATGTTATAATAGAGAATGAAAGGTAAGCTTATGTTTATATGTGGATATATGAAGTATGTATGAGTTATATGAAAATGAAATGTGTTATGTATAAAAGATTTATGAACAAATGAGCTATATGAGATTTATGGATATGTGGTTATATCTTGCCTTGAGTTATATGAATGAAATGGTTTAGAATTGTTTATGTGACAAGTTTATTTGTATATGGCTTACTAAGCTTTGGAAAGCTTACTTTGTGTGTGTTTTCAATTGTTTTATAGATATTGAAGCTACTAGGAGCTCGGGGACCGTCGAGGATCATCACCACACTATCGACCTCTATTTTGGTACCTTTTGAAAATGTAAATTTGAAATATGGCATGTATAGGCTAGAAGTATTTGAGATATGTTTTAAGTTGCGAAGTGTAAATTTAGCCATGTGATATGGCTTAGTTTTGGTTATGTTTATATATGACTTTTGAGTATAAACTATGTAATGAAATATTGCTAATACGATGTGTTCATATATGGCCAAGAGAATTAGTCAAGTTGGTAAGTTTTTAGTGTGTGGCTATTTTGAGATTTGGTAAGATTATGGCATGAGATTGAATGAGTAAATTAAGGTTATGAATTTTATGTTTTGGTATGACTTTGGCTTATGTTTTGGTATGCTTTAGTATGGATTAATAGCATGAAATTGGTTGATTATAATATGGCATGATTGGTGTATGATTTGGTTGTGGATTGATTGAAAATTTGGTATAAAATGAATTGGTTTTGATGCTTGTAGGGAGGACCCTTTATGGGTGGCATGTTGGCCTTGTAAATGATCTATTTTTGCCCACACGAGCAGGGACACGGGCATGTGTCTCAGCCATGTTGATCGAGGGCCATTTCGAAATGAGCCTGAGTAGACCACACAATCACGCACACACGGGCGTGTTCTAGGCCATGTGGCCAAGTCAGTTTCAAGCACGGGCTAGACACACAGGCGTGTGACTAGCCATGTGACCCAAGTCAGTAGCCTCCCTAATTTTCACACGGCCTGGCACACAGGCATGTCTTGTGGCCATGTGGACAAGTCAATATGTATGCCCCATTTTGCTATGACCTAGACACACGGGCGTGTCTAATGCCTTGTAGGGCGCACGGCCTGCTCACACGGGCGTGTGACCTTTATAACTTTGAAAAATGTTTAAGTTTCAAAAAATTTTGTGTGCATTCGGTTTATTCCTAACTCCTTTCTAAAGCATGTTTAAGGTCTCATTGACTTATGGAAGGGACTCTGTATTGATGTATGACTATAATGCTATGATGATTGTGAAATGAATGCTAAATGTTTTGATATGTTCAGTAATGCCTCTAAACCCTAGTCTAGCGACGAATACAGGTTAGGGGTGTTACATTGGCCATGTGACCCAAGTTAGAGAGTTACATGAGGTCGAACACAGGCTGGGACATGGCCATGTGATCCCATTTTGAATGTCTACATGGCCTATGACATAGGCGTGTCTCTTGGCCATGTGAGACACATGGGCTTGTGTCCCCTGAAATTTAAAAAATTTCTCTTTTTTTTTAAAAATTTATTAAGTATTCAATTTAGTCCCGAACCACTTCTAATGCTTGTTTTGGGCCTCAAGGGCTCGTGTTAGGGACTATATGTTTGTATTTGAATGACTTCTATTTGGATTTGAGATATCTATATGAAATGTATGATTATTTAAGAAATAAGTCTAGTAATGCTCTGTAACCCTATTCCAGCGATGGATACGAGTTAGGGGTGTTACCAATATACCCTAAAAACTTGGGTTTCTTAGCTTAGCATAAGCTTTGCTATTTATAGGCATAGTTATTGCTCAATTAGGTCAGTTACAAGCCTTAAGTTCGTTGCTAAATTAGGGTAATTACAAGCCATAATTACATTAAATATGGATTGTATGGATGAAAATATCTTGAACTAATTTTTACCCTCCGTCAAACCTTTGTTGCAAAATAGGCTTATGCATGTCGCGACATATAACTTCAAACTTGACTTCTAGAGTTTGTTCAGTTGTGTTGTGACCTGGTTTTCATTCTTCACGCTTTTGGGCATAAAAATAGGTATCCTACGCACCTAATTAACTCATTAAAACTACCTTAATGCTTTTATTGGCCCAAGAGGTCAACTAACTCAAATTTATGTGTAAAAATATTTATTTAGCTAGAAATTAAAGCAAGCTAATGAAACTAAAAATGCAATAAAATAACATAAAACGAATTAAAAACAAGCTTGTTAAATGCCATAAAGTACCTAATTTGGCACGACAAATTGTGGCAGGTCAAATACCCCCACACTTAACTCGTTGCTTGTTCTTAAGCAAACAAGATAACATTAAAAGAAAAAGGAAAAAGGAAAAAGGAAAAATGAAAAAGAAAAAAGAAAAAAAAACAGAAAACAGAAAACAGAAAAAGAAAAGAAAACACACAAAACAACAATGTACTTGAGCACTTGCCACACAAGATTGGTTTCGTAACATATAAGATTGCAGAATTTGCTAAACAATTAATTCTAGCTAGATGTCTAAATGATTCATGATTTTCACTTCAAACATGCTAGTCCGATAAGTTACAAAGTAAATAAGTTAAAGACAAATAAACATATAATTCCATCAAAACATATACACGAGTATAGCATCTATGGTTGAAGAAGATAAACAGTTCGTATTTTACTTACTTAGTTTCTTTTATCCATGCTTTGAACTCTAATTTAGTATTTATAAGTATAAGCAATTCACTAGTATTTGTGCCAATATGAGTCAAATTTTATTAAATTCTCAAATTTTTTATTTGTTTCACTTTATTCACTTTTTACTCCCTTTGTAACACCCTTGACCCTTATCCGTCTATAACATCCCAAAATAGGGCCTAAACGGAACAGTGGTTGTGAAACCATGAATTTGAGGTAGAAAAGTTTATTCGGAATAATTTTTTATAATTTACTGAGTGATTAGATGCACGTGTTAGAGTATCGACAGAAAATTTTATAGATAGCATGTTTAATTTACCTACTAGGGCTTAATTGCAAAAGTTGATAAATATGAGTTTTAGATGCTAAAGGATTAAATTGAAGAGCATAATTGAAGTAGAGGTCCTTAAATGGTAATTAGACCAATAGGTTTTCATGGAAAAAAACGGACATATATAGATAAAAATAACTAAAGTTTTAATGAAGGGTATTTTAGTCATTTGGTAATTAAAAGATTAAAAAAGGGAAAAAGATAGCAAAATGTGTCCATCTTTTTCATTAGGCCAAAATTTCAAGGGTTCTTCATAGCTAAGGTTTTGTCAAGCTTCCAAGCTTCATAGTAAGTGATTCCAAGCCCCGTTTTTAATGTTTTTTACATTTTTGAAGTCCCGGTAACTTGATTTAGCTTATTCTAGCAATAATTTAACCTAAGGTTCATATTTGGAAAAATATCCATAGGTGAAATGTATTTATTTTGATGTTTTATGCTAGAATATGAAGCTTTAAATTATGTTAAATGATTTGAGTTAAGCGATTTTAAGCGAAAACGAGTAAAATGACATAATCGGTAAAAATACCTAATGGTCATAAGTACATGTTAGAGTGGGAATTTGATGTTGCCGTAGGTAAATAAATGATCAACATGTCATAAAACATAAGAATTAGGGATAAAGTTTCATTTCCGAGCCTTGGGACAAAAGTGTAAATATGCAAAAGTTTAAGGGCAAAACCACAATTTTTCCAAAGTTAGAGTTAAGGACTGTTTTGATAAATGTGAATATTAAATAATTTAAATTTTCTATTATAGATCAAGAAGAACGAAATTCGGGGTTAGACTGAGGAAAGAAAAAGGTTGAGGACTAAATCAAAATATTTGATCGTATTTTGTATCGAGGTAAGTTTGCAGTAAATAAATTCAATGTTTTATTATTTATAATTAATGATGTTATTTTTCAGCATCTATATATTTATTTTGTAAATTTATTCCTTAATGATTCAAGCAAGAATTGACGGAGAAATGATACTTAAAAGTCCCAGTTGAACCTTAGGAATGTGTAGGATACAAATGACATGACATTAGGTGTAAGGATAACAAGTAAGACCATGCCAAGGCATGGCACTGGTAAGTTTTACAAGGCAAGGAAATCATGTAAGACAATGTCAAGACATGACATTGATAAACTATGATAAGACAAAGATCCCATGTAAGACCATGCCAAGGAATGGAAATGGTGAGTTCATAAGGCAAGGATACCACGTAAGAGCATGTCAAGACATGGAAATGGTAAGTTTAAAAAGGAAAGGTACCCATGTATCCTAAGTATTCCAAGTGGTTCAACGGAAAATTTAAAGAGTGTACCAAAGGGAAGGTAAGATAAGTCCATGTTTGAAAGGTTCAGGTTATCTTGATAATTCATTTAGAATGTTGTTATTTATTTACATGCAAACTTACTAAGTTTTATGCTTACTCCCTTTCCTTTCACTCTTTTTTATAGATCGCAAAGCCAACTCGAAAAATCATAAGGATGTCGGAGATCGCCTCACACTATCAACGAGCTATCTCGATATTTTGTGACTAGAAATACTTTAAGTTATGGCATGTATAGGGACTTGGCTATTTTGTGTTTATGTCTTTATGATATGATTAAAGAATGGCATGTGAATACTTGGCAATGATTAGCTTATGATATAGCTAAATAAGAACATGTTTTGGTATTATATATGCCTAAATGAGGTTTGATGCAAAGAAATTATGAAGGAGTAAGAGTTGGCCATGGAACAGTTAGGAAGCAACAGTAGTGACGTGGTTTTGAAAAATCAATAAAAATTGTATAAATGGAATTATCTGGTAAATAAGATATAGAATTAAAGCCTACTGAGTCTTTTTTCATAGGAAAGAAACAAAGCAAGCAAAGGAAGTCTATGTTCTGAGATATTTAAATTTTTGTAAGACTGGTTCAGAGTGATTTCGTGATCCCCTATTCCAACTTTGAAAATCACTAGAAATTGTACACAAATAATTATACGTTATAGTTTATATGTATAGATTCCCTAGTGAGTCAACTTTTATTAGAAATAAAAAGAAACATTATCTGAATTTTGTATAATGAGATAATCAATTTTTAGTGAAAAGAGGTCAGGTCCGCTAAGCTGCAAAATAGGGGAACATTTAATGAATAAACTGTACTAATTGGCGAAATAAAAAATTCTGGAAAAATTATGGTAAGAAGATATATGAGTCTAGTTTTAGGGAAAAGTTACAGATTTAAATTTTGAGTTTGTAACTTGAGTTATAATTAATTTAGTGACTATTATGCAGATGGACAGTTTTATTATGAATAGTGAAATAAATTGTTTTGATTTGTGTAAGTGGAAAATTTTTAATGTTTCCGGTCTGGTCCCGAACCATTCCAATTGCATGTTTTAGGGCTTCGAAGGCCCTTTTTAGGGATTTATTGGATGAATCGAGTGAATTAATTTTTAAATGAAAAAAATTATGCCCCGAACAAGTAAGATAAGTCTGGTAATGCCTCGTGCTCGACTCCGGCGGCAGTCTCAGGTAAGGGGTATTACATTTATTGGTATCAGAGCAGGAGTTTAGTCAGTTCTCGTAATATTCAGTATGAGTAAAGGTCTAGCTATACATGCCATACTTATATTTTGATAGTGTGACGACTCGTGACAATTTTAAAATGTTTTTCTCTTATAGTTATGGATCCTGGACGAGTTGGTGCAGATGATGTAGAAAGTAACGCGCCCGCTCCTGTAGAAAGGACAATGCAACCAGATAGTAGTGAAAGCCAGTTACAATTAGTCAAGGAGAAGGGGCTCGAGAAGCCTTCTTCCAAGCTAAGAATGAGTGGTTTTTCGAGTTCGTTCGTATGAATCCAGCCGTTAGACCTCTACCCCCTCATGATCCTCAAACTACCCATGTAGCTTCCCCAATCACAGATATAGTCAAATGAGAGAAGCCACCAGTTGATAAAATTGGAAAGTAGGGGGCCGAAGAGTTTTGGGCTACTAAAGATGACGATGCAGAGAAAGCTAAATTTTGGCTCGAGAATACAGTCAGGGTCTTTGATGAGTTATCCTACACACCTGAAGAGTGCATGAAGTGTGTTGTATCACTTTTACATGACTCGGCCTACCTTGGTGGAAGACACTTGTGTCAGTAGTACCGAAAGAGAGTGTTTCTTGGGATTTCTTTCAGGAGGAGTTCTGTAAGAAATACATTAGTTAGAGGTTCATCGACCAGACAAGAAAAGAATTCCTTGAACTAAAGCATGGTAAGATTACAGTGACTAGATATGAACGTGAATTTGTTAGACTCAGTAATTATGCTCGAGAGTGTGTGTCTACTGAAGCTACTATGTGCAAGAGATTTGAAGATAGGCTCAATGATGATATTCGATTGTCAGTCGGTGTTTTAGAAATAAAATAGTATGTTATTTTAGTTGAAAGAGCTTGTAAGGCAGATGAGTCGTTGAAAGGAAAGGGTAAAGCTAAAATTAAGATGCAAGACATGAAGAAAAGATAGATGGGCAAGTCGTTTCAGTCTACATCCAAGAGGCCTAGAGAATTCTCTACGAGATCTAATTTTTCAGTAGGGTATTCTAACCGAAACAGAGGTAGAAGATTTATGGGTCAAAATTCTCAGACCACTTCAATTTTGAGTGTTGGCAGTATTTAGTCTGATAAACCCGAGTGTCCTCAATGTGGTCAATGTCATCCAGGTCAATGTCGAGCAACTGAGATTGGTTGTTTCTGATGTGGTGCATCGAATCATTTCATTCGGGAGTGTCATGAGATGGTTAAAAGAGAAGTAATACCGAGTGTAAGATCAGGCAATGCCCCCGTTAGAGGCAGACCTCAAAAAAGTTCGGGAATAGGGGCAGGTGGAGGTGCATCTAGAGATTCAGCAGTGAGACCAGATGTTAAAGCACCTGTAAGGACCTATTCTATCCGTGCTCGTGAAGAGGCATCCTCTCCTGATGTAATTACAGGTACATTTTCTCTTCATGATGTTAATGTTATTGCTTTGATTGATCCGGGTTTGGCCCATTCCTATGTTTGCATGAAATTGATGCCTAGTATGAACATGTCCATATAGTCTATGGGATTTGTGATTCAAGTATCGAATCCGTTGGGTCAGTATGTATTAGTAGACAAAGTATGTAAAAATTGCCCTTTGATGATTAGAGGTTACTGTTTTCTGGCCGATCTCATGCTATTTCCATTTGATGAGTTTAATGTAATTCTTGGTATGGATTGGTTGATTGCGCATGACATGATAGTGAATTGTGGAGAGAAATTCATTGAGTTGAAATACGAAAATGGTGAAATTATTCATGTTAATTTAGATGAGTCAGATAGTTCAATTGCCATGATTTCTATTATGTCTACTTTGAAATGCTTGAGAAAAGGATATGAAGCTTATCTTGCTTTTTGTTGAATACTAAAGATCCAGAGTTGAAAATTGAATCAGTGCATGCGGTATGTGAGTTTCCTGATGTGCTTCCGGAAGAACTACCAAGTTTGCCTCCTATCAGAGAAGTTGAGTTTGGTATTGAATTGGTTTCGGGTACAACACCCATTTCTATTGCTCCTTATAGAATGGCTCTAATGGAATTGAGAGAATTGAAAGGTCAGTTGCAAGAACTAACAGAAAAAGGCTTTGCCAGACCTAGTTGTTCACCACGGGGTGCACCAGTGCTCTTTGTGAAAAAGAAAGATGGTTCGATGAGATTGTGCATAGATTATTGGGAGCTTAACAAGATGACTGTTAAGAACAAGTATCCACTGCCTAGAATTAACAATTTGTTTGATCAATTGAAGGGAGCTACTGTGTTCTCCTAGATAGATTTGAGATCTAGATATTATCAGTTGCAAGTTAAAGAGTCAGATGTTCCGAAAACTGCTTTTCGAACTAGGTATGGCCGTTATGAGTTCCTTGTGATGCCATTTGGCTTGACTAATGCTCCTACCATTTTCATGGACTTAATGAATCGAATTTTCAGACCTTACTTGGATAAATTTGTAGTTGTGTTCATTGATGATATCGTGATTTATTCTTATGATAAGACTGAGCATTCAGAGCATTTGAGAACAATTTTACAGACTTTGAGAGAGAATCAGCTTTATGCCAAGTTTAGCAAAAGTGAGTTCTGGTTACAGGAAGTTGGTTTTCTTGGAATTAGAGTTGATCCGGGCAAGATTTTAGCCATTGTTGATTGGAAGCCTCCCAAGAATGTATTAGAGGTCAGAAGTTTTCTTGGTCTCCCGGTTATTATAGACAAATTGTAGAGGGATTTTCCATGATAGCTACTCCATTGACAAGATTGCTAAGAAATATTTCAAGTTTGAATGGACTGAAAAGTGTCAGTAGAGTTTTGACAAGTTAAAGGCATTTTTGACTAAAGCTCTTGTCTTAGTACAACCAAAACCGGGTAAAGAGTTTGTGATTTACAGTGATGCGTCCTTGAATGGACTAGGCTGTGTACTTATACAGGAAGGAAAGGTAATTGCTTACTCCTCTAGACAGCTAAAGCCACATGAGAAAAATTATCCAATCCATGATTTAGAACTAACTGCCATTTTATTTGCGTTGAAAATCCGAAGACATCACTTGTATGGTGAGAAGTGTCAAATATTTACTGATCATAAAAGTTTGAAATACTTGATGACTTAGAAAGATTTGAACTTGTGGCAAAGAAGATGGCTAGAGTTGATTAAAGATTATGAACTAGTGATCGATTATCACCCGGGTAAGGCAAATGTAGTTGCTGATGCTTTGAATAGAAAATCTTTATTTGCATTAAAAGCTTTGAACACTAGTTTAACCTTATCGGATGATGGTTTTATCTTAGCCGAATTAAGAGCTAAGCCAATGTTTCTTGAAGAAAATTGTGAAGTTCAAAAAGATGACAGTGAGTTGCAAGCCGAAAGAGCTCAGTGTGAGTCGAATATAGAGTCAAATTTTCAGATCAGTTCTGACGGTTGTTTAATGTTCAGAAATTGAATATGTGTACCAAAGAATGATGAGCTTATTCGAAAGATTTTAGAGGAAGCACATAGCAGTTCCTTGTCTATTCATCTAGGTAGTACAAAGATGTATAATGATTTGATGAAAATGTATTGGTAGGTAGGAATGGAGAGAGATATCTCAAAGTTTGTTTCTAGATGCTTGATCTGTTAGTAGGTAAAAGCTAAACATCAGGTACCTTCATGTTTATTACAGCCTGTGTTAGTTCCTGAGTGGAAATGGGACCGAGTTGCCATGGATTTTGTGACAGGATTACCGTTGACACCGAGAAAGAAAGATGCAGTATGGGTTGTGATTGATAAGCTAATGAAGTCGGCTCATTTTATTCCAGTTCGTATGGATTATTCACTTGAGAAGTTGGTCGAGTTGTATATTTCAAAGATAGTTAGACTACATGGAGTACCGTTATCGATTATTTCAGATAGAGACCCGAGATTTACTCCACGATTTTGGAAGAAGTTATAGGAAGCTTTGGGTACAAAGTTGAGTTTTAGTACAACTTTCCATCCTCTGACTGATGGTCAGTCAGAGAGAGTTATTCAGATACTTGAGGATATGCTCAGATGTTGTGTCTTAGAATTTCAAGGTAGTTGGGAGAAATATTTGTCGTTCAGTCGAGTTTGAAAATGACACCTTATGAAGCTTTGTATGGACGTAAATGTCACACACCTTTGTATTGGACAGAGCTTAAAGAAAATTAGGTTTACGGGGTTGATTTAGTTAAAGAAACTGAAGAGAAAGTGAAAGTTATCAGAGATTGCTTGAAAGTAGCTTTAGATAGATTGAAGTCTTATGCAGACTTAAAAAGAAAAGATATTGAGTATCAAGTTGGTGACAAAGTGTTCTTGAAAGTATCCCCGTGGAATAAAGTCTTTAGATTTGGCAAGAAAGGCAAACTAAGTCCATGTTTTATTGGACCGTTTGAGGTGACTGAAAGAGTTGGACCATTAGCATATCGGTTAGCTTTGTCGCCAGAGTTAGAGAAGATTCACGATGTGTTCCATGTGTCCATGTTACGTTGTTACCGTTCTGAACCTTCACATGTGATTTCATAGACAGAGGTTGAGATTCAGCAAGATATGACTTATGGTGAAGAACTGGTAAAGATTTTATCTCGAGAGGTCAAGCAACTAAGGAACAAAAGTATTGCACTTGTGAAATTATTTTGGAATATGCATGGGGTAGATGAGGCTACATAGGAGCCTGAAGAGGTTATATGAAAACAATATCCAAATCTTTTCACAGGTAAGATTTTCGAGGACGAAAATCCCTAAAGGAGGGAGAAATGTAACATCCCAAAATAGGGCCTAAACGGAACAGTGGTTGCGAAACCACGAATTCGAGATAGAAAAGTTTATTTCGATTAATTTTTTTTTATAATTTACTGAGTGATTAGATGCATGTGTTAGAGTATCAATGGAAAATTTTATAGATAGCATGCTTAATTTACCTACTAGGGCTTACTTGCAAAAGTTGATAAATATGAGTTTTAGATGCTAAAGGATTAAATTGAAGAGCATAATTAAGTAGAGGTCCTTAAATGGTAATTAGACCATTAGGTTTTCATGGACAAAAATGGACATACATAGATAAAAATAACAAAAGTTTTAATGAAGGGTATTTTAGTCATTTGGTAATTAAAAGATTAAAAAAGGGGAAAAGATGGAAAAATGTGTCCATCTTCTTCATTAGGCTGAAATTTCAAGGGTTCTTCATAGCTAGGGTTTTTTCAAGTTCCAAGCTTCATAGTAAGTGATTCCAAGCCCTGTTTTTAATGTTCTTTACGTTTTTGAAGTCCCGATAACTTAATTTAGATTATTCTAGTAATAATTTAACCTAGGGTTCATATTTGGAAAAATATCCATAGGTGAAATGTATTTATTTTGATATTTTATGGTAGAATATGAAGCTTGAAATTATGTTAAACGATTTGAGCTAAGCGATTTTAAGTGAAAACGAGTAAAACGACATAATCGGTAAAAATACCTAATGGTCATAAGTACATGTTAGAGTGGGAATTTGATGTTGTCGTAGGTAAATAAATGATCAGCATGTCATAAAACATAAGAATTAGGGATAAAGTTTCATTTCCTAGCCTTGGGGCAAGAGTGTAAATATGCAAAAGTTTAGGGGTAAAATCATAATTTTGCCAATGTTAGAGTTAAGGACTGTTTTGATAAATGTGAATATTAAATAAGTTAAATTTTCTATTATAGATCAAGAATAATGAAATTTGGGGTTAGACTGAGGAAAGAAAAAGGTTGAGGACTAAATCAAAATATTTGATCATATTTTGTATCGAGGTAAGTTTGCGGTAAATAAATGCAATGTTTTATTATTTGTAATTAATGATTTTATTTTTCAGCATCTATGTATTTATTTTTTAAATTTATTCCTTGATGATTCAAGCAAGAATTGACGGAGAAATGATACTTAAAAGTTCTGGTTGAACCATAGGAATGTGTAGGATATAAATGTTATGACATTAGGGTTTAAGGATACTGAGTAAGACCATGCCAAGGCATGTCATTGGTAAGTTTTAGAAGGCAAGGAAATCATGTTAGACCATGTCAAGACATGGCATTGATAAACTACGATAAGGCAAAGATCCCATGTAAGACTATGCCAATGCATGGCAATGGTGAGTTCATAAGGTAAGGATACCACGTAAGACCATGTCAAGACATGGCAATGGTAAGTTCAAAAAGCAAAGGTACCTGTGTATCCTTAGTATTCCAAGCAGTTCAACGGAAAATTTAAAGAGTGTACCAAAGGGAAGGTAAGATAAGTCCATGTTAAAAAGGTTCAGGTTATCTTGATAATTCATTTAGAATGTTGTTATTTATTTACATGCAAACTTACTAAGCTTTATGCTTACTCCCTTTCTTTTCACTCTTTTTTATTATCGCAAAGCCAACTCATAAAATCGTAAGGACGTTAGAGATCGCCTCACACTATCAACAAGCTATCTCGATATTTTGTGACTAGAAATACTTTAAGCTATAGCATGTATAGGGACTTGGCTATTTTGAGTATATGTCCTTATGATATGATTAAAGAATGGCATGTGAATACTTGGTAACGATTAGCTTATGATATAGCTAAACAAGAACATGTTTTGGTATTATATATGCCTAAATGAGGTTTGATGTAAAGAAATTATGAAGGAGTAAGAGTTGGCCATGGAACAGTTAGGAAACAACAACAGTGATGTGGTTTTGAAAAATCACTGAAAATTGTATAAATGAAATTAAATGGTGAATGTGATATATAATGAAATCCTATTGAGTCTATTTTCATTGGAAAGAAATAGAGCAAGCAAAGGTAGTCTATATTCTGAGATATTTAAATTTTTGTAAGACGAGTTCAGAGTGAGTTCGTGATCCCCTATTCCAAATTTGGAAAATCACTAGAAATTGTACAAAAAGAATTATAAGTCATAGTTTATATTTATAGATTCCTTAGTGAGTCTATTTGCATTAGAAAGAAATGGAAACATTATCTAAATTTTGTATAATGAGATAATTAATTTTTAGTGAAGAGAGGTCAGGTCTGCTGAACTGCGAAATAGGGGAACTTTTAATGAATAAACTGTACTAATTGGACAAACCAAAAATTCTGGGACAATTATGGTAAGAAAATATATGAGTCTAGTTTTATGGAAAATTTACAGATTTAAATTTTGAGTTTTTTAACTTGAGTTATAATTAATTTAGTGATTGTTATGCAAATGGACAGTTTTATTATGAATAGTGAAATAAAATGTTTTGATTTGTGTAAGTAATTGAAAAATTTTTAATGTTCTCGGTTTGGTCCTGAACCGTTCCAATTGCACGTTTTAGGGCCTCGAAGGCCCTTTTTAGGGATTTATTGGATGAATGCGAGAGAATTAATTTTTAAAAGTAAAAAAAATTATGCCCCGAACAAGTAAGATAAGTTTGGTAATGCCTCGTGCTTGACTCCGGCGACGGTTTTGGGTAAGGTGTGTTACACCATCACTGGATTAGGGTTACGAGCATTATTAATCAAATGCAACTCAGAACAAACATTCATTTTAGTAATATTCATTTGGTAAAATTTTAAATCAAACTTTCATGCTTTGATTCTATAATTCATAAAACTTCCAAATTTACATTCAATCAATATCAAAAGAAATCATGAAAATCGAATATTAATCCATAACCAAGTATATTTCATTTCACATACCAATCATATATGTATATGTTAACGTTTATGACATTCAAATAAATTATATATAAAACATATTATTATCTCACTAATCATATGCGCATACTTTAAAACATGCAAATATACATCATTTTATTCCATATAAATAACATATACCATCATGACATTTGTTCATTTATCTACAACAATTGCATAACATGATACATATATATATAATATCCTACTTATTATAAATTGAATATATAATTAATTTAACCGATTCTCGCTACTTAAATATTTGACCAATACTTTCAAATAATATGCCATTAGAAGACTGACACAAAATTCACATACATTAATCAAAATGTCATAGTCCAACTAAGTCTACAATTATTCAATACTACAAATATAACATTATTTTATAAATAAACCTATAATGGTCTAATTATGCACATTTGTTGAACTACAATTAAGGCACATTTTCTAACCAACATAAAACCTAACATTTTAGTCTTTTATTGTCGTACCTCTAACAAGGCATATTAACAAAATCAATCATATAGCATACTCATCATTTGTATTCATCATCCGTACCTAATTAACTAATCATTTCAACGTAAGATATAAACACATACATTTCCATTACATCTATTCCATAATAACTAATACCCACTTGAATATATATATGAATTATAGCAAAAACACATTCACCAACTAGAGCATTACTCAAACCGATTCATTTAGCCAAGCACACCATGCACATACACAATGAACATAATTTCCAAATTTAGCTAATTACATAACCGATTACACATCATAACTATCATCATTACCCCACCATTTCCAAAACGTATAACACCTATGACATATTCCTTTCATTCATAGCATATAGCATTATAACCAAAACGGATTAAACCATGAACAAATGTAACCGATTTCAAACATAGAAGCTAAGCCATTTTTGCATGGCTTAAATTATACATAAACCAAAATTCAAATTTTCAAATTATACTCCAGCCTATACATGCCATAGATTCAAAAGTTCATTTATAAAAATACCAAAGACAGTCGATAGTGTGATAGGCTTTACTGACGTTCCTCGAACTCGTAACTTGATCCAAAATCTATAAAACAGAAACAAACATACACACACAGAGTAAGCTTTTATAGCTTAGTAAGTCACAAGCAAATAAACTATTTAATGTCATGAACAATTCATTTAAAGTAAATGTAATTATACTAACATAATCATATTAAACCAAAATCTTAAGATTTCACATATAACTTATACTTTTGCATATAAATTTACTTATGGTCGAATACACATATATAAATGTTGACAAAATACCTTTCGATTCCAAAGCTAAATATCATTATATGAACACATATACATATACTCTTGAATAAAAATGTGATATTGTATGCATAACATAACAATGGCCGAATATATTTCACAAGGCACACGTGTTCACATTAGTAACTTACTTACCTTATTTCAAGTAAATAATGAACCAATTCATACCTGATCATTTTAGCTCATTTTGCACATTCGATCACAACCATCGTTGCCCGATGAACCATTCGGAATTGGATAGGACACTCGGATAATCACATATATCACACAATGCCAAAGTCCCATACATGGTCTTACATGTGATCACATATCGATACCACTGTCCCAGATAGGGTCTTACTCCCACACATATATTAGAGTCACATATCGATGCCAACGTATAAAACGTGGTCTTACTCACACACATATATTGATGCCATGGTCTTACGCGCACATCACATATCGAAATCCTATGTCATGACATATGTATCCTAGCTATTCCTAAGGTTCATACGAGACTTTCGGACGTCGTAACTCGGTAGAATCGGATTCATAAACATAGGTGCCAAACTTGTACACATTCGGATATTATGTATATACATTCACATTTTTCATTTCAGCATATATAGTTTGCATTTAATTAAAATTAACAATGTCCATTTGCTTATGAACTTACCTCAGACGATGAAAAATGGAACGAGATGACTAGTCGACAACTTTAGTTTCCCCCGATCCAAATCTGATTTTCTCTTTTCTTGATCTAAATTAATTTAAATTAAACTTATTTAATCAAATATTCAATAAAATTCATCCAAAAACATATAAATGGGGAAATTACAATTTTACCCATGACATTTTACACTTTTTACAATTTAGTCCAAATTGCACAAAACATGCAAAATTTACACACACCATGCTTAGGTCGAATATTCCTAGTGTTCATACAAGTCCATACATTTCATTTATTTCACATTTTAGTCCCTCAATTTATTTTTTTTCAATTTAGTCCTAATTACTCAAAATCATCAAAAACTCCAATACAAAACATGTTAATCTATCACATATCTTTTATTTTCTATCATTAAACAACAAAAACCATAAGCTTTCAACAATGGCATAACTCAAAATATTCACCAAAATCAAAAAATCAAGCATGGGTCTTGTAGATAACTTAGCAAAAATCTCAAAAACGTAAAAATTATCAAAAATCGAGCTAGTTACATACCTTGATTGATCTTAGCAACGGCCGAACATGAAAGACTTTAATCTTTTCTTTTTCTTTTAAGTTTTGGCAATGGTAAGAAAGTATGAACACTTATTTGTTTTATTATATGTTTTATATTATTATTACATTTTAATTAATTTACAATTATAACCTTTATAACTAAATAACTAAAACATATATACTAAGGGTACAACCGGCCATCACTAACTACAATGGTCTATTTGCGACTTAAATGCTTCAATTTAAAAAGCCAATAGCAATTCGACCCTTATACATTAAACTACCAAGTTTTCAATTTATGCGATTAAGTCATTTTATTTAATCGAGCACTCAAATGACAAAATTAAATCACGAAAATTTCACACGTACAAATTCACACATAATAAACACAGAAAATAATTTTTAAATATTTTTCTGACTCAGATTCATGGTTACGAAACCACCGTTCCAATTAGGGTCTAAATTAGACTGTTACACCCTTGGCTTTTAACCATTCTATGCTTTTATCACACTTGTTTTGCTTTTAACCCTCATAATGCTTTTGTTTGCTTATTAATTTTCATTTTTAAGCACATACTTATAAGGTTTTTATACTTATTATACTATACCATTTCAATAACCATGAATTCCATTAATTGAGTTATAAAATCCAAACAACCTATAATTCAAACAAACATCTATGCCTACTCGTATACCTTCATCATTTGGTACATTTAACTTTTTTTTCCTCTTCACAATTTAACAAATTGAACTAACTAGTCCATATGCAAATAACGTAAAATCGTTTATTCTTAGGCTAGATCAACCTATTTTCATACTCCTAACCAATGACTTGTATTTCTACAAGCTCAAGCACAAACAATCACACAAGAAAAGAAAAAAAATTCAACCAAAAATTATTAAAACTAAACAAATATAACAAAAATTTAAAAATTTCTGTCACCCCCATACTTTTTTGACACATTGTCTCTAATGTGCTCTAAAATTAACTAAGGGAAGTGATTTCCTATTTTGGCATGATAGCTCCATGATGTTTGCAGGGTGACCTCCCCTTACTTGTTCACCTCCAAAATGTAGTTTCGTCCAAAGCGTAGAGTTCTTACACAAAATAAGCAAGATTTTTTTTAGTAGTAATAAAATCTAACTAAACCAACAAAAAGAAATCATCCAAGTTTTAAAATTACACTCTGCAAAATAAAAAAAATAAAAAGAGTTCAAATTCAATAAGAGTCTTATTTTGATGCCTCGTCCTCTTCTTCTTCATGACCTTTCTCCTCTTTTGGGTCCTCCTCATCAAATTTTATGTTGCTTGGTTGCAAGCTATATTTAAAGGATGGAAATTGTGGCATCTACAGGCCATGTCTCCATGCATAATCTTCATAAATTGGCCCTGACTCTTGCATCCATCAAATTATCCATTCTGAGTCAAGAATGTTACCTTCGTCTGAACTTTGTTGGGCTTCGAAATCCCTTTTCATTTTTGAAGTTTTAGAAATTGTCTTTAGCCGAACTCTCTTATAGAATTCTTTGATGGTTGCAAAAATAATTCTGACTTGCCCATAGGAACCTTTGCTTGTTTGCATAAAGCTGTCACTAGATGTAGAAATAGTAGCCTTATTTTTTTTACCAACGTAGCAAATCATGCTTCGGTATATCAAGGTTCCCATGCAAATTCTTTCCTTCTGCAAGATGACATAAAGCATAGTGGCTATGAAAGTATTGATGTTAGAGACATTTACTGAAGGATGTATCCGAGTGCGTATAAATTGTAACCACATTTTGGCCGTAGGGGATAGTTTAACATATGACAAATGATATTGGAAACTCAATGTCTAACTGATGTTTCCATTCACCTTTCCCTTCAGTTAAATAGTCTATGATGATGTCCATGTCTATGTTTTGGAAAAAAAAATTAAATTCGATTTTTGCAGAAAATCATACATGTAGAATGGGACATCATAATAACTAAAAATTTATGGGGGTGATACCGATACTTCTATGCCCCTAACCATGACGTGTGACCATGGCTCACCCAACGGTTGCTTGGCTTTTGTATCTTATAATGAAGCATAAAATTCTTGTATAAAAGGAATGTGATCTGAATCTTTCAGGATTTTATAGAATTTTCCCATCTATGGTATTGAATCAATTCTCATATTGTACTATTGAGAGTCATTGGTATCAAATCCTCTGTAACACCCCAAACCCGGCCTAGACGATATGACCGGATCTGATGCGCCACATCGAAGCGTTCAAAACATTCCGTATTACTTAGTTTGGAAAAACTTAGTTGGTGTTGTAAAAGGTACTTTTAAAAGTAGGTTAAAGTGAACGGAAGCTGTGCACCAGGTAGGAAACCAGGAAGGAGAGGAGGTGAGTCCGTCGGACTGCTTAAGTACCAAGCTCCCTTCGGATCCAATCCTAGACATGCACACCGCTATTGCCACACTCTAACATCTCGTATGATTTGGAAAAAAAACCGTTTGGTTATGTCTCATTTTAAGAAAATGATTAAGGTTGAAAAATGTTTGCTGAAAATATTTATTTTCTTGAAAAACATTTACTTTGCGGAAACTTTGCGCGTCATCGTGATCTTTTAAAACAAGTAGTTTTTATAAAACGAACCCTAGTGCTAACCAGTTTAATAATTCCCAAAATAAAATTAATTACAAGAGCGGCCTTATTACAACTTTGAGCACAATAAAAATAATCCAAATTAAATGCTAAATTTATTTAAAATCGGCAATCAATCTTCGTGGCCACTCTGAATCCCGCCCAGCTCCAAGTCCACCAACTAGGGCTCACCTGCAAGGATGGAAGGGGAAGGGGTGAGTTTGGGAAAACTCAGTGTATACAGAAGCCCATCCAAAGCCCAAATCAGCTCGAGCCCATTGGGCCTAAGCCCTATACAGATAACAGTACACAGTGGAACAAAGCCCTTTTCAGAATTCAGTAGCAAGGCCTTAGCCCTTTTTAACATAACAGTATGGCCCATAGGCCCGCTTCAAGAACATATGTAACAATATCAAGAATGAATGCAAACCCAACTGGGAGACTACTCAACCCACCAACCGCTACACCGCCTGCATCAAATTTCTACACTCCATGTGGGAATATCTCAACCCACCCACCTTTACACTCCACATTCTTGAAAGAACGCACTCAATTATCGATCGATTGAGGCAAAGCCTCCAAGACGTGGATGAACCACATTCAAGACTTCCTCCATCAATACCCCAATCCCATGCAATGATATTAATAAAAGCATATCATGCAAAATACAAGATCAATCACCATGTAGTTTAGCCAATTTAAACCCTAGGGGTATTTCTAATTATGCTCTTTAGGGTAATTTCAGTAACTTACGCAACTACACAAGCTACTTCATAATTTTTAGCGCTTTTATGCAATTTGGTTCCACCATCTAACTAACATGCTACTTTGCCCATATTTTACCCATATTGGTCCGTAAGCCCATTGGGCCCGCTTTTGGCCCATCGAGGCCCTATTTCAAGCACGTTGAAATGTCACACAAACTTACTTACCACTTTGCGATGCTAGATCTAACAATTATTCTATGTCTTGAGAGCATTCAGATACTCACAAGCCTATGAAATGCCGAATTTCGCATTTCGCTTTATAAATTGAACTAAGGAAGGGGGTTCAGTACACACCTGATTTGCGACGACTGCTACTGAGATCTCTTCCGATATCCTACAATTGATTAGCACAGTTCTTATTTACAAATCATAATCACTAAACCCCAAAACTTACTCATCCATGATCGAACCATGTCCCTAAAAGCCTTTGAAACCTTACCTTTTTGTCAAAATCGATAGCTAGCTCCAAATCTGATTGCTCCAATGATTCACGCTTTCCATCCAACCCTTAAGAAGACTCTAATCACCGAGACAAAACATTATTTACAAACCCTTAAAGCCTTATGCTCAAATTGACAGCCTCCCTAATTTTTAGGGATTTCGGCTTTTCCTAACATCGCAAAATAAGAACAGATGTGAGATGATAAGTATTTACCCCTTACTCCTACTTGATTTCCACGCAATCTAGTGTAGATTTATCCTTAGAACAATGGTAAAACCCGAATCCAGGAGTTTGAAGAAGTTTCGGCTATAAGCCCCTAAACCAGTGGTACTTTCGGCTTTTGGGTGGTGAAGGAGATGGAGATATGAGGCTATGACCTTGAAGAAGAATTGCCGTCAGGTATCTAGGATTAAGATAAGATAATCTTAGATTTAATAAAAACAAAATAACATAGAAGAACCTGGCTTTGAAGAAATCGGCACAAGCAGTGATCACAGGATTTCGGCTTTTATGGATTCGGCAAAAGTATTGATGAATAATGTATGATGAATAGTTTTGAAGAAGAAAAATAGAAAAGAAGAATAGGGAGGTGGTAGTTTGGCTAGATAGGAAGAAGAGAGAAAAGAACAATCCTAAGGTACAAAAGCGTAAGAAAACGGCACCACTCAACACCCTAAGTGCCAAATACTAACCTAATACCCCCGCCGATTTTCCTCTTCAATTCCCACCATTCGCTAACTCCTAGCCTCATCCCAATCCCTTAAATCTCTCCCTTATCACTCCTTAATCCAAGCATTTAAACTGATCCAACTCTCCTCTAGCGTAATCCACGAACTCCAACACTTACCCTCCCGCACTTAAAAATAAATGCATCCATTTGCCAACACAGGAATCGATCCTTGCCTTCCCCAAAGCTCCACACGCCACTTTTCTAGGAGCCTAGTGGCGTCACCCTTGCCACTTTACCAAGGCTCTTTTTTTGATGCAATTTACCCACAACTCTACTTAAGGCCACTTAGCCAGAACCCCTAACTCCTAAGTCTAAAATTCCAAAAATTCAACTGGGTTTTGGCCAACTCATGGGCCTTCTATAAGCCCATTTACTTACTCAAAATATTAATTTCACATCCAAATACAATAATTTAAAGTCTTTATAAAATATTGAAAACCACGAATAAATCCGAAAAAATCAGGATGTTACATCCTCTCACTTGAAGAGGTGTCTTTCTTCGAATTCTAGTAAGGTAGGTGTCAGTTTTCTTCTCTCTATGTATTGCAAAATTATCCTCCCATACTGAATCGTTATTTGATGTTATTTTATGCATATCTATCATCGACCTTACTTACCAACAATTTTAATAAAATAATATTTTAAAACTTAACAAATGAACAAAGTAAAGAATCACAAAATTTGAATGACTAACCTCATTCGTTCTTTTGCTTGGGCTTGACAGAAAATTCAGTTGTCTTGGCTGTAGTGGGTTGTCCTTGCAATTTGATAGGGACGGTGCTGACCGACAAAGTATGGGCAGACAGGAGAGATCAAGGGAATTTAAAAACATATGAGATAATGAAGAGTGGTTTGCTCAGTCGCTAAGACTTAGATTTAGAGCAATGACAGTTGTTTAAGGATGATTTATAAAGGTTTTTAGTGCTAACTTGGCGTATTTTTACACACAATCTCAGCAGATTGTGTGATGGTTTGAAAAGGGAAAGTTGCAGAGTTCGATGGTGTGTCGTGACATGCCCTCTTTTAATTTCTAGGATTTTGGTTCAAAGTTGTGTGTCGCAACACAACCCCTGAATTTCCAATATCCTTACTTCAAAGTTCATTTTCAGAACACAAATTTTTTGTGCCACGACACAGCTTGGAATTTCAAAAATTACCATTTTGGGTCGTGTCGAACTCCTCATCTTGTGCCTAATCACCCTAGACAACCTCTATAAACACTTTTGCCTCCTGAAACATTATTCCTACTTTAACTAAAATTAAAAACAAAAAATTACAACTCAAAAACAAATAAATTTACAATATTTACAATATTATTTAGAATGTTCAATGATTAATTTTAAGTGTGGCTACCAGATTCGTCCAAAAACCTGTTAATTTTTGTCATTAGCCATTTGTTTCTCTGTCAATCATCGCAATCCTTCCAACAAATGCTTATGTAACACCCTGATTTTGGGCCTAGTTGAAACAGTGGTTTCGGGACCACAAATTCGAAGATAAAAATTTTATTTTTTATTATATTTTTATGGTTTACGATTTCACGAAATAATTTTGTAAAAATTTTGTTTGAAAATTTTGACGTTCGGGCACTTAATTTAGTCAAAAGGACTAAATCGTAAAAAGTGAAAAAGTTGAGTTCTACATACTAGAAGTGTCCAATTGTTATGAAATTTTAAATTGAGGGTCCTTAAATGGTAATTAGACCATTGGTTAGTTGCTGGACAAAAATAAACATGAAATGGGTGTAATAAAATATTTTTAAGTTAGGGGTATTTTGGTAAACTAATAACTAAAAGAATTAAAAAGGGAAATAAACCAAATTAGCTATCATCTTCTTCATTCAACTGTTTCTACCAGTAGCAGCCATGGTTAAGGTTTGTTCAAACTCCCAAGCTCGATTGTAAGTGCTCCGTAGCCCCGTTTTTAAAGTTCTATACATTTTTGAAATCCCGGTAACTTGGTTAAGCTTATTCTAGCAATAATTTAACCTTAGGTTTATATTTGGAAAAATACCCATAGGTGAAATGTGTTTATTTTGATGTTTATGGTAGAATATAAAGCTTGAAATTGTGTTAAACAACTTTTACTAAGCGATTTTACGTGAAAACGAGTAAAACGACATAATCGGTAAAAATACCTAATGTTCATAAGTTCATGTTAGAGTGGGAATTTGATGTTGCTATAGAAGGGGAAAATGATCAGCATGTCATAAAACATAAGGAAATAGGGTGAAGTTTAATTTATGAGCCTAGGGGAAAAAATTTAATTTTGACAAAGTTTAGGGGCAAAATTGTAATTTTGCCAAAATATGATTTTGGGTTAATTTGAATAATGTGAGTCCTAATTAGGCTATATTTGAAATGATGGAGCAAGGAAAAATCGAATTTCAGGCTAAAATCGAAAAATATCAGGTTGTGGACGAAATGGTAAAAATGGCCATTTTCGCATACTAGGTAAGTTCATATGATTTTTAATAATGCAATGTGTAATTTAATGTTATTGCCTTGATATTAAAAGAGATGTAAGTTTATGTGTAAATGTAGTAACATAATTGTTATTTTAAGTAATTTAATGTTATTTATATGATATGATGATTATTATTATGAAATATTATGCTTTGTGGTTATTGTTGAATAATATGCAAAATTATGTGAATTACTTGATAAACATGAAATGCTACCAAGTATCGGTTCCAACATTCCTTGGAAGACAGCAAAGATGTGTGATTGAGGAAAATCCCGTTTGAACCTTGGGAATAGATTAGGATACAAGTGACATGTCACTAGGATATTTGAGTTCCGAACTCGTTGAGTTGAGTCTGAGTTCGTGAGATGTAACTAGGCATTTAAACTCGTTGAGTTGAGTCCAAGTTCACTTATGAATGCACACACCCGAGCTTGTTGAGTTGAGTTCGAGTTCACTTATGGGTGGTGTAACACCCCTAACTCGTGACCGACGCCGGTGTCGGACACGAGGGGTTAACGGCCAAATCCTCTCAAGATACCAACCAATTTGACATTACCAGTCAGGCTGGAAAACTGCATCACCGTCGCCTTAAAAATCATATCCCGAGTTTCAAAACTCGGAAACTGGTTTTGTAAATTTTCCCTGAATTTAGACTCATATACCCATCCATGGATTTATTTTTAGAATTTTTGGTTGGGCCAATTGGTACAGTTTATTAGTTAAAGTCACCCATATTACAGGGATCGACTGCTCTGACCTTCACGCGTTACAACTTGAATATCTATCTGTACAGGGCTTTAATACTGGTGCCATTTGTTTCTAATGAAACTAGACTCAAAATGGAATCTGTACATATAAGGCATGACTCCTAATTCTTCTGTATAATTTATGGTAAATTTTCAAAGTCACGACAGGGGACCCAGAAACCGTTCTGGCCCTGTCTCACGAGAACTTTAATATTTCTCAGTATACTGCTCATATGGTCGTTTCGTTTCGTCCATATAAAAATAGATTCATCAAGGTTCAGTTCCATAATTTACTCACTATTTAATTCTACTTCTACTATTTTTAGTGATTTTTCAATCTCATCTCACTGCTGCTGTCCGCAACAGTTACTGCGAGACTATGCCAATTTCATGAATTTTTCCTTGGCCTTAATCATCCATCATACATGACACAAATTATGGCCACCTTATCAAAATTTGAGTTTCTAAGACTCGTGGCTATAGGTTCTAGCATCCCACTCGACGACCACATAGGCCATTTTCGCATGGCTTAAAGTTTACAACCCACAATTCGACAAAATATAATAGCCTATACATGCCAAATGTTCTACAACAACAAAAACAATACCACAAGATTTCAGCCGTTGTGATGACTTCAGCGACGGTCCCGATCATGCAAACAATACGAGTCCGAGAGACCTAAAATGGGTGACAAGAAAAACACCGAGTGAGTTTACAACTCAGTAAGTCATAAGCATTCATCAATCCACTGATAAAGTTACTACTACATGTACAACAAACGAGGCTAGGTACTCGTCCACATCGAATCTATACCATAATACCTCGGACCTTTCAGTCCAATCTCGTACCAATTCATACATCCACATTTCATATCCTACACAACAAGATAATCGAAGCATTTTTACACATTAACTCATTTTCCAGCACAACCATACACATTTCAATCATCACATAGATTTAAGGCTTACCAATTTCAATCCCCAAGCATGAACGAATTCTCTATTCGTCATGAGCTCGAGGTACTTACCCGATCCGCTGTCCATACTCAATTCAATGGAGACACACCTCCATATATATAGAGTACGCACACACAAAGGCTTACTACTCGATTTCGCACACTTAGTGCCACGTAATTTAAGCTCGCACACACGATGCCATACCCTCCGAGCTCGCACACCCAAAGGCCGTATTTTTCCAGCTTGCACACTTAGTGCCAAATATTTCCAGCACGCACACTTAGTGCCATATATTTCCAACACGCACACTTAGTGCCAATCTCGTCACCATACACCAGTATTGCCCAGACACATAGTGCCGAAAGCAAACTTTCTACACATTCCACTATTTCTTTTACATTCAACAATTATCCTCATTCCATACACATACAATTTCATTTATACATATATATATAGCATTCCATTAAACACAATTGCATAGATTTTCCAATCATTTAAGCAATATCAAATATATGCGCTTAATGACTTACCTTGTGCTGGGTAAATAATTCCAAGTCGGCTACTCGATGATCTTCGATTTCCCCTTGTTGGACGCCTCTCCTTTAGGATCTTGAGCTTAAACAAATAAATTAACTCATTCAACCGCTTTGGTACATATAGTGGTATCCACATTTTAATGATCTTATGACATACGGAACGACATGGTAAAATTTTTATCTTACTACCTTACGTTCTTAGCTATTCGGCTAATAGCCTTATGCAATTACCATACTATCAATAATCCAATCATACATACACATATACATATTCGTATATTAGGTAACCACCCTTACTAACTACCCATTTTAGTCAATTTTATACAATCGAAGGCAATATCATAAATGGGTATACTTATATAGCCAAATGTGCTAAACTTGATCTAACATCACCTATACACTTGATTGAATGGCCGCATACCTATACTATCAATATAGTGTCATTTTTATTCTTTCAAGCACATAGTTTCCTCCCATGAACACTTGGCCGAATTTTCTTTTCTCTTCTAGCATAGCTTCACATCTCAAAATTAAGAGTTGCAAATTACAATTAGGTTACAACAATGCCCATAATTGACCGAATGCTTAAGCTCAACTAAGCCAAAAATTCATTCAACATCTTTTTAATTTGCCCTTCACTATTTTCTTCAATTCATCAAATACAAAGTTGTTTACATCTAATATTAAACCAAACTTGCTAGCACACAACATTCCTTAACCGAATGTTATAAACCCAAGCTACATATATTGTTCATTAAGACCCTTCAATGGCCACATTTGGCACCCCCTTATGAACAACCAATTTCAACCTTCAAAAGAAAAAAAAACATATGTACCAAGAGCTTCAACTACTTGGCCGAATATCAAACCTCCAAACAACAAAATTTAATCCATGAAATGAGTAGAACTTGAACTAATCACCTCATTTATACCTAAATTTCCAAGGATTTCAAAGTGCTTACCTCTTCCTAAGCATCATCCAAGCCAAATCATGAACCAAAGAATTCCATTCTTCTTCCTCCTTCAAGTCACGGCAATGGAGAAAAGATGAGCATTCTTTTTTTTTTTTTCTTTTCTTCTTTTTACTAACATTATTTTATCTCCAATGACCCATTCCTTATTATAAAAATCTAATTAAACATATATATTGCCCATCAATATCCCATCTTGGCCGCCACCATTAATAAATTGGGCAATTTGACATGCAAGTCCACCTTTGTGTTAACATGCACTAATAAGCCATTTAAAATTAGCCTATCATATTTCACCATGTCTCACATTGATCCCTATTTAATAATTTCTCATACAATTGGTAAAATTAGAGAATGAAACTTCCACATGTGCATGTACACACACAATAAGCATAGAATATAACAATTAATTATTTTTATGACTCGGTTTTGTGGTCCCGAAACCACTTTCCGACTAGGGTCAATTTTGGGCTGTCACAACTCTCCCCCACTTAAGGAATTTTCGTCCCCGAAAATCTTACCAGTAAATAGGCTCGGGTATCGCTCTTTCATAGAGTCCTCGAGTTCCCAAGTGGCTTCTTCAATTTCGTGTTTATGCCACAACACCTTCACTAACGGGATTTTCTTATTGCGCAACTCTTTTACTTCACGCATCATAATGCGAACCTTCCTCTTCATAGCTCAAATTAGGTGAATCTCAATCTCGGATGGAGCAATTATATGCGATGGATCGACCTATATCGTCAAGCATCGAGACATGAAAACATTGTGAATCTTTTCGAGCTCGGGGGCAAAATCAAACGATCGCGATGGACCGACTCGTTCGGATATCTCATATGGCCCGATGAACCTCGGGCTCAATTTGCCCTTGCGGCCAAATCTAAGCACTTTCTTCCGGGTGAGACTTTGAGAAATACCTTGTCTCCAACCCGATATTCAATATCTTTTCTTTTCAAATCCGCATACGACTTTTGGCGATCCGGCGACTTTCAAACTTTCACGAATTACTCGAACTTTTTGCTCGGCATCCTTAACCAAATCAACCTCAAGATTTTTCCTTCACTAAGTTCACCGAGAATAATGGGTACGGCATTTACGACCGTATAAAGCCTCGTAAGGCGCCATCTTGATACTTGATTGAAAGCTATTGTTGTGGCGAATTCAACCAAAGGTAAATACCGTTCCCATGCACCACTAAACTCAAGGATGCAACATCTCAACATATCCTCGAGTATTTGAATTATCCGTTCGGATTGACCATCGGTTTGGGGTGAAAAGTGCTAAAATGCGTTTGGTACCCAAAGCCTCTTGCAATTTCTTCCAAAACCGCGACGTAAATCTTGGGTCTCTATCCGACACGATAGAAATAGGTACCCCATGCAATTGAACAATTTGGGAGACGTATAATTCTGCCAACTTATCGAGCGAAAAACCCGTGCGGACAGGGATAAAATGAGCAGACTTGGTCAGTCTATCAACAATGACCCAAACCGAGTCTTTCTTATTCTGAGTCAATGGTAACCCAGACACAAAGTCCATTGTTACTCGATCCCATTTCCATTCGGGTATCATGATCGGCTGAAGTAATCCCGATGGCACTTGATGTTCCGCTTTCACTTGTTGACATATCAGACACCTTGAAACAAATTCAGAAATGTCTCGTTTCATACCGGGCCACCAAAACTTACGTTTCAGGTCATTGTACATTTTAGTACTACCCGGGTGGATTGAGATTCGACTACAATGGGCTTCATTTAGAATTATCGAAATAAGTTCCGAATTCCTTGGAACACACAGACGACTTCTGAACCTCAAACAATCGTCATCATCAATTTGAAACTCGATTCCTTGTTCGTAACACACTCAAATTTCCCGTTTTGCAAGCAACTCCTCATCAACTTTCGAGCTTCCGAATTTGATGAGCCAACAATGGTTTGGCCTTTAATTCGCTACTAACACATTGTCGGGTAGAATAGACAAGTGTACATTCATCGTCAAATAAAACAAGCGGTGATTTCGACTTAAGGCATTCGCAACCACATTAGCCTTTCCCGGGTGATAATCAATGACGAGTTCATAATCTTTCAACAACTCGAGCCATCGTCTTTGTCGCAGATTTAAGTCTCTCTGAGTCATCAAATATTTGAGACTTTTGTGATCCGAATACACATGGCACTTCTCACCAAATAAGTAATGTCACCATATCTTCAAGGCGAACACGATGGCAGCCAATTCGAGATCATGGGTTGGATAATTTTTCTCATGTGGCTTTAATTGTCTCGACGCATAGGCCACAACTCGACCTTCTTGCATCAATACGCAACCTAACCCAAGTAGGGAGGCATCACTATAGATGACAAATTCTTTGCCGGATTCGGGCTGTACTAGAACTGGAGCTTTCGTCAAATGGGTTTTTAATTGGTCGAAACTTCTCTGACACTTTTCCGTCCATTCAAATTTGACATCTTTACAAGCGGTTTGTCATGGGTGTGGCCATCATCGAGAATCCTTTTACAAACCGTCGGTAGTAACCGGCAAGCCCAAAAGCTCCTAACTTCGGTAACATTCCTTGGAGCTTTCCAATTGACTATGGTCGAAATTTTGTTTGGGTCCACCACGACACCGATCACGGACACCACGTGCCCCAAAAGCTAACCTCTTTCAACCAAAATTCACATTTCTTGAACTTTATGTATAATCTGTTTATCTCGTAAGATTTGCAACACTAGCCTTAGGTGTTCAAATGTTCGATTTCATCTCGAATAGACCAAAATGTCATCGATAAATACAATTACGAACCGATCCAAGTATGGCCTGAAAATTCTATTCATTAAATCCATAAACACCGCGAGGGCATTAGTGAGCCCAAACGGCATCACCAAGAATTCAGAGTGACCGTACCTCGTTCTAAAAGCGATTTTGGGTATGTCCGATTCCGGACCCTCAACCGATAGTACCCGACCTCAAATCTATCTTTGAAAACACCGAGGCTCCCTTTAATTGATCAAACAAATCGTCAATTCGTGGCAATGGATATTTATTCTTTATCATCACTTTATTGAGTTGACGATAGTCGATGCACAACCTCATGGTTCCGTCCTTCTTCTTCACAAACAATACAGGTCGCCCCATGGAGAAAAACTTCGGTCGAGCGAAACCTCTATCCGTCAATTCTTGCAATTGAACCTTCAATTCCTTTAATTCCGTTAATGCCATACGATACGGGGCTATTGAAATCGGCGTAGTACCGGTACAACCGATGTCGAATTCCACTTCTCGAACCGGTGGCAATCCCAGTAACTCCTCGGGAAAAACATCTGAATACTCACAAACCACTTTGGTACCGCTTGAGTTTCCTTTCCGTCTCTTTACTTCCAAACACATACGCAAGGTATGTTTCACACCCTTTTTCACATACCTCCGGCGGTCATAGAAGATATTATCATTGGCGCTCCTTTTAAATCAAGAGACTCGACTCGGACTACCTCATTATTTGTACTCCTCAAATCAATGGTTTTCCTTTTGCGATCCACCATCGTGCATCATGTACGGTCACCAATCCATACCAAGAATAACATCGAATTCATTAAATGGTAGAAGCATCGGATCGGCGGAAAAAGTGATTCTCGAATTATTAGGGGCATCTCTTGCACACTTTATCAACGAGCACGTATTGACCCAAAGGGTTTGACACTCGAATTACGAACTCGAGAGACTCAACGGTAGAGTCTTCTTGGATGCTAAGGTTTCACATACATATGAGTGAGTAGAGCGGGTCAATCAATGCAATCACAATAGTATCAAAGAGAGTAAAAGTACCAGTGATAACGTCAGGGGAGGATGCCTCCTCTCGTGCGCGGATGGCATATGCTCTAGCAGGAGCACGGGTCTCGGATCGGACAGCCGTATTAGAGGCTCCTCTCTGATTACCACCCCTACCTCCAGAGATTCTCGGGGGCCTACCTCCAGCCGTCGTTCCACTAGGTCTTGCACCTTGCGTCTTATTCCTTTCATCTAGCTCCGTGCAATCTCTAATGAAGTGGTCCTTGAACCGCATCCATAACAGCCCTATTAATGACTTACCCCAACATTCACCTAGGTGTCGTCTTCCACATTGGGGCATTCAGGTCTCTCTTGACGATTATTGCCCACACTAGCTACTGAAGTAGCTCGGAGTCCGTCAATGGTCGGCTCTAATGGAAATTCCAGATCGTCCTCGACTTCTTGGTGTCCTCCACGAACCTCTTTACAGCCGAGAACGGAGCTTTACTCGTCGATCTTTTACGGTAATCTCTTGCTTCAAATTCAGCCTTCTTCTTCTCCTTCCCAAGTTCTTCCGCCTTGCGTGCTCGTTCGACTAGTGTCACGAACTCCTTTATCTCCAAAATTCCCACTAGTAACTTTAACTCTTCGTTCAATCCTTTTTCAAATCTTTTGCACATCGCAACCTCATCACCACACACTCCGAGCATACCGACTAAGTCTTACGAACTCATGTTCGTATTCAGATCTGATCATCCGGCCTTGCTTGAGTTCCAAGAATTCCTTACGCTTCGATCGATGAACCGTTGACTAATGTATTTCCTTGAAATTGGATTGGAAGAAATCCCAAGTAACTCGTTCATTTGGGACTATGGAAATTAAAGTCCTCCACCAATAGTAAGTCGAGTCTCGTAACAAGGATATAGCACACTTAAGACATTCATCGGTGTGCATGATGTTCATCTAACACCCTAATGGTGTTATCGAGCGTAACTCGGCCTTTTCGGCATCATCAAGAACTATGGCCTTGAACTCCTCGGCCCCACGCTTCCTAATCAAGTCCACGGTGGTTTACTCAACCTCACAGATCGATGAATCGGAGGCATTGCGGGCTCTTGGGGTGGAGTATTTAAATTCGGAATGGTTGGACAGCCGGGTTGGTTCGGGCATATTGCGCGACCCACTCATTCATCATAGTGAAGAAGGCTTGTTTCGCCCCTTCATTTTGATTATTCGCGGATGATCGAGGCTCAACGGGCGGTGTCCCTTGCGCAGAGCAGCCGCTACACTTTCAACGTCATCCGCCAAGGGTCTCTCTACCGGGTTCCATTGCTAATCAAAATAAAAATTCCAACAAATCGAAGTCATCACATTATTAAGCGCTAACAATTTGGCATGTATAGCTAGACTCACACGCGCTATGGTAGTCCTAGAACCGACTAAACCATAGCTCGATACCAATAAAATTGTAACACCCTAACTCGTGACCGACGCCGGTTAGCCGGACACGAGGGGTTAACAACCAAATCCTCTCAAGATACCAACCAATTTGACATTACCAACGGGCTGGAAAACTGCGTCACCGTCGCCTTAAAAATCATATCCCGAGTTTCAAAACTAGGAAACTGGTTTCGTAAATTTTCCCTGAATTTAGACTCATATACCCATCCATGGATTTATTTTTAGAATTTTTGGTTGGGCCAATTGGTACAGTTTATTAGTTAAAGTCACCCATATTACAGGGATCGACTGCTCTGACCTTCACGCGTTACAACTTGAATATCTATCTGTACAGGGCTTTAATACTGGTACCGTTTGTTTCTAATGAAACTAGACTCAAAATGGAATCTGTACATATAAGGCATGACTCCTAATTCTTCTGTATAATTTATGGTAAATTTTCAAAGTCACGACAGGGGACCCAGAAACCGTTCTGGCCCTGTCTCACGAGAACTTTAATATTTCTCAGTATACTGCTCATATGGTCGTTTCGTTTTGTCCATATAAAAATAGATTCATCAAGGTTCAGTTCCATAATTTACTCACTATTTAATTCTACTTCTACTATTTTTAGTGATTTTTCAATCTCATCTCACTGCTGCTGTCCGCAATAGTTACTGCAGTAGACTATGCCAATTTCATGAATTTTTCCTTGGCCTTAATCATCCATCATACATGACACAAATTATGGCCACCTTATCAAAATTTGAGTTTCTAAGACTCGTGGCTATAGGTTCTAGCATCCCACTCGACGACCACATAGGCCATTTTCGCATGGCTTAAAGTTTACAACCCACAATTCGACAAAATATAATAGCCTATACATGCCAAATGTTCTACAACAACAAAAACAATACCACAAGATTTCAGCCATTGTGATGACTTCAGACGGTCCCGATCACGCAAACAATACGAGTCCGAGAGACCTAAAATGGGTGACAAGAAAAACACCGAGTGAGTTTACAACTCAATGAAGTCATAAGCATTCATCAATCCACCGATAAAGTTACTACTACATGTACAACAAACGAGGCTAGGTACTCGTCCACATCGAATCTATACCATAATACCTCGGACCTTTCAGTCCAATCTCGTACCAATTCATACATCCACATTTCATATCCTACACAACAAGATAATCGAAGCATTTTACACATTAACTCATTTTCCAGCACAACCATACACATTTCAATCATCACATAGATTTAAGGCTTACCAATTTCAATCCCCAAGCATGAACGAATTCTCTATTCGTCATGAGCTCGAGGTACTTACCCGATCCGCTGTCCATACTCAATTCAATGGAGACACACCTCCATATATATAGAGTACGCACACACAGTGCTTACTACTCGATTTCGCACACTTAGTGCCACGTAATTTAAGCTCGCACACACAATGCCATACCCTCCGAGCTCGCACACCCAAAGGTCTTAGTATTTTTCCAGCTTGCACACTTAGTGCCAAATATTTCCAGCACGCACACTTAGTGCCATATATTTCCAACACGCACACTTAGTGCCAATCTCGTCACCATACACCCGTATTGCCCAAGACACATAGTGCCGAAAGCAAACTTTCTACACATTCCACTATTTCTTTTACATTCAACAATTATCCTCATTCCATACACATACAATTTCATTTATACATATATATATAGCATTCCATTAAACACAATTGCATAGATTTTCCAATCATTTAAGCAATATCAAATATATGCGCTTAATGACTTACCTTGTCTTTGGGTAAATAATTCCAAGTCGGCTACTCGATGATCTTGATTTCCCTTGTTGGGCGCCTCTCCTTTAGGATCTTGAGCTTAAACAAATAAATTAACTCATTCAACCGCTTTGGTACATATAGTGGTATCCACATTTTAATGATCTTATGACATACGAACGACATGGTAAAATTTTTATCTTACTACCTTACGTTCTTAGCTATTCGGCTAATAGCCTTATGCAATTACCATACTATCAATAATCCAATCATACATACACATATACATATTCGTATATTAGGTAACCACCCTTACTAACTACCCATTTTAGTCAATTTTATACAATCGAAGGCAATATCATAAATGGGTATACTTATATAGCCAAATGTGCTAAACTTGATCTAACATCACCTATACACTTGATTGAATGGCCGCATACCTATACTATCAATATAGTGTCATTTTTATTCTTTCAAGCACATAGTTTCCTCCCATGAACACTTGGTCAATTTTCTTTTCTCTTCTAGCATAGCTTCACATCTCAAAATTAAGAGTTGCAAATTACAATTAGGTTACAACAATGCCCATAATTGACCGAATGCTTAAGCTCAACTAAGCCAAAAATTCATTCAACATCTTTTTAATTTGCCCTTCACTATTTTCTTCAATTCATCAAATACAAAGTTGTTTACATCTAATATTAAACCAAACTTGCTAGCACACAACATTCCTTAACCGAATGTTATAAACCCAAGCTACATATATTGTTCATTAAGACCCTTCAATGGCCACATTTGGCACCCCCCCCCTTATGAACAACCAATTTCAACCTTCAAAAGAAAAAAAAACATATGTACCAAGAGCTTCAACTACTTGGCCGAATATCAAACCTCCAAACAACAAAATTTAATCCATGAAATGAGTAGAACTTGAACTAATCACCTCATTTATACCTAAATTTCCAAGGATTTCAAAGTGCTTACCTCTTCCTAAGCATCATCCAAGCCAAATCATGAACCAAAGAATTCCATTCTTCTTCCTCCTTCAAGTCACGCAATGGAGAAAAGATGAGCATTCTTTTTTTTTTCTTTTCTTTTCTTCTTTTACTAACATTATTTTATCTCCAATGACCCATTCCTTATTATAAAATCTAATTAAACATATATATTGCCCATCAATATCCCATCTTGGCCGCCACCATTAATAAATTGGGCAATTTGACATGCAAGTCCACCTTTGTGTTAACATGCACTAATAAGCCATTTAAAATTAGCCTATCATATTTCACCATGTCTCACATTGATCCCTATTTAATAATTTCTCATACAATTGGTAAAATTAGAGAATGAAACTTCCACATGTGCATGTACACACACAATAAGCATAGAATATAACAATTAATTATTTTTATGACTCGGTTTTGTGGTCCCAAACCACTTTCCGACTAGGGTCAATTTTGGGTGTCACAACTCTCCCCCACTTAAGGAATTTTCGTCCCCAAAATCTTACCATAAATAGGCTCGGTATCGCTCTTTCATAGAGTCCTCGAGTTCCCAAGTGGCTTCTTCAATTTCGTGTTTATGCCACAACACCTTCACTAACGGGATTTTCTTATTGCGCAACTCTTTTACTTCACGCATCATAATGCGAACCGGTTCCTCTTCATAGCTCAAATTAGGTGAATCTCAATCTCGGATGGAGCAATTATGTGCGATGGATCGACCTATATCGTCAAGCATCGAGACATGAAAAACATTGTGAATCTTTTCGAGCTCGGGGCAAAATCAAACGATACGCGATCGGACCGACTCGTTCGGATATCTCATATGGCCCGATGAACCTCGGGCTCAATTTGCCCTTGCGGCCAAATCTAAGCACTTTCTTCCGTGGTGAGACTTTGAGAAATACCTTGTCTCCAACCCGATATTCAATATCTTTTCTTTTCAAATCCGCATACGACTTTTGGCGATCCGGCGACTTTCAAACTTTCACGAATTACTCGAACTTTTGCTCGGCATCCTTAACCAAATCAACCCGAAGATTTTTCCTTCACTAAGTTCACCAGAATAATGGGGTACGGCATTTACGATCGTATAAAGCCTCGTAAGGCGCCATCTTGATACTTGATTGAAAGCTATTGTTGTAAGCGAATTCAACCAAAGGTAAATACCGCTTCCCATGCACCACTAAACTCAAGGATGCAACATCTCAACATATCCTCGAGTATTTGAATTATCCGTTCGGATTGACCATCGGTTTGGGGGTGGCGAGTGCTAAAATGCGCTTTGGTACCCAAAGCCTCTTGCAATTTCTTCCAAAACCGCGACGTAAATCTTGGGTCTCTATCCGACACGATAGAAATAGGTACCCCATGCAATTGAACAATTTGGGAGACGATATAATTACGCCAACTTATCGAGCGAAAAACCCGTGCGGACGGGGATAAAATGAGCGGACTTGGTCATCTATCAACAATGACCCAAACCGAGTCTTTCTTATTACGAGTCAATGGTAACCCGGACACAAAGTCCATTGTTACTCGATCCCATTTCCATTCGGGTATCATGATCGGTCAAGTAATCCGATGGCACTTGATGTTCCGCTTTCACTTGTTGACATATCGACACCTTGAAACAAATTGAAATGTCTCGTTTCATACAGGCCACCAAAACTTACGTTTGTGTCATTGTACATTTTAGTACTACCCGGTGGATTGAGATTCGACTACAATGGGCTTCATTTAGAATTATCGAAATAAGTTCAATTCCTTGGAACACACAGACGACTTCAACCTCAAACAATCGTCATCATCAATTTGAAACTCGATTCCTTGTTCGTAACACACTCAAATTTCGTTTTGCAAGCAACTCCTCATCAACTTTCGAGCTTCCCGAATTTGATGAGCCAACAATGGTTTGGCCTTTAATTCGCTACTAACACATTGTCGGGTAGAATAGACAAGTGTACATTCATCGCTCAGAAAAGCAAACAAGGTGATTTCGACTTAAGGCATTCGCAACCACATTAGCCTTTCCCGTGATAATCAATGACGAGTTCATAATCTTTCAACAACTCGAGCCATCGTCTTTGTCGCAGATTTAAGTCTCTCTGAGTCATCAAATATTTGAGACTTTTGTGATCCGAATACACATGGCACTTCTCACCAAATAAGTAATGTCACCATATCTTCAAGGCGAACACGATGGCAGCCAATTCGAGATCATGGGTTGGATAATTTTTCTCATGTGGCTTTAATTGTCTCGACGCATAGGCCACAACTCGACCTTCTTGCATCAATACGCAACCTAACCCAAGTAGGGAGGCATCACTATAGATGACAAATTCTTTGCCGGATTCGGGCTGTACTAGAACTGGAGCTTTCGTCAAATGGGTTTTTAATTGGTCGAAACTTCTCGACACTTTTCCGTCCATTCAAATTTGACATCTTTACAAGCGCTTTTGTCATGGGTGTGGCCATCATCGAGAATCCTTTTACAAACCGTCGGTAGTAACCAAGCCCCAAAAAGCTCCTAACTTCGGTAACATTCCTTGGAGCTTTCCAATTGACTATGGTCGAAATTTTGTTCGGGTCCACCTCGACACCGATCACGGACACCACGTGCCCCAAAAAGCTAACCTCTTTCAACCAAAATTCACATTTACTTGAACTTTATGATAACTGTTTATCTCGTAAGATTTGCAACACTAGCCTTAGGTGTTCAAAGATGTTCGCCATCATCTCGAATAGACCAAAATGTCATCGATAAATACAATTACGAACCGATCCAAGTATGGCCTGAAAATTCTATTCATTAAATCCATAAACACCGCAGGGCATTAGTGAGCCCAAACGGCATCACCAAGAATTAGTGACCGTACCTCGTTCTAAAAGCGATTTTGGGTATGTCCGATTCCGGACCCTCAACCGATAGTACCCGACCTCAAATCTATCTTTGAAAACACCGAGGCTCCCTTTAATTGATCAAACAAATCGTCAATTCGTGGCAATGGATATTTATTCTTTATCATCACTTTATTGAGTTGACGATAGTCGATGCACAACCTCATGGTTCCGTCCTTCTTCTTCACAAACAATACAAAGTGCGCCCATGGAGAAAAACTCGGTCGAAATAAACCTCTATCCGTCAATTCTTGCAATTGAACCTTCAATTCCTTTAATTCCGTTAATGCCATACGACACGGGGCTATTGAAATCGGCGTAGTACCCGGTACAACCGATGCGAATTCCACTTCTCGAACCGGTGGCAATCCGGTAACTCCTCGGAAAAACATCGAATACTCACAAACCACCGGGTACCGCTTGAGTTTCCTTTCCGTCTCTTTACTTCCAAACACATACGCAAGGTATGTTTCACACCCTTTTCACATACCTCCGGCGGTCATAGAAGATATTATCACGGGCGCTCCTTTTAAATCGATGAGACTCGACTCGGACTACCTCATTATTTGTACTCCTCAAATCAATGGTTTTCCTTTTGCGATCCACCACCGCATCATGTACGGTCACCAATCCATACCAAGAATAACATCGAATTCATTAAATGGTAGAAGCATCGGATCGGTAGGAAAGCGAGTTCTCGAATTATTAGGGGCATCTCTTGCACACTTTATCAACGAGCACGTATTGACCCAAAGGGTTTGACACTCGAATTACGAACTCAAGAGACTCAACGGTAGAGTCTTCTTTGGATGCTAAGGTTTCACATACATATGAGTGAGTAGAGCCGGGTCAATCAATGCAATCACAATAGTATCAAAGAGAGTAAAAGTACCGGTGATAACGTCGGGGAGGATGCCTCCTCTCGTGCTGCGGATGGCATATGCTCTAGCAGAGCACGGGTCTCGGATCGGACAGCCGTATTAGAGGCTCCTCTCGATTACCACCCCTACCTCCAGAGATTCTCGGGGCCTACCTCCACCGTCGTTCCACTAGGTCTTGCACCTTGCGTCTTATTCCTTTCATCTAGCTCCGTGCAATCTCTAATGAAGTGGTCCTTGAACCGCATCCATAACAGCCCTATTAATGACTTACCCCAACATTCACCTAGGTGTCGTCTTCCACATTGGGGGCATTCAGTCTCTCTTGACGATTATTGCCCACACTAGCTATCAAGTAGCTCGGAGTCCGTCAATGGTCTGGCTCTAATGGAAATTCCATGATCGTCCTCGACTTCTTGGTGTCCTCCACGAACCTCTTTACACCGAGAACGGAGCTTTACTCGTCGATCTTTTACGGTAATCTCTTGCTTCAAATTCAGCCTTCTTCTTCTCCTTCCCAAGTTCTTCCGCCTTGCGTGCTCGTTCGACTAGTGTCACGAACTCCTTTATCTCCAAAATTCCCACTAGTAACTTTAACTCTTCGTTCAATCCTTTTTCAAATCTTTTGCACATCGCAACCTCATCAGCCACACACTCCGAGCATACCGACTAAGTCTTACGAACTCATGTTCAGATTCGAATCTGATCATCCGGCCTTGCTTGAGTTCCAAGAATTCCTTACGCTTCGATCGATGAACCGTTGACTAATGTATTTCCTTGAAATTGGATTGGAAGAAATCCCAAGTAACTCGTTCATTTGGGACTATGGAAATTAAAGTCCTCCACCAATAGTAAGTGAGTCTCGTAACAAGGATATAGCACACTTAAGACATTCATCGGTGTGCATGATAGTTCATCTAACACCCTAATGGTGTTATCGAGCGAAACTTCGGCCTTTTCGGCATCATCGGTAACTATGGCCTTGAACTCCTCGGCCCCACGCTTCCTAATCAAGTCCACGGTGGTTTACTCGGCCTCACAGGATCGAGAATCGGAGGCATTGCGGGCTCTTGGGGTGGAGTATTTAAATTGGAATGGTTGGACAGCCGGGTTGGTTCGGGCATATTGCGCGACCCACTCATTCATCATAGTGAAGAAGGCTTGTTTAGCCCTTCATTTTGATTATTCGCGGATGATCGAGGCTCAACGGGCGGTGTCCCTTGCGCAGAGCAGCCGCTACACTTTCAACGTCATCCGCCAAGGGTCTCTCTACCGGGTTCCATTGCTAATCAAAATAAAAATTCCAACAATCGAAGTCATCACATTATTAAGCGCTAACAATTTGGCATGTATAGCTAGACTCACACGCTATGGTAGTCCTAGAACCGACTAAACCATAGCTCGATACCAATAAAATTGTAACACCTAACTCGTGACCGACGCGGTGTTATGGACACGAGGGTTAACGCCAAATCCTCTCAAGATACCAACCAATTTGACATTACCAACAGGTGGAAAACTGCGTCACCGTCGCCTTAAAAATCATATCCCGAGTTTCAAAACTAGGAAACTGGTTTCGTAAATTTTCCTGAATTTAGACTCATATACCCATCCATGGATTTATTTTTAGAATTTTTGGTTGGGCCAATTGGTACAGTTTATTAGTTAAAGTCACCCATATTACAGGGATCGACTGCTCTGACCTTCACGCGTTACAACTTGAATATCTATCTGTACAGGGCTTTAATACTGGTACCGTTTGTTTCTAATGAAACTAGACTCAAAATGGAATCTGTACATATAAGGCATGACTCCTAATTCTTCTGTATAATTTATGGTAAATTTTCAAAGTCACGACAGGGGACCCAGAAACCGTTCTGGCCCTGTCTCACGAGAACTTTAATATTTCTCAGTATACTGCTCATATGGTCGTTTCGTTTTGTCCATATAAAAATAGATTCATCAAGGTTCAGTTCCATAATTTACTCACTATTTAATTCTACTTCTACTATTTTTAGTGATTTTTCAATCTCATCTCACTGCTGCTGTCCGCAATAGTTACTGCAGAGACTATGCCAATTTCATGAATTTTTCTTGGCCTTAATCATCCATCATACATGACACAAATTATGGCCACCTTATCAAAATTTGAGTTTCTAAGACTCGTGGCTATAGGTTCTAGCATCCCACTCGACGACCACATAGGCCATTTTCGCATGGCTTAAAGTTTACAACCCACAATTCGACAAAATATAATAGCCTATACATGCCAAATGTTCTACAACAACAAAAACAATACCACAAGATTTCAGCCATTGTGATGACTTCATGACGGTCCCGATCACGCAAACAATACGAGTCCGAGAGACCTAAAATGGGTGACAAGAAAACACCGAGTGAGTTTACAACTCAAGAAGTCATAAGCATTCATCAATCCACGATAAAGTTACTACTACATGTACAACAAACGAGGCTAGGTACTCGTCCACATCGAATCTATACCATAATACCTCGGACCTTTCAGTCCAATCTCGTACCAATTCATACATCCACATTTCATATCCTACACAACAAGATAATCGAAGCATTTTTACACATTAACTCATTTTCCAGCACAACCATACACATTTCAATCATCACATAGATTTAAGGCTTACCAATTTCAATCCCCAAGCATGAACGAATTCTCTATTCGTCATGAGCTCGAGGTACTTACCCGATCCGCTGTCCATACTCAATTCAATGGAGACACACCTCCATATATATAGAGTACGCACACACATGCTTACTACTCGATTTCGCACACTTAGTGCCACGTAATTTAAGCTCGCACACACAAGTGCCATACCCTCCGAGCTCGCACACCCAAAGGTCAGTATTTTTCCAGCTTGCACACTTAGTGCCAAATATTTCCAAGACGCACACTTAGTGCCATATATTTCCAGCACGCACACTTAGTGCCAATCTCGTCACCATACACCAGTATTGCCCAAGACACATAGTGCCGAAAGCAAACTTTCTACACATTCCACTATTTCTTTTACATTCAACAATTATCCTCATTCCATACACATACAATTTCATTTATACATATATATATAGCATTCCATTAAACACAATTGCATAGATTTTCCAATCATTTAAGCAATATCAAATATATGCGCAATGACTTACCTTGTGCTGGGTAAATAATTCCAAGTCGGCTACTCGATGATCTTCGATTTCCCTTGTTGGACGCCTCCTTTAGGATCTTGAGCTTAAACAAATAAATTAACTCATTCAACCGCTTTGGTACATATAGTGGTATCCACATTTTAATGATCTTATGACATACGGAACGACATGGTAAAATTTTTATCTTACTACCTTACGTTCTTAGCTATTCGCTAATAGCCTTATGCAATTACCATACTATCAATAATCCAATCATACATACACATATACATATTCGTATATTAGGTAACCACCCTTACTAACTACCCATTTTAGTCAATTTTATACAATCGAAGGCAATATCATAAATGGGTATACTTATATAGCCAAATGTGCTAAACTTGATCTAACATCACCTATACACTTGATTGAATGGCGCATACCTATACTATCAATATAGTGTCATTTTATTCTTTCAAGCACATAGTTTCCTCCCATGAACACTTGGCGAATTTTCTTTTCTCTTCTAGCATAGCTTCACATCTCAAAATTAAGAGTTGCAAATTACAATTAGGTTACAACAATGCCCATAATTGACCGAATGCTTAAGCTCAACTAAGCCAAAAATTCATTCAACATCTTTTTAATTTGCCCTTCACTATTTTCTTCAATTCATCAAATACAAAGTTGTTTACATCTAATATTAAACCAAACTTGCTAGCACACAACATTCCTTAACCGAATGTTATAAACCCAAGCTACATATATTGTTCATTAAGACCCTTCAATGGCCACATTCGGCACCCCCCCTTATGAACAACAAATTTCAACCTTCAAAAGAAAAAAAAACATATGTACCAAGAGCTTCAACTACTTGGCCGAATATCAAACCTCCAAACAACAAAATTTAATCCATGAAATGAGTAGAACTTGAACTAATCACCTCATTTATACCTAAATTTCCAAGGATTTCAAAGTGCTTACCTCTTCCTAAGCATCATCCAAGCCAAATCATGAACCAAAGAATTCCATTCTTCTTCCTCCTTCAAGTCACGGCAATGGAGAAAAGATGAGCATTCTTTTTTTTTTTTCTTTTCTTTTTCTTCTTTTACTAACATTATTTTATCTCCAATGACCCATTCCTTATTATAAAAATCTAATTAAACATATATATTGCCCATCAATATCCCATCTTGGCCGGCCACCATTAATAAATTGGGCAATTTGACATGCAAGTCCACCTTTGTGTTAACATGCACTAATAAGCCATTTAAAATTAGCCTATCATATTTCACCATGTCTCACATTGATCCCTATTTAATAATTTCTCATACAATTGGTAAAATTAGAGAATGAAACTTCCACATGTGCATGTACACACACAATAAGCATAGAATATAACAATTAATTATTTTTATGACTCGGTTTTGTGGTCCCGAAACCACTTTCCGACTAGGGTCAATTTTGGGCTGTCACAGGTGGGTTACATGGTAGCTTGGCTACACATATATTCCGAAGGCTATTGAGTTTGTCTAGCTATAGGCATGGCACTTATGTGCATGCATTTCGTGTATCCGATTATATTCCGAGTGTTCAATGGGTAATTTGGTGAAGTATTTGTTGGTGATCCCAATGAAATAAGCCATTGGTGAGTATGTCTTTGAGTTATGTTACAAGTTGTACAAGTATGTACACTAAACTTATGTGTGATGCCTTGACATGTGATAATCTATCATGTATATAGTATTTGGTGAATATTATGAAAATGACATGATTTGGGATAAGTCCTTGATACTTGATGACATTTAGATAATGGATTTATGCTTATGAAGCATAATTATGTGTTCTTACCATTATGAATGAAATGATATTGTATGGATTTGGTGAATAATAGTAATGAATAAGTAAATTTAGCCTTGGCAGTTCTGGGTTACAGCAATGGTGCAACTTTAGAAATTCACCATAAATTGTGGAAATTGAACTAGGGGCTGAATAAAATATGAGGTTAAATCCCAATGAGTCTAGTTTCAATAGAAGAAACGGTATATGCAATCAAAATTTATATTATGCGATCTTTAAATTTTTGTGAGACAGAGTCTGAATGAATTTGTAATCCCTTGTTTCTATGTACGAAAATCATTAATAATTGTATAAAAATAATTTTGGGTTTTAATTTATACTATTAAAATTCCTAATGAGTCTATTCTCTAGAAAGATAGATGAGAGCATTATCCGAATTTTTTACTATGAGAAAAATAAATTTTAGTGAAGAGAGGTCAGAACTGTTGGACAGAAAAATAGGGGAAACTTTAATGAATAAACTGTACTAATTTACTAAACCAAAAAATCTGGAAATTTTATGGGAGAAATTTATATGAGTCTAGTTTCAAGTAAATTTATCGAAACTTAATTTGGAGTCTTGTAGCTCCAGATATAAATGAATTAGTAATTGTAACTCGGTAAAAGAACTTAACCTGAACAAGAGTAAAATTGTACAATTATGATGTTTTACCTTAAGAAAAAAAAAACATGTGGATAATTGCTTATTAACTTCATATGGACTTACTAAGCGTAAAGCTTACCCCTCCTCTCTACTTCTTCAGTTTTGGCAGGTCGGCTCGGGGTTAGAGATCGTCGGAGGCAAAATCACACTATAAAGCTATCATTTTTGGGAGAATTAATTCAAATATTAGAAATATCAAGTGAGTGGCATGTATAGGAAGTTGGTTGTGATATGTATTATCATTATGACTTTGACCATATGTATTGGTCTACATTGAGTTATCGTATATGATCATGAGATGTGGTCCTTATCTATTATGGTTTGTAAGTTTCATTAATCATGCCATGTCCTATGTTTTGATGTGATGATATAGTTAGCTTTGTTTGTTATGCGACTGGTAATACATCAAGTAAGTTAAATGCAGGCCAGTGGATCATGAATTAAATGGAAATGAGTAATGTTGTTTTGAATATGGATGTTTAATGGACAAATTGGTAACTACATTATGATGGTATAAAATGAGAATAAGATTTAGCATGTCTAGTTCTAGTTAATGTAAGAATGTATTGTAACACCCCAAACCCGGCCCAGACGTTATGGCCAGATCTGACGTGTCACATGGACTTACGACTTAGTATGCATTCGTTGGTTTAAGTGATTGGGGTGGTCTTTGTAAAAACAGCGATTGAATGAAAAGCTGGTTTATCAATCTTTAGGCTATCCATTTGTTGTGCTTGTTGAGTCTTGAAAACGCTCATTAATTTTGAAAACTCGAGCAGCCTAACACTAGCAGTTTCGTCATAGTATAAATATAATCAGAAAATAAAACCATAGCGGAAAAAGAAATTTAAATAGTGGCCTTATTGCAACTTAAAACCCAAAATTAAATCAGAATATAAGAATAATAAAAATAAACTAACTTAGAAAAACCAACTTTGCAGATGATGTGGCCACTCCGAATCCCTCACAGCTCCAAGCCCATTATGGTTGGGGATTTCCTACAGAGATGAAAATAAAAGGTGAGTTCGGTGAACTCAGTGTGTAACATAATCCAACCATAGCCCAAAACAGATCAAACCTCAGAGTCAGACTTATCTGGTCCTTGGCCCAGTACAAAAATCATAATGAAACCCATAGGCCCATAGCGATCTGAACAAATATATCATGAATGCGTAAATCCCAACCCGAGCATCCATAACACCCCGTACCAGCCTTACACCATGTGGGAGACTACTCGACCCACCCAACCGCTACACAATTACGAAATTGCAGCGAGGTGCCGGATATTGTGACGAAGTCACCAGATCTGAATATGGTTGCTAGGCCACCAAAAGAGATATATATATATATATATATATATATATATATATATATATATATATATATATGGCGGTTACCAGATTGCAAATGAGGTTGCGAACACTTCCTCCATCAATATAAACCCATGTCCCATGCAATGAAATAATATGTCATGGCATACGTATACAGAAACAGAACATCATGCTTTTCAGAAAAAAATAACCCTAGGGGTAAAATTGTAATTTTGCATGCATAAGGGTATTTCAGTAATTATTACCTATTGCTAAGGTTTCATGCTCATTCTAACGTTTACCAAGTAATCAGAAGTACTTACCTCGTCTTTTTATCAAAGTGGGCCCGTTGTTCCATTGGCCGGTTTTCGGCCCATTAAGCCTAAAAATACCGTTGTGCACGAAAATGTACACTCTGCACTCTAATCATCCAAATGGACCATATTCATTAACAACTGTCTCACGAGCGCTCGCACGCTCGCAAGTTCACAAAATACCAATGTTTCGGTATTTCGACTTTTACCGATTCAGTCTAAGGGAGGGTGTCGTTTACACACCTGGTTGATGACGGTTGATGACGATTGATAACGATATCTCCCACGCGATAATCCTACAATCGATCACTAACACATTAGACTTACAAATTAACGATAACTAACATAAATCCACGTCAACTAACCCAATCATCACACAAGTTAGTCATTTACGCACGAGGGGCAAAATAGTCATTTAGCACTCTAGGGGCAAAATGGTAATTTTACCTCACAAGGGTATCTCGATAATTTTACCCTACAAGGGTATTTTGGTAATTCTATCCTACAAGGGTATTTCGGTAATTCTACCCTACAGGGGTATTTCAATAATTCTACCCTACAGGGGTATTTCGGTAATTCTACCTTATAAGGGTATTTCGGTAATTCTACAACTTATCCGCTTGGGCCTACGGACCCATTGGGACCACATGGCCCATTTCAGCCCATCGCGGTCCGAAATAGCCATCCTACTGCTAGAGTAATGAGAACTACACACCTGTTAGGAGACAGCAGTTAATCGCGCTCCAAACACTCTTAGCTGACGCCCAACCCAAACGAGCGCGTCACAAAGCAAAAGGGATTAGCCAAGAAGGGTATGCCTACTCTCCTCATGGTTTGCTCTATTTAAAGCCAGCTCTCCATCTACTCTTATGTTAGCTTCCTGATGTAGGATCCCTCCATCACCAGAGTTTAAAACCAACACCAGCTCTTGCCGTCCCAACATAGCAAAATAATCAACCTTTGTGTGCCAAGGGATTCGAACCAAAGTCCTCTCACATGCCAACTCACGCCACCAGCACTAGGCCATCAACTCATTTGTGTCATAAATCCAACACATTAAACTTTAAAGCGCACCTACTTGCTTCCAGATTTATTGAAAAGAAAAACCAAAATATATTGCAAGAGCCAAGACTTGAACATTGGACCCCTTGCTTCCTCTATGGCGTCACTTCCTTGTCCCCTAAGTGGCGCCACCTTGCCACTACACCACACTCCTTTTTGTGTCATCTTTTACCCCTTTACTCTTAAAAGCCCAAACGGCAATTGCATCACCTGTTCATAAAATTAAAATTTCGAAGACTACCATGGATTTAACTTAAGTTTGGGCCTTCTAAAGGCCCACTAACCTACTAAAATATATATTTTAACCAACCAGAACACACACAAATTTTAAAAATCACAGAAACACAGAAAACCCAAAAATTGGGGCGTTACAACTCTACCCTCCTTAAAGAAATTTCATCCTCGAAATTTTACCTGAATCAAACAGATGAGGATATTGTTGACGCATCGCCACTTCTGGCTCCCAAGTAGCTTCCTCTCTGCCATGATTACGCCTACAAAGACCTTTACTAGCGGAACCGATTTCCTCCTCAAAATCTTAACATCTTGATCCAAAATCTGCACATGCTCTTCCTCAAAAGTCAAGTCTGTTTGGACCAAGATCTCTGCAATCGGCACAACATGAGTAGGGTTAGAACGATACCGCCTTAACATGGAGACGTGAAAGACATCATGAATCCTATTCAACTTTGGAGGTAGCTCCAACTAATAAGCCACTGGACCCACTCACTTAAGAATCCGATAAGGCCCAATGAACAGCGGACATAACTTGCCTTTCCTCTCAAACCTTAATATTTTCTTCCAAGGCGAAACCTTCAAGAAGACCATATCACCCACAAAGTACTCAATTTCCTTGCGCTTCAAATTTGCATATGACTTCTGTCTATCAAATGCTTCCTTCAATCAGTCTCTAATCAACTTGACCTTATCCTCAATATCTGTCACCAACTCAGGTCCAAGAACCTGTCTTTCACCCAACTCGGTCTAATAACTAGGTGTACGACATCTTTGCCCATATAGTGCCCCATAAGGAGCCATTCGAATACTTGCCTGATAACTGTTGTTGTATGCAAACTCTGCCAACGGTAAGTAATCCTCCCAACTACCTCGAAAGTTGATAACGCATCCCTCAACATGTCTTCCAGAATCTGAATAACCCTTTCCGACTGACCATCAGTTTGAGGATGAAAGGCTGTACTAAAGTTCAACCGTGTACCCAACGCCTCATGCAACTTTTGCCAAAACCAAGATGTGAATCTAGGATCTCGATCAGAAATAATCGACACTGGCACTCCGTGAAGTCACACTATTTCTACCACATACAATTTGGCTAACTTCTGAAGTGAATAATCAGTGCAGACAGGTATGAAATGAGAAAATTTGGTCAACCTATCCACAATTACCCAAATCGAGTCCTTCTTTGACGGTGTCAAGGGTAACCCACTCATAAAGTCTATGGTTACCCTCTCCCACTTCCAAAGTGGTAGTTTCACTGGCTGCAAAAGTCCAGAAGGTAATTGATGTTCAGTTCCTTCTGAGTTAGCAAATACTTAAGACTCTTATGATCTGTGTATATAATACACCTTTCTCTGTACAGGTAATGTCTCCAAATCTTAAGCGCAAAGATTACCGCTGCCAACTCCAGATCATGAGTAGGATAGTTAACTTCATGTGGTTTAAGCTATCGCGATGCATAAGCAACCACTTTACCCTCTTGCATCAGCACACAGCCCAACCCTACATGTGATGCATCACTGCATACGGTAAAATCTTTTCCAGACTTCGACTGAATCAGTACAGGTGCCTCGGTCAGAACTTTCTTCAGCTTCTCAAAAGATTCCTATTGTTTCTCAGTCCAAACAAACGGTACTCCCCTCCTTATAAGCTTTGTCAAAGGCGCTGCCAACACAGAAAATCCTTCCACAAACCTTCTATAGTACCTAGCTAAACCCAGAAAACTTTGAATTTCTGACACTGACCTCGGTGGCTTCCATTCCAGAATCGCTTCAATCTTTCGAGGGTCCACCTTGATCCCTTCAGCAGAGACAACATGCCCCAAGAAAGTTACCTCTCTCAACCAGAACTCACGCTTACTAAATTTCGCATAAAGCTCCTTCTCCCTCTGCACTTGCAGCACAATACGAAGATGCTCATCATGCTTCTCCTCAGTTTCAGAATAAACCAGAAATCGTCAATAAATACGACCATGAATCGATCCAAGTATGGCTGGAACACTCGATTCATCAGATCCATAAATGCCGCAGGTGCCTTCGTCAACCCAAATGGCATAACCAAGAACTCATAGTGACCATACCGAGTTCTGAATGTCGTCTTGTGAATATCCACCTTCTTAACCCTCAACTGATGATACCCAGATCGAAGGTCAATCTTGGAAAATACTGAAGCTCCTCTAAGTTGGTCAAATAAATGATCGATTCTCGGCAGTGGGTACTTGTTCTTAATCGTCAGTTTGTTCAACTGCAGATAATCGATGCAAATCTGCATTGACCCATCTTTCTTCTTTACGAACAACACTGGTGCTCCCCACGGAGACACACTTGGCCTAATAAAGCCTCTATCCAAAAACTCTTGAATTTGGGCTTTCAGCTCCACCAACTTCTTCAGTGCCATCCTATAAGGTGCAATGGACACCGGTGCCATTCTAGGCAACAAGTCGATTCCAAACTCAACCTCTCGGTTCGGGGGCAAACCCGGAAGCTCCTCTGGAAAAACATATTGAAAATCCTTGACGGTTCTAACTTTATCCACTGTCAGATCCTCAGTTTTAGATTGGCTTACAAATGCCAAATAAGCCTCACATCCCTTTTGAATCCACTTCTCGGCTCTCAATGTCGACACCATATTAGACAGATAATTCCTACGCCCGCCTATCACCAAAACCTCGTCATCCTTTATGGTCTTTAACATTATTCGCTTAGCAGCACAATCCAGAGTAGCCCTATGCTTAACAAGCCAATCCATTCCCAAAATGGGATCGAATTCTCTAGAGAAAACTTTTCGTTGAATTTCTATAGGCACATCTCTATATAGTTTATCTACCCTAACCGAGTGACCCAAAGGACTTAGTACAGATACCCCACTCACGGTCTCCTCAGAGCGCACACCCAGTGACCCAGATATAGCACATGCAACATATGAATGGGTAGATCCAACATCTATCAACACAGTGTATGGCATACTGGAAATCGGAAACGTACCAGTTATGACGTCAAGTGCATCACCCTCCTCTCAACGACGAGCTGCATACACCAACGCCGGCTGACGAGCCTCAGCAAATCCAGCACCCCTGCCAGGTGCTCCTCTTCCTCGACCGTGTCCATTACCACCTCTGCCTTGCCCACATCCTCTCGGAAACTATGGTCAACCCCTCACTGGTTAAGCGACCCTCTGCTCTAAAACTTGAACCTGATCTGGTTCCTAGGGACAATCCTTAACCTTATGCTCCATAGATCCGCATCGGAAACAAGCACCAGAACATTTTCGACACTCACCCATATGTATCTTCCCACAATTCCTACAACCCTACGGTCTAACAGCATTCATCGGTACTGCTCGAACTGGCTCTATTACCCTTACTCTCTTAACATTCCTATTCATACTACCTGAAAGTCATGAATCTCTCCTAAAACGATTTCGATCTTTCTCACGATTCTGTATTTCTGTATGCTTCACTTCCTCAGCTATCTTAGCTTTCTCCACTAAAGCAGTGAAGTTACGCTCCTTCTGCGGAGCAATCAGCACCCTAAGTTCATCTCTCAGACCATCCTCGAAGCATACATTACACTCATACTCTGTAGCGACAATCCTAGAAGCATACCGGCTCAGTCTCAGAAACTCAGACTCATACTCAGCCACTAACTTACTCCCTTGGACCAGGTTCAGAAATTCTTTCCGGCGAGCGTCCACGTAACTAGCCCCAACATACTTTCCTTTGAAGGCTGTCTTAAATAGCTCCCAAGTCACACTGTCAGCAGGAGTTCCATCTCTCACCGTGAGCCACCACTGATAAGCCTCATCCTTGAGTAACGATATGGCTCCCTTCAGCTTTTTCTCCACAGAGCAGTCCAGATCATCCATAATATGCTCTGTGGCTTCTAACCAATACTTAGCCACATTCGGAGCTACACTAAATATGCCCCTAAATATCTCTACTCTATTGGCCCGGAGCCGCTCAAAAATAGACCCCCGAATTCTGTTTCCCGTACTTGCCCCAGCAACCCTTTCCAAAACTCGGAGCATTGCCTGGGATAGAGCATCGTCCCCGGTACCTGGATCATGAGACTCTACCTCCGTTCCCGGTGGTACCGGTGTATCTGCTGCCGGCACATGTCCTGAAGACGAAGATTCAGCTTGAACATTACCTCGGCTACGTCCACGGCCTCTTCCACGAGCTGCTCGTGTACTCATTTCATATCATCTGATTAAGAATTTTATGAATCAGTTTAATATTTCAGTGTTTATTACAGATGTCTTATGAATAACAGTAATTCAGAGTTTGAGTTTGTTTCTTTTTGCGGTAGCCTAGCTACAATCTCAGTCTCCTTATCAGAGTTTCTATAGTTCCAATGTTACCCTAACTAAAGTACCATGATAAGGTTTTGTACAAGCATATAACAGATATTTTAGAAACAATCAGAAAGGCTTAGAAAACTTACAGACTTGGGTCGGAGATTCGGTGTGTCACCTTCTAAAAAACCTAATTTTAGAAAATCGATTTTAATCTTTAAAATCATCTATTTGTAAAGAGAAAATATTGGAAACATTCTCGAAAACAATTTATAATCAAGTTCCAAAAAAAAATGATTTTCGAAAACCTTTATTTAGTGTTTCTTTACAAAATCCTGTTTTTAGACCCATTCCACAGCCGAGTTGTTGCAACCTGGCTCTGATACTACTAAATGTAACACCCCAAACCCAAATTTCAGACGTTATGGCGGATCGGCGTGTCACATGGACTTATGACTTAGTATGCATTCGTTGGTTTAAGTGATTGGGGTGGTCTTTGTAAAACAATGGTTGAATGAAAAGTCGGTTTATCAATCTTTAGGCTATCCATTTGTTGTGCTTGTTGAGTTTTGAAAACGTCAAGAATTTTGAAAACCCAGCAGCCCTAACACTAGCAGTTTAGTCATAGTATAAATATAATCGTAAAATAAAACCATAGCGGAAAAAGAAATTTAAATAGCGGCCTTATTACAACTTAAAACCCAAAATTAAATCGAATATAAAAATAATAAAATAAACTAACTTAGAAAAACCAACTTTGCGATGATGTGGCCACTCCAAATCCCTCACGGCTCCAAGCCCACTATGGTTGGGGATTTCCTACAGATGAAAATAAAGGGTGAGTTCGGTAAACTCGAGGTAACATAACCCAACCATAGCCCAAAACAGATCAAACCTCGTAGTCGACTTATCTCGGCCTTGGCCCAGATAGAAATCGAAATGAAACCCATAGGCCCATAGCAGATACAGAACAAATATATCATGAATACAGAAATCCCAACCCAGAGCCATCCATAACACCCCCGTACCAGCCTTACACCATGTGGGGAGACTACTCGACCCACCCAACCGCTACAAACCATAGAAATTGCAGCGAGGCTGCCAGATATTGTGATGAAGTCACCAGATACAGATATTATGGCTAGACCACCAGAACAGATATATATATATATATATATATGTGGCGAAGCCACCAGATTGCAGTGAGGCTGCAAGATATTGTGACGAAGTCACCAGAATAGATATATGTGGCGAGGCAACCAGATTATAGTGAGGCTGCCAGAACGCTTCCTCCATCAATATAAACCCATGTCCCATGCAACAGAAATAATATCTCATGGAATACGTATACAGAAACAGAACATCATGCTTTTTAGAAAAAAAACCATAGGGGTAAAATCATAATTTTGCTTGCATAAGGGTATTTCAGTAATTATTACCTATTGCTAAGGTTTCATGCTCATTCTGACGTTTACCAAGTAATCAGAAGTACTTACCTCGTCTTTTTACCAAAGTGGGCCGTTGGCCTAGTGGCCCGTTTTCGGCCCATTAAGCCCAAAAATACCATTGTGCACGAAAATGCACACTCTGCACTCTAATCATCCAAATATACCATATTCATTAAAAATTGTCTCACGAGCGCTCGCACGCTCTCGAGTTCACAAAATACCAACGTTTCGATATTTCAGCTTTTACCGATTCAGTCTAAGGGAGGGTGCCGTTTACACACCTAGTTGATGACGATTGATGACGATATCTCCCACGCGATAATCCTGTTAGAAGACTGCAGTTAATCAGCGCTCTAAACACTCTTAGCTGACGCCCAACCCAAACGAGCACGTCTCAAAGCGAAAGGGATCAGCCAAGAAGGATATGCCTACTCTCCTCATGGTTTACTCTCTTTAAAGCCAACTCTCCATCTACTCTTATGTTAGCTTCCCGATGTGGGATCCCTTCATCACCAGAGTTTAAAACTAACACCAACTCTTGCCGTCCCAACATAGAAAAATAATCAACCTTTGCGTGCCAAGGGATTTGAACCAAAGTCCTCTCACATGGCAACTCACGCCACACCACTAGGCCATCAACTCATTTGTGTCATAAATCCAACACATTAAACTTTAAAGCGCACCTACTTGCTTCCAGATTTATTGAAAAGAAAGACCAAAATATATTGCAAGAGCCAAGACTTGAACCTTGGACCCCTTGCTTCCTCTATGGCGTCACTTCCTTGTCCCCTAAGTGGCGCCACCTTGCCACTATACCACACTCCTTTTTGTGTCATCTTTTACCCTTTTACTCTTAAAAGCCCAAACGCCAATTTCATCACCTGTACATAAAATTAAAATTCTGAAGATTACCACAGATTTAACTTAAGTTTGGGCCTTCCAAAGGCCCACTAACCTACTAAAATATATATTTTAACCAACCAGAACACACACAAATTTTAAAAATCACAGAAACACAGAAAACTCCAAAATTGAGGTGTTACATGTATATTATATACAGGATGGTAAGCAAATATGTTTAAAGTGAATGACATGTTATTGCATGATTATGGATGTGTAAATACTCATTTATGTCACGTTATATAACTTTAAATATGATTCTATGCATGTGTTTGAAATGTTTTGAATTAAATGAAATTTTATGGCCTGATTTTTGTCTATTGTATGGTTAAATCTGGTAATGCCTCGTACCCTATTCTGGCCTTGGATACGGGTAAGGGGTGTTACAATTGGTGGTATCAGAGCTATGGTTTAGTCAGTTCTCGGACTAACCTAGCATGTGTAAAAGTCTAGTTATACATGCCACGGATCCGTGATAATGTGATGTCTTCCGACGCGTAAGAGCGCCGTCTTATTTAAACAAAGGTACTCTCCAACCGAGCTGCACCAACCATGTTCAAGGTGATTGAAAGTATTTGAGTAAAATTATTATTATGATAAGTCTCGGTTCAGAAAAATATGAATAAAAGTTTATGATATACATGTGATAACAGGTGATATGAAAGCTTATGTTGTGATAAATATCTATATTTGCTTAATGCTCATATGATGTAGTGCACTTGGCTTACTTGACAAGTTGAATGGGAGAAATAGAAATTTGTAAAGGTATGAGTCAGGGTTTATAATATCATGATACGGATGAAAATGTCATTTTCTTGATTGGACATTGAATGTTGATGAATGTTAATGATATTTTTATGAGATAAAGAATTATAACGAAATGAACTTATCTATGTTAAATTATTTGGGCTGAATTATATGATTGCAATGATATGTATATGATGATACACAAAGTGAAAGTTGCGATTGTGATGCAAATATTCATGTTTGTTTGGGCCTTATGTGATGTTGTGAGCATGACTTATTTGATTAAATGAATGGATAAGTAAAGCTATCCAGAAAAACATAAGATGCATACATAAGTATACTTGTCTAAATGGGATAATTGGAAAATTGGTGTAAACCAACATGAATGTTGCATTGCCTAAAATGAATGATATGATTTTGGCGTTGTTGCTATGATGATGAAAGTTGTTTCATATGTATATGTATAAGACAGTCGAGTCAGAGGCCCTACAACCCCTCCCCCTTATCGAAGTGGTGCTTCTAATGAAATTTCATGAGATTTGTACTGAATAAGTTCCCAGTTGAAAAACCAAAGAATTCAATGATAGAATAATTATAAGTATGATTAGAGATTGAGAATAAGTTGATAAGTAAAGTCAGAGCTAGAAAAGTATTAGGTTGACATAAAGATTATTGGAGCTATGCACTGTTCCAGTTAGAGAATGAATTTACTTTGGTAAATTGAATTACTCAGGTACAAGGTCGAGAAAAGTGTAAATCAAAATTTATTCAGAACTGGTCTTCTTTAGTGAAAGGTCTAACATGAAATTTGTGATGCCAGAACTAGTTGTGTGAAATGATATTTTACATGTGTAAAATCTGAGTGTGACGATTCTGGTGAATGTTTAATGATTTCTTATGAGATGATCTATGTATTTATCCGTTCTCAGAAAAATTTCTATGGCTGTTGATCTTTTGAAGAAATTCTTGTTATATGGGAATGTTTTCTAATCCTGGTGTTAGATAGAAGCATTAATAGTCTGACTAATATATAATTTGTATTGTTGTATTTCCTCAAGCATTTTATTACATTTCGTCTGATAAGAATTGATGAGAGGATATGTATGATATTATGATATTGTTTCTTCTACTTGATGCTCCATTTGATATATATGTATGGGAAGATACATTGTTCTTGTTATATTTGATTCCAGTGGGATTAAATGATGTTTTCTTCTGGACTTCTTTTCTCTGAGGAATTTTCGAAATCTTTCATATTTTCCTATGAGTTTGGTTTTCAATTTTTCGGCATAGTATCGTATCTTGGATTTCTTTATTCAGTTTTCTTGTTATCTTTATTCCATAATTTGTCAATTATGACTTATGTTCGAAGTGCATTCTTCAGCTCGTGATAATCATGACAAGCATGACTATATTCTGATTTGATCTTGGTAATGTGGTGATTTTAGTATTGGAATTTTTCAAATTTCCATGTAAGGATTTGACAACAATAAAGGCATAAGTGATAAAAGCACGAGTTTCAATCGGTATGGTGGATTACTTCTCTCAAGTAAGTCAATTATAATTAATGACATCAATTGAGATATTTTGGTTACTTGAGCTAATGCAATTGAGATGGTTTTGATTAGCGTAAGGATTGATTAGTAAAGGACTGCATGATGAATTGTTTAGTAACTAGAAGAAAGGATTACTTGAAATGTCATTCAACGGTGTTTAGATCGGCTTGAGTGTTTAATCTGTGTGAATTATTTATTTGAAAGATTTCATATGAAAATTATGTCAGGATCATTTTTCCCAAGTCTGATAATAGAATTTCATTTCTTTACGGGTAAAAGGCAAAAGTCTGAACGAGAAGTGTATATCTCTTAGAAAATTTCGATATGAGTTAAAGCTACTAAGAATGATAAAGTTTTCATCTTGCGAAAGCTGAAAAGTTTATTACATGTTAGAAAGGTTTGGATAGATAAGAATATTGCTAACCAAAGCATCTGAACTGGACTAGTCTGCATTGAGTAAAGATTTCCTAATTTTCAGTAATGCACTGTTGTATGAAGGGTGATGTGTTTCAAGAAAATAAGGTAATGTGATAGTTTGGAGCATTTGATGTCACGGAAAATTTGAGTTGTTGATGGGGTTAAAGCCGAGCATCAAGATCTACCAGAATTATCTCTGCCAGTAGTAATATTAGGATGAGAATGAGAAGGATTAGTTTCGAGGCTACATTAGAATTATTTCCGTAGCGGAAAGAGGAAAATGTGATAGTGAGTAGTAAACTAAAAGAGTACAGTGAGGATCGACTTTGATGTTGAATTTCAGATTGGATTTGATTCATGGTATTATTATTCTGAGGCTTATACAGAATGAACTATACGAAGCTCACAGTGAAAATTTGCCTATTCATTCAGAGAGTAATGACGTGTACTGTAATTTGATTCAAATGTTATTGGACTGTGATTTATCAATGATGAAAATCTGTATGATTATTTCAGAAGAGTGCAGGTCCCTTTGATTGTTGGATTTCCTAGAATTCTAGTCTCCATAAACCAATTTAAGATCCGAGTTTTATGTCATGATATCATGGGAAACTGAGAAGCCTTTGAAAATTTAAGAACAATTGGGAGTTGAGTCCGTAAGCTTTCAGATCATATGAGAAATTAAAGAGATGTATTGGAGACACCGCTTGAACGAAGGTACTTTGGTATCGAGTATGAGATTGAGGAATATAAGTGAAGACCACTTCTCCGGTAAGATTTTTAGGGACGAAAATCCCTAAAGGAGGGAGAGTTGTAACACCCTGATTTCGGGCCTAGTCGGAACAGTGGTTTCGGGACCACAAATCTAACAATGAAAATTTTATTTTTTATTATATTTTTATGGTCTACGATTTCATGAAATAATTTCGTGAAAATTTCGTTCGAAAATTTTGACGTTCGGGCACTTAATTTAGTCAAAAGGACTAAATTGTAAAAAGTGAAAAAGTTGAGTTCTACATACTAGTGTCATGGGTTGCGCATGGGAGCCCGCAACCATGACACATCTGTGTGAACTATCAAGAAGGAAGGAGGTTATTTGGCCCAATCAGACCGGGCCATTGCTTGAAGAGATTGAAGGCCCATCTACAAGTTAGACAAATATGGAAACATGATCTTACAAGATATTATTTTATAAGATTACATATCTTAGATAAGATATGTAATCTTAGAAGATATGATTTTATATTTGGTGGTAGGTGCCTTTTAATCTTAGCCATTGATGTACTTAATTTTGTACCGTTGAATTTGGAGAGGCTCAACTATAAATAAGGGACCTCTTCCCTCATTGTAAATCACTTGAGTTTTGAGCAATAAGAATTCTTGAGAGCATTCACTCAAATCTCTCTCTTGTGTTCTTATTTTCTTTGGCTTGTTCTTGTTTCGTTCTTCTTTCATCTTGTTTGGCTTTAAGGTGCCTTCGCTTAAGTTGTGTTTTGGGAAGAATTCATTGAATCCTTCTTTTGTAGAAGTTAATGACTTAGGCGTTTTTGGAGTAAGAAACGCCTAAGGCCGCACGGATTGTGAGGCAAGAATCCTAAGTCCATGACAGCTTGGTACCAGAGCGGTTCAAAGCACTTTTGAGATATGTCAAAAGAAGTTGTTGATCGAAATGAGCCAATGGAGACCCGTGGGAGGGCTAGAAAGGCTAGTCGATCGAGGGATATGCTGTCGAGCTTGGAGATTCGAGTGGTCAATCTCGAGGAGTCCGTTGGTGACATGAAGGAGACACTCGAAGAGGTCCTAACCCGTATGGAGGAACTGAGGGAAGATAGCAAGGAGTTTGTGTTGGACTCCTCGGATCCACTTCGGACAAACCGACGGGGAGGATGAAGCTCTTGAGGCCCTATTGATCGCCATGAAAGAAGAGATTGCTGAGCTTAAGGGGAGCTCGAAATCTGTAAGGCCACCTGGAAGTGGGATGTTGGCTTCGGGACCGAAGCAACGTCATGTGGATGTTCCAAAACCCGAGAAGTTCAAGGGAGTTAGGTCCGCAAGAGAAGTGGATAACTTCTTGTAGGAATTGGAGCAATATTTTCGAGCAATTGGCATTGAGGATGATGCCACCAAGGTAAACACCGCTTCCATTTACTTTTCTGATGTTGCTCTCTTGTGGTGGAGACGTAGGTCCACGGATGAGAAACGTGGAGGAACGACCATTGGAACTTGGGAGGAGTTCCAAAGAGAGTTGAAGAAGCAGTTTTATCCACAACATGCCGAAAAGGAGGCTCGTGCTAAGTTGCGTCGGCTTACGCAACAAGGCACTGTTCGAGATTATGTTCGGGAATTCAGCGAGTTGATGCTTCAGATCTCAGACTTGAATGAGAAAGAAGCATTCTATTGGTTCGAGGATGGTTTAAAAATGTGGGCAAAGCAAGAGTTGCATCGCCTAGATATCACCGAATTGACCGAAGCTATGGCAAAGGCAGAAAATTTCTATGATGTTGGGGGAAGAAAGTTTGATAATAACGATTCTTCCAAACCCAAGTCGGGACCAAAAGACAATGGTGGGGGAAACAAGGATCAAAGGGAAAAGAGCGACGAAGGCCCAAAGTCTAGTCAAGGTAAGCCTTGGGATAGAAAAGGACCAATGAAGTGCTTTCTCTGCCAAGGCCCACATAGAATAAGTGTCTGTCCAAAGAGAGCCGCTTTTCATGCCATGGAGGCACGCAAGGAGGCCGAAGATGACACCAAAAGCCTCAATTCGATATTAGGAGGTGTCAAAGAGAAGTCAAGCAATGGGCTGATGTTTGTGGACATCATCGTAGCTGGCAAAAGATTGAATGCACTTGTTGATACTGGTGCATCTCATTTATTCATGTCTAAAGAAATGGCAAAGGAACTGGGCCTTAGAATCGAGGAAGATTCGGACGAATCAAAACGGTGAATTCAGAAAGCATTCCCATAACGGGGGTGGCAAAAGGGGTGGAACTCAAACTTGGCGAGTGGACGGGCAAAGCGACCATTAAGGTAATCCCACTTGATGATTACGATTTTGTAGTTGGATTAAGTTTACTTGATAGGCTTAATGCGGATATTCACCCTTCCGAGAACTACATGACAATCTCCGATGCAAATCAACGATATATGGTGAGAATGAAAAGGAAGGGAAGCATGGAGGAAAAACCTTATCGGCAATCCAATTTGCCAAAGGAGTCCGCTTGAAATGAAGTCTCCTACCTAGCTACCTTGAGAGACAATATGGATGATAAATTTGAGGGGAAATTCCAAAGGAAGTGGAACAGTTGCTAAAGTCATTTCAAGATGTAATGCCCATGGAGTTGCCCAAAAGATTGCCACCAAAGAGGAGGTGGACCACAAAATTGAGTGTTGCCCAATCTTGAACCGCCAAAGAAGGGCACCATATCGAATGGCTCCACCGGAACTAGAGGAATTATGAAGCAATTGATAGAGCTTTTAGATGCGGGTTCATTAGACCATCTAAAGCCCTATTTGGTGCACTGTGTTATTTCAAAAGAAGCATGATGGATCTTTGAGAATGTGCATCGACTACTGGGGCCCTAAACAAAATCACTATAAAAAACAGTATCCCATTCCTCTTATTGCAGATTTGTTCGATCAACTTGGTAGCGAGATGGTTTACTAAGTTGGATTTGCGATCGGGTACCACCAAGTGAGAATAGCCAAAGGGATGAGCCCAAGACACTGTGTAACTAGATATGGGTCCTTTGAGTTCTTGGTGATGCCGTTTGGGTTGACAAATGCTCCGCCACATTCGTACCCTAATGAATAAGGTATTACAACCTTTCTTGGATCGTTTGTGGTTGTTTATCTTGACGATATTGTGGTGTATAGTAAGACGTCGAAGAACATGTGGGACACTTGGGAAAGTGTTCCAAACTCTACGAGAAAATGAGCTATATGTCAAAAGGAGAAATGTTCCTTTTCCCAACGAGAGGTGCCATTTCTAGGCCATATTGTGGGAGGTGGCACGATTCGAATGGATGAAAGTAAAGTTCAAGCAATTGCCGATTGGGAGCCACCAACCAAGGTGACAGAGTTGCGGTCTTTCCTTGGATTAGCAAATTACTACGATCGCTTCATTGAAGGCTATTCCAAGATCATTTGCACCTTGACGGACTGTTGAAAAAGGGCAAAGTGTGGGATTGGGACTCTCGGTGTAAGAAAGCCTTCAACCAAGTGAAGCAAGCGATGACGAGTGAGCTGTACTCGCATTGCCAAATTTTTCAAAGGCGTATGAGGTACGCACGATGCTTCAGTATGCGATTGGAGGGGTGTTGATGCAAGATGGGCATCCGATTGCTTTCGAGAGTCGAAAGCTTAACGAGACAGAACGAAGATACACGGTCCAAGAAAAAGAGATGACGGCAGTGGTGCATTGTTTACGCACATGGAGACACTATTTGCTGGGTTCCAGGTTTGTGGTATTCACTGATAATGTTGCAAATAGCTATTTCTTAACCCAGAAAAAGTTGTCCCCCAAGCAGGCTCGTTGGCAGGTTTTCCTAGCAGAGTTTGATTTTACCATGGAATACAAGCCGGGGAGTGCCAACATTGTGGCCGATGCACTTAGCCGAAAAATGGAATTTGCAACGATAAGCCAACCCGAGAGTCCCTTATTAGAGCGCATTCAAGAAGGACTGTCCCATGATCCCACGGCCAAAAATCTGATGGAGCTTGCTAGAGATGGAAAGACAAGGCGATTTTGGCTCGAGGAGAATTACTATACACTCATGGGCGACGCCTATATGTGCCTCAACATGGGAATTTACTGAAAAGAAGTCATGAAGGAATGTCATGATTCAAAATGGGCTGGCCATCCCGAGTACACCGCACCTTGGCTCTATTGGAGGATCGATTTTATTGGCCTCACATGGGTGATGATGTGGAGACCTATGTGAAAACTTGTTTAATATGCCAACAAGATAAGGTTGAGTTGAAAGCCCTGCTGGTTTGTTACAACCGCTGCCCATTCCGGGCGCCCATGGGAGAGTTTGTCCATGGATTTTATCACGAGCTTGCCTAAATCGATGGATTTGCGAGTATTTTTGTTGTGGTGGATAGGTTTTCAAGTATGCAACTTTCATCCCGCAACCAAGGAGTGTCTCACGAGGAGGCAGCTCGCTTATTCCTTAAACATGTGGTGAAGTATTGGGAGTACCACAATCTATCATCGATGATCGAGATGGGCGATTCACGGGTCGATTTTGGACGAGTTGTTCAAGTTAATGGGCTCGGACCTAAACTTTTCCACTAGCATGCATCCACAAACCGATGGGCAAACCGAACGCAGTGAATGCATTGTTGGAGACGATCTTCGACACTATGTAAGTGCAACACAAAAGGAATGGCCAAAGTTGTTGGATGTGGCCCGCTTTTCATACAATTTACAACGAAGTGGGGCAACGAACCGAGTCCGTTTGAGATAGTGACGGGCAATGACCGCTTACACCCAATGCGATTGCAACTCATTATGCAGACCAAATCCAGACTTATCGATTTGCAAGGGATTGGCAAGAGCAAAACGATCTAGCTAGAGCTTGTCTACATAAGGCAAGTAAGCGCAACAAGAAATGGGCGGACCAAAATCGAAGGGACGTGCAATTTCGAGTTGGTGACCCGATTCTTGCCAAACTACACCGATTCTGCGACATGATGGGTTACACAAAGGACTCGTTCGGTATGAGGGCCATTTCGAATTGTGAAGAAGGTAGGCAAGGTGGCCTACAAGCTTGAGTTGCTGAAAAGCTTAAAGTTCATCCAAGATTCCATGTGAGTATGCTTAAGCCATTCCATGAAGATGGAGGAGACCCAAATCGAAGCAAGTCCGAACGAGCACCAATGGGGTAAAAGTCGCCTATGATCGAGAGGTCGAGAACATTGAAGCGGATCGTGTGGTCGGGCGTAAGTACTACCGTCCATGGCCATGAATACTTAGTCCGATGGAAGGGATTCCGGATAGTGAGATGAGTTGGGAACTCTTTGAAGCCTTGTGGCAATTCCAAGACAAGATAGATCGATACCATGCGGAAGACGCGACGAGGCGTCGCTAGATTTGGTGGGGAGAATGTCATGGGTTGCATGGGAGCCCGCAACCATGACACATCTGTGTGAACTATCAAGAAGGAAGGAGGTTATTTGGCCCAATCGCATCGGGCCATTGCTTGAAGAGATTGAAGGCCCATCTACAAGTTAGACAAATATGGAAACATGATCTTACAAGATATTATTTTATAAGATTACATATCTTAGATAAGATATGTAATCTTAGAAGATATGATTTTATATTTGGTGGTAGGTGCCTTTTAATCTTAGCCATTGATGTACTTAATTTTGTACCGTTGAATTTGGAGAGGCTCAACTATAAATAAGGGACCTCTTCCTCATTGTAAATCACTTGAGTTTTGAGCAATAAGAATTCTTGAGAGCATTCACTCAAATCTCTCTTGTGTTCTTATTTTCTTTGGCTTGTTCTTGTTTCGTTCTTCTTTCATCTTGTTTGGCTTTAAGGTGCCTTCGCTTAAGTTGTGTTTTGGGAAGAATTCATTGAATCCTTCTTTTGTAGAAGTTAATGACTTAGGCGTTTTTGGAGTAAGAAACTGCCTAAGGCCGCACGGATTGTGAGGCAAGAATCCTAAGTCCGTGACACTAGAGGTGTCCAATTGTTATGAAATTTTAAATTGAGGGTCCTTAAATGGAATTAGACCATTGGTTAATTTCTGGACAAAAATTGACATGAAATGGGTGTAATAAAATATTTTTAAGTTAGGGGTATTTTGGTAAACTAATAATTAAAAGAATTAAAAAGGGAAATAAGCCAAATTAGCTATCATCTTCTTCATTAAACCGTTTCTACCAGCAGCAGCCATGGCTAAGGTTTGTTTAAACTCCCAAGCTCGATTGTAAGTGCTCCCTAGCCCTGTTTTTCAAGTTCTTTACATTTTTGAAATCTCGGTAACTTGGTTAAGCTTATTCTAGCAATAATTTAACCTAGGGTTTATATTTGGAAAAATACCCATAGGTGAAATGTGTTTATTTTGATGTTTTATGGTAGAATATGAAGCTTGAAATTGTGTTAAACAACTTTTACTAAGCGATTTTACGCGAAAACGAGTAAAAAAACATAATCGGTAAAAATACCTAATGTTCATAAGCACATGTTAGAGTGTGAATTTGATGTTGCTATAGAAGGGGAAAATGATCAGCATGTCATAAAACATAAGGAAATAGGATGAAGTTTAATTTACGAGCTTAGGGGCAAAAATGTAATTTTGACAAAGTTTAGGGGCAAAATTGTAATTTTGCCAAAATATGATTTTGGGTTAATTTGAATAATGTGAGTCCTTATTAGGCTATATTTGAAATGATAGAGTAAGGAAAAATAGAAATTCAGGCTAAAATCGAAAAATATCAGTTTATGGACAAAATGGTAAAAATGGCCATTTTCGCATACGAGGTAAGTTCATATGATTTTTAATAATGCAATGTGTAATTTAAGGTCATTTCCTTGATATTAAATGAGATTTAATTTTATGTGCAAATGTAGTAGCATAATTGTTATTTTAAGTAATTTAATGCTATTTATATGATATGATGATTATTATTATGAAATATTATGTTTTGTGGTTATTGTTAAGTAATATGCAAAATTATGTGAATTACTTGATAAATATGAAATGCTACCAAGTATCAGTCCCAACATTCCTTGGAAGATAGCAAAGATGTGTGATTGAGGAAAATCCCATTTGAACCTTGGGAATAGATTAGGATACAAGTGACATGTCACTAGGATATTTGAATTCCGAACTTGTTAAGTTGAGTCCGAGTTCATGAGATGTAACTAGGCATCTGAACTCGTTGAGTTGAGTCTGAGTTCACTTATTGATGCGCACACCCGAGCTCATTGAGTTGAGTTCGAGTTCACTTATGGGTGGGTTACATGGTAGCTTGGCTACACATATATTTCGCAGGCTATTGAGTTTGTCTAGCCGTGCGCATGGCACTTATGTGCATGCATTCCGTGCATCCGATTATATTCTGAGTGTTCAACCGGTAATTTGGCAAAGTATTCGTTGATGATCCCAATGAGATAAGCCATTGGTGAGTATGTCTTTGAGTTATGTTACAAGTTGTACAGGTATGTACACTAAACTCATGTGTGATGCCTTGACATGTGATGATCTATGATGTATATAGTATTTGGTGAATATTATGAAAATGACATGATTTGGAATAAGTCCTTGATACTTTATGACATTTAGATTATGGATTTATGCTTATGAAACATAATTATGTGTTCTTACCATTATGAATGAAATGATATTGTATGGATTTGGTGAATAATAGTAATGAATGAGTAAATTTAGCCTTGGCAGTTTTGGGTTACTGCAGTGGTGCAACTTTGGAAATTCACCATAAATTGTGAAAATTGAAGTAGGGGCTGAATAAAATATGAGGTTAAATCCCAATGAGTCTAGTGTCACATAGAATAAATGGTATATGCAATCAAAATTTATATTATGAGATATTCAAATTTTTTTTAGACAGAGTTTGAATGGATTTGTAATCCCTATTTCTATGTAAGAAAATCATTAAAATTGTATAAAAATAACTATGGGTTTTAATTTATATTATTAAAATACCTAATGAGTCTATTCTCTAGAAAGATAGATTAGAGCATTATCCAAATTCTTTACTATGATAAAAATAATTTTTAGTGAAGAGAGGTCAGAACTGTTGGATAGCAAAAATAGGGAAAACTGTAATGAATAAACTGTACTAATTGGCTAAACCAAAAATTCTAGAAATTTTATGGGAGAAAGGTATATGAGTCTATTTTCATGAAAAATTATAAAAACTTAATTTGGAGTCTCGTATCTACAGATATAAATGAATTAGTAACTATAACTCGGTAAAACAACTTAACCTGAACAAGAGTAAATTGTACAATTATGATGTTTTACCTTAAAAAAAATGTGGGTAATTGCTTATTAACTTCATATGGACTTACTAAGCATAAAGCTTACCCCTCCTGTCTATTTCTTCAGTTTTGGCAGGTCGGCTCGGGGTTGGAGATCGTCGGAGGCAAAATCACACTATTAAGCTATCATTTTTGGGAGAATTAATTCAAATATTAGAAATATCAAGTGAGTGACATGTATAGGAAGTTGGTTTGTGATATGTATTATTATTATGACTTTGACCATACGTATTGGTCTACATTGAGTTATCGTATATGATCATGAGATGTGGTCCTTATCCATTATGGTTTGTAAGTTTAATTAATCATGCCATGTCCTATGTTTTGATGTGATGATATAATTAGCTTTGTTTGTTATGCATGATTGGTAATACATCAGGTAAGTTAAATGCAGGCCAGTGGATCATGAATGAAATGGAAATGAGTAATGTTGCCTTGAATATGGATGTTTAATGGACAAATTAGTAACTACATTATGATGGTATAAAATGAGAATAAGATTTAGCATGTCTAGTTCTAGTTAATGTAAGAATGTATATTATATACAGGATGGTAAGCAAATATGTTTAAAGTGAATGACATGTTATTTCATGATTATGGATGTGTAAGTGCTCATTTATGCCACGTTATATAACTTTAAATATGAGTCTATGCATGTGTTCAAAATTTTTTGAATTAAATGAAATTTTATGGCCCGGTTTTCGTCTATGTGTATGGTTAAGTCTGGTAATGCCTCGTACCCTGTTCCGGCCTTGGATACAGGTAAGGGGTGTTACAGCTTACCCATCCCAAATCTTTCCGTTTATATCTTTCCCTTGAACCTTATATTCCTGCACACATGAAGCTACAAAAATAACTTCGATCAATGTTGTCAGGGGTGATACAGTATAATGCAAAACAATCTTCCCTTAATTATTTTTCTAGTATATCACTTTGGGAATGGTGACCGCATTTGGACACTTCTATTTCACCCTCGATTTTCATAATTAATTTGTTTCAAGATAGATAGTTGATTTTGAAGTGGCCAGAAATTACCTACCCAACAAAATGGGGATCTCTTAATCTTCCTCAAAGTTGAGGATTACAAAATCCACAAGGATTATGATGCTTCTCACTTTAACTAATACGCCCTCAAGTGCAACTTTTGGGTGTATTAAGGACCTATCAGCTAACTACAGTGTTATAGATGTGTTCTTTAAGTCTCGCACTCTGATTTTCATGTAGGTCGATAGGGGCATTAAATTAATGTTGGCCCCTAGGTCACAAAGGGCCTTACTAAAGTGTTTATCCCTTATTTCTACACAAATTGTAAAACTACCCGGATCTTTTAATTTTGGGGTTATCTTTTTAGCAATTATAGCATTGAAGGAAGCATTAATCTTAATTTGCTCACCCTTTTTCAACTTTTTATGCCTCAAAATTATTTCTTTTAAGTACTTGGCATATTTTGGAATTTTATCAATTAGTTCCAAAAGTGGCAAATTAACATTGAGGGACTTAAATAAGTTAAGAAAACTTATGAAATTAGCTTCCTCCTATCTCTATTTGTCCTCTAGCCTCAATGGGAATGGTATCTTCGTTGTGCTAGGATTGGGAATCATCGACTTAGCTACCGGTTTGTCTCCCTTCTCGGCAGGCTCATTAGGTTCATTTTCCTCTAGGGTTTCATCTGTAAACTTTTGCAAATCTTCATCTTCTTGGATGATTGCACTCAGATTGTCAAGTTTCCTACCTGATAGTAGGGAAATAGTATTAACGTTCTCATTCCTATCATTTCAAGTATTGTTATTCGTATTTACTAGGGATACCTTAACAAAATTATATTTGTAACAAACTCATCATTTCACTCATTTGGTAATGGAGGCTATCCATTCAAGTCTCGAGTTAGTCGCACGTGGAGTGGACGTGTCGAAGCTCTATTTTTATTGGCTGCATCTCCCTTTCTAGTTTGTCTAGCCTCTAACAACATACAATATGGCCATTCCTCATGGGTTTGTCAAAAGATCTTTGCATATGCAAAGGTTGGTAAGGAGCATTCAATCTATTCTGTATTGGATTTCTGCCTCATTGATTAACTCATCACTTCAGATGATCTTTCCAACCAGGGTTATATGTGTTTGAGTAAGAGTTTCTGCCCCTATTACCCAAATAATTTACCTCTTCAGGTTGGCTTTCAGAATGTGGCTCATAGCCTTGAGCCGACTCTACCATGGATGGTTTAACGGTGGTTTTTAAGTAGTTCAAGTTTTCTTGAATTTGTTGATATTTATACTCCTCGCGGATAGCTTTCACTGTTGGTGGTTTTGGATTTTAAGTGAACCTCTTGGTAGGCCACATATATGAGTTCCTAGCCATGTCGTTAATTAACTAATAAGCTCGCTTATATGTGTGGTTCATAAGGGCTCCTCTTGATGCTCTATCCAAAATGGACCTTAGATTACCGTCCAAACAATTATAGAAAATTTGCATTTGGATCCACTCTTGCATCTTGTGATGGGGAAACTTCCTCAACAACACTTAAATCACTCCCATGCCTTGTATAGAGTTTTGCCTTCAATCTACTTGAAATTTGCAATATCGAGTCTAAGCTAGATGGTTTTGCTGATGGGAAAGAATTTATGTAAAAACTTTTCAGATAGATCATCCCATGTAGTGATCGAATTTGGTTCTTTCCAATCAAGCAAATCATATATGTTATCACACAAAGAAAAGGGGAACAACCGAAGATGAATAATGTCACTGGTGACCCCATTATATTTAAAAGTGTTGTAGAGTTGAAGGAATTGCTTTAAATATTGATTGGGGTCCCCCCACCATGTTCCCTCAGAACTACAAGGTATTCTAAATCATTTAAATAGTAGTCATCTTGATCTCAAAATTATTGGGGTTAATCGTCGATCTTTCCATATTGCCTCGCATGGCATCTAGAGTTTTTAGTGCATAGTCGCACAACATCCTTTGGGCCATCAGTAACTCTTCGCAAACTTGTGCCTGTGTTTCAGTTAGGTAGTCAAATAAAGGATTTTCTCAAAGTAATTCAACTACCATAGGCGGATCGTTTTGCATCAGTTGATGGTTGCGTCTAAAAAATCACTCTGGATTAGGATGTGGCTAGATTGGAATGCTTCCACTTCGGGTCATACACTGAAATCAAAGATAGAACATAAAAATTGGTAAAAATTAGTAAAAAATACAAATAGCAAAAAAAAATTGTATCTATAATTTTCAACTTTCCTATTTATTCTACTAATTACAAAAAATTAAATTATATTTATTACCAAAACCTCTTCGGCAACGGTGCTAACAACTTGACCACCACCAAACGTGCAAACATTTGGACTGGAAATACTAAAAAAAAAGATATGGCATTAAAACAGCGGTGTCTGCAAGTATATGGGTCAAATTGTAACATAGTATTGTACAACTGGGTACAAGAAGTACTCTAGGGATCATACGAAAGGGCGGATGGATTAAAACCAAAATTATTTATACAATAATAAGTTTAAACAATACACACCAAAAATAATATTACGATGAATAATAATAAAGAGGATTAATATTATGAAATAAAATAAAATTACTAGAAAGAAGTTAACCAACAAAGAAATCGGATTGAAATTAACTTTAGAACTTGAGTTTTAGTAAATTAGCTAATAACTAACCAATTATTACCTTTCGGCCTCTAACTAATTAAATAATTGATAAACACTCACTTATCTTTCAATTTCGCTTTTTAAATCAAGATAAATTACAATTTACTCAGCAAACTTATCTCTCGACCTCGTTTTACCTAGATGATTTCCTAGGGTCGTCAATCATAGGGTTTAAGCAATATAATTTAAGCCAACTAATTCTATGGGGAACCCTCGTTCTTCCGTTAATTAGTCTCACATTCGCTCATTAACCTTCTTAAAGGATTTAGCTACTCGTGAATCTAGAGACCATTTTCCCAAGAATTAATTTAATCATGCAAAACACAAATTAAACTAAAATGAAAGGAAGGTATAAATTGATCCATTTGATAAATTGGATGCGCAAGGTTCTGTAAAACCCTTTAACAGCTAGTGGGATATTGATGTTGACAAGTAAGAAGTGAAATAAAAATATAAAAATACTTAATAATGAAGTCTTCGACTCAAAGTGAATCCAAGTTAGAACAAGAAAGAAAAACTATTTTGAAATGAAAATAAAAACCTAATTAAAATCCTAGTTAAACTATGTTTATAACTAAAACCTATGCTAAAAACTTACCTTCTTAGCTTAGCATAAGCTTTACTATTTATAGGAAAAGTTATCTTCTCACTTAGGTCAATTGCAGACCTTAATTACACTAAATATGGATTGTGCAAATGAAAACACCCTTAATTAAATTTTTCCCTTTGTTAGACTTGTGTTGTTATACAGGCTTTTACGTGTCACGACACACAACTTTGAACTTGACTTCTAGAGTTCATTTAATTGTGTCGCAACTCAATTGTCATTCCTGATGCTTTTGGGCCTAAAAAAAGGAGTTGTGTAAACTTAATTAACTCGTTAAAACTACCTTAAAGCCTGTATTGCCCCAAGTGGTCAACTAACTCAAAATTATGCGTAAAAATGGTTATTTTGCAAAAAAATGACTTAAAAACAAGCTCGTTAAGTGTTGAAAAGTACGTAATTTGCCACTACAAATTGTGGCAGGTTAGTTACCCTTAAAGGGTATGCTTAATTCTTTGGGATAAATTCGTCCTCTAAATATGATTCTATTTTATCTCCTAGTAACCATTACATCTTCCTTTTTGAAAAGTCAATTACTATCAAATAGTAATTTAGTAATTCATCACAAAGACAACAAACCCGTGGCCACATTTACTTTTCATCTATCATGTAATGCCATTGGGAGGATATCATTTACCAAATTCTTGGGCTATAAATTCCACTATTGTGAATCATGCTACATATTGCAAGTTGTATACCCAACGGTCCAACTTTTGATTCCTTATCTATCTCAACTTGGGCTTTAACATACATCAATGTATATGAGTCAGGCATATATAGTCCAACATCCACTTAGGATTAAGGTTTGCTACACTATGAATGTCATAGGTGAATAAATCCATAAACGAATTTAGGATCTATTCTACTTGGGTCCTATTCGATGTACTGTCAGTCCATTCAGTTGCATCTATGTCTTTATCTTTCAAGATTAATCTGCTCCGATGCACAAGACAAAACATCTCCCCAATTGGACTTGATAAACGACATATTAGTCTTTCAATCGGTTTGATCATTTTCGATTAAACTAAGAATAAATTTAGGTTTATATACACATACGAGCTATATTTTTGTATTGTGATCGAACTACGTAATACCACTCAATATTAGTTAAACGTTAGATAACTAGTGGTCCAGTATTTGCTTCCATTTTTCTTTGCATGAAAAAAATTAAGAACAATATACAAAGCGTATAAATGTAATTAATAGATATTTTATTAAACTAATTTGTTCAAAAAATACAAGTATACTTAGACAAAAATACAAAACTAAGGGCACTAAATCCCAATAGTTTCCCACTTGCCCTAATAAAGAAGATGAGTCATATTTCGCATTACCATACTCTCTATATGTTCGCATTACCATACTCTCTATATGTTTCCCCATACTCTTAGCCACTAGGTTCTTGGTAAAACAAGTCCATAAAGTTGTTGTCAAATGCAATTTTGACTACATCTGCTATTCCATCAATTACTACCGTCTCCCTTATGATACTTTTTATCAACGTGCTTCACTCTCATGTGGTTTCTTTGGTGTTTAGGTATTTTTGTATTGTTATAGTATCATAGTTTTTTTTCTACCACATATTCAACTTCCATAGTGAAGTTAGTAAAGCAACCCTACTTGATACTTATTCTGTAACATCCCGATTTTGGGCCTAGTCAGAATAGTGGTTTCGAGACTATAAATCTGAAGTAGAAATAATTATTTTATAAATGTTTTGAGGTTTATGATATGTTTTCATGATTGTGTGAAAATTTTAAGAAGAAATTTTATTGATAAAGTGTCCAATTTGACATGTAGGACTAAATTTCAAAAGTTGCAAAATATGTGATTCTAGAAGCTTTAAGCATGAAATATCTATGGATTATTAATTATAGGTCCTTAAATAGCAATTTGACCAATTTCTATTTTTATGGACAAAAATGGGAATGAATTGGTATAATTTGAAAGTTTAGCAAAAAGGGCATTTTTGTCATTTGGTTAATAAAAGAATTAAAAGGGAAAAATGGAGTAAAAATTTTGTCCATCTTCTCCATCAAGTGTCGAAATTTCTAAGGAGCTATAGCTAGGGTTTCTTCACTTTCCAAGCTTGATAGTAAGTGCATCCTAGCCCCGTTTTTAATGTTCTTTACATTTTTTACGTTGTTATCAATCGATCTAGCCATTTCTACCATTTATTTGAGCTAGGGTTGATGTCTAAGGTTTGACCCATGTGTGACATGCATTTATTTTGATGTTTCATGGTAGATTATGAAAGTTTGATGTGTGATAAACATTTTTTACTAAGTGATTTTTGATGAAAACCCCTAAAAAGGGCTCATTTGTGAAAGTGGTAAAAATGGGTGTTAGAAATGTAATTTGATGAAAAATGTGGGCTGGTATAAGCATGATATAGGTTCAGCTAGGCTTGGGTAACAAAGAAAATGAGTACATTTCATTTTACGAGCCTAAGGACTAATTTGTAAATATGTGAAAGTTTCGAGGCAAAACCGTAATTTTGCCCAAGTATGGTTTTTGGATTGATTTGAACAATGTGATAATTAAATAAGCTAAATTTGCTATTATAGATCAAGAGAAACAGAGTCCGGACCTAGACCAGAGAAAGAATAAGGTTGTGGACTAAATCAAATTAATTAGCCATATTTTGTACCGAGGTAAGTTCATATCTAAATAATGCAATATTATGATCATATTTTTAATACATTGATACTGTATGAATTGTATAGTTGATTTGATGAATACATTTAACAAGTTTTGATAAGAGAGAAAATCCTGTTTGAACCTTAGGAATAGAATAGGATACAAGTGACATGTCATTAGGACCCGATGTGATATATATGATTATGTGAATTCGAGTGCTGGTAACGTACGTCCTACCAGTGGCTAGGTAGTTTGGCATGTGTTGCAGATACCTAACAGCTTATGTGAGTAGCCCGTGTAGCTACATCTTGACTATCAGCTTGTGTGAACAGAATTGTGATTAGCTCGAGAGCGAGCCTTTATGTGGAATGAAAAATGAGGTAGTTTTGGCTACATATGTGACACTTGTGTGCAAAGACCTTCAGTGCATCCTTTTAGTATTCCAAATGTTCAACGAGTATGCCAAGAATGAGAAAGAGTATGTTAAGTCATGAGTTGGTACAGGTATGTGCAAAAAACTCACAAGAATGAGCTTGTTAAATGATGAGTTTTTTGTAACACCCCAAAACCGGCCTAGACGTTATGGCTGAATCTGCGATGTCACATTGAAGTGTTTTTCAAAAATCATAATTTCATTGAAAAATCCATTCTATATTAAAATGTCTTTGTGATCTTAACGAAAATTTAGGATATCTTGTTCACTGTTAAAATTCAAGTCATTTACAAAAAATGTTAATCACATTAGATTGCTATTACATTTTAAAACAATGTTGGTTGCGGAAGCTTTTAAAATATGTTGAGCAAACGTGGCATTTTGGAAAACGTTATTTTATCAAAAATTCACGGCCTACAGCTAACAGATATGAATCATAAATAAATCCCAACCTACATTCAATGACAAGCTTCGGTTAATCGCATCCCAATTAACCTATCAAAAACCTACCAAAAATACTTGTCCAAAAGATTACCTCTCACTTAATTAGATCAGTCGATAGTGGCTTGCTCACTTAATCTGTTTGCAAGAGACTAATCAATAAGCCTTAGGGGGTTGTCTGCATTCCAACCAACACTTATCAACCATCAAACAAATGAAAAGTTTGAACTAGACGAAAAGTCACTTACCGAAAACGCAGAGTCCAGATTAGAAGAAAAGAACAATCGACCACACCCACACAAAAGCGGAAAGTATAGAGAATGAAAAAGGCAAAGTGGAACAATCGTACCCCTATCATAAATCGATAGCACAGGAAAGGTTAGGCACAAGATTGAAAAGATAAAAGAGAGGAGGAAGAAAGAGCAATACTGAGCAATTGTATAACTACCAAAGTCGACAGAGAGCATAGAAGAATCAGCACAAAGGAGGTGGAAGAATGAGTAATATTCAGTCATGGTAACAATATGGAAAGAGAGGGGATCTTGTTAAAATAGAAAGAATCGAAGGAGGGGAAGGAGAAAGAAGAGAAGAGAAATCGATAGTAGAGAAAGAAGTAGTTAAAACAACAAGGTTTGAGAGATAGAAAGCAAGGTCATTCGGCCATAGAGGAAAACTAAATGAGAGAGGAAGAGGAGAAATCAATTGGTCAACCAAAAGAATATTAGGGAAGAGCAAAATTAGGTATAACCAACGAGCAAAATCCGAAAGAACTCTAGCAACAATCGGTCACAAAAGAAAAACCCAAAAGAAGAAAAAGCATAAAAACTCCAAACGTAGGAATTCAACACCAAGGAGTGAAAGAAAAGCGCCAAAACGCAAAAGTCAGAAACTAAAGTGAGAAGGGGAGAATTATCCTAGTCCTAGCTGAATTCTGAGTGCCTAAGTTCAAAATCAGCACAACTCTTCCACAACCTCAACTTCCCAAATTTTTCCTCCTAAAATCTCTCCCCCATTATTTCCTCAAATCCCCCAAGCTGATCACTATCCTAATCCCCCATAATCCCTCCTCAATTTCGACTACACACTCCCTTCACCCTTCAAACACTCCAACCACCCATTAGCTTCAGAGTTCTACTGATATTCAACCTTTTACACGGCACAACAACAAAATAAAACCTTCCTTGTGCGTAGCAAGTCTCAAACTCAAGACCTTTAGCAGTAATGACACGCCACTTACCCCTTGACCAGCAGGCCCTTTCTGTCATGCTATACCCACATTAATTTAAAAGCCTACTAATTAAAGGCAAGGGCTTATTCAAGCAAAAACAAAATTTTGTACAAGCCAAGGCTTGAACTCGAGAGTTCTCTAACACTTCTCAGGACACCTAACCGTTGAAGCAAGCATACATTTTGTGACACAACATACATAAATAAATATTTAAGATTTAGGGTGTTATAACTCTACCCCTTAAAAGAAAATTTTGGCCTCAAAATTTACCTGATCAAAACAGATGAGGGTATTGTTGTTGCATCGCCTCCTCGGGTTCCTACGTGGCCTCCTCTGAGCTGTGATTATGCCAAAGTACTTTAACTACTGGAATAGATTTTTTCTTCAAAAATTTCACATCCTGATCTAAAATCTGAACCTTCTCCTCGAAAGTTAATCCGGCCTAACCTGAATCTCCTTAGTTGAGATAACATGTGTGGCATCAGAGTGGTAACGCCCCAAGATAGAGATGTGAAACACATCATGAATCCGATCCAACTCAAGTGGTAACTCAAGTTGATAGGCAACTGGTACCACATGTTTCAGTATGCGATAAGGCCCAATGAACCTAGGGCTCAGCTTGCCCTTTCATCCAAACTACAGTACCTTCTTCTATGGTGAGACCTTGAGAAAAACGAAGTCCCCCACAGAATACTCAATCTCCTTACGCTTTAGATCTACATATGACTTCTGTTTGTCTGATGCCACCTTCAGTTAATCCTGAATCAGTCTAACTTTATCCTCAGTATCAAAAACTAATTCAGGGCCCAGAACACGCCGGTCACCCAACTCAGTCCAACACAAAGGAGTACAACACCTATGACCATATAATACCTCGTAAGGTGCCATCTATCTGCTAGACTGGTAGTTATTGTTATACACAAACTCTGCTAGCGGTAAGAAGTCCTCCCAACTGCCTCTGAAATCTATCACACAACTCTTAAACATGTCCTCCAGTATCTGAATCATCCTCTCTGACTGACCATTTGTCTGAGGATAGAACGCAGTACTGAAGTCCAACCTTATACCTAAAGCCTTGTGTAACTTCTTCCAGAACTGAGACGTGAAGTGTGGATCTCTATAAGATATTATGGAAATTGGTACCCCATGCAATCTCACTATCTCAGCCACATACAGTTTAGCTAGCTTCTGCAATGAATAATCAGTGCGAACTGGTATGAAATAGGCAGATTTGGTCAATCGATCCACGATGACCCATATTAAATCCTTTTTAAATTGTGTTAAGGGTAGCCCATTAACAGAGTCCATAGTCACCCTTTCCCACTTCCAAAGTGGAATCTTAAATGGCTGGAGTAACCCTGAAGGCAATTGATGTTCGGTTTTAACCTGCTGGCAAATAAGGCATTTACTCACAAAGTTTGTAACTTCATGCCTAAGTCTTGGCCACCAATATAACTTACGAAGGTCTTGGTACATCTTATTCCCACCGAGGTGCATAGCATAAGGACTACTATGCGCCTATCGTAGTATAGACTGCCTCAAATCAGTATCCCTCGATACACAGACTCTCCCACATTAACACAGTACCCTTTAGCTATTCAGTCCAAAATCTAAAGTTTCCCCACTCTCAATCTGTCAGCAATGAGGACCCAATGATTCATCCTTCAGCTTTTTACTCTTAATTTACTCAACTCACATCGGTTTAACTTGGAGCTCAGCCAACAAGCTACCATCATCGAATAAGCTGAGGCGAGCAAACATCGCTCTTAGATCAGTCATAGCCCTACGGCTTAGTGCGTCGGCCACCACATTGGCCTTACAAGGATGGTACTCAATAGAATAGTCATAGTCCTTAAGTAGCTCAATCCATCTATGCTGCGTAAGATTTAGCTCCTTCTGAGTGAGGAGATACTTGAGGCTCTTGTGATCCGTGTAAATAATACACTTCTCACCATACAGGTAATGCCTCTAAACTTTCAGTGCGAATACCACCAGAGCCAACTCCAAATCATGTGTCAGATAATTTGCCTCATGAATCTTAAGCTGGCGAGACGCGTATGCCACCACCTTACCCTTTTACATCAACACACAACCCAAACCAACGTGTGATGCATCACTGTAGACAGTAAACTCTTTCCCAAGCTCTAGCTGTGTCAAGATAAGGGCTTCAGTCAGAAATTTCTTAAGTTTCTCAAAACTTTCTTGCTGAGCATCAGTCTAGTTAAACGACACCCCCTTACACAACAACTTAGTCAGATGTGCAGCAATCAATGAAACCCCCTCAACAAACCATCTATAATACCTTCCAGACCTAGAAAACTTTGAATCTTAGATACTGTCTTAGGCAGCTTCCAATCTAAAACAACTTCAATTTTTTGAGGATTAACCCTAATCCTTTCAGCTGACACTACATGGCCCAAAAGGTTACCTCTCGCAATCAGAACTCGCATTTATTGAACTTGGTAAACAGTTGTTTCTCCCTCAAAATCTGTAAAACAAATCAAAGATGTGCATCATGATCATCTTCAGTTCTCAAATACACCAAAATGTCATCTATAAAAACCACTATGAACTAATCTAGATAGGGCTAGAACACTCGGTTCATCAGATCCATAAAAGCCGCTGGTGCATTCATCAGTCCAAATGACATTACTAAGAACTCGTAATAACCATAACGAGTCCTAAACGTTGTCTTATAAACATCAGCCTCTTTGACTCTCAGTTGATGGTACCCCGATTGGGCATCAATCCTAGAGAAGACCGAACCTCTTCGAAACTGGTCAAATAGATCATCAATCCTCGATAGGGGGTACTTATTCTTAATAGTCAATTTATCCAATTGTCGGTAGTCGATGCACATATGCATGGATCCATCTTTCTTTTTCACAAATAAAACCGGTGCTCCCCATGGAGACACACTAGGTCGGATGAACCTTCGATCCAGTAACTCTTGAATCTGAGCCTTAAGCTCTACTAGCTCCTTCGGTGCCATTCTATAAGGGGTGATGGACACTGGAGCTGTATCAGGGAGGAGCTCTATCCCGAATTCAACTTCTCGATTTGGAGGTAACCCAGGTAGCTCATCGGGAAAAACATTTGGAAAGTTCTTAATTATTTTGATATCTTTAATAGATGAAACCTCAGAATCAAAAATACTGATGTAGCCTAGATACAACTCACAACCCTTATGAACCAACTTCTCAGCCGTTACTGCAGAAGTCACATTTGAAAAATAATTTCGACGCTCCCCAATTACCACTACCTCATTACCCTCCACAGTTTTCAGTACCACCCGCTTAGCATCACAATCAAAATTCACTTGATGTTTAACCAGCCAGTCCATACCTAGAATTATGTCGAATTCTCCAAAAGGAAGTTCCATTAAATTCTCCAAAAAGATCATTCCTTGAACCTCCAAAGGTACATCCTTAAACAGTTTATTCACTCTAACTAACTGCCCTAATGGACTCAACACAATAACCTCACTCATAGTGTTTTCAACCATTATACCCAAAGTTTCAGACACAATACAAGCTATATAAAAATGCGTAAACCTAAAATCAATCAGTGCAGTATAAGGTACATTATGGATAAAGAACGTACCCTTAATAACATCTGGGGCGTCTCCGTCCTCTTGGCGATGTGCAGCATAAACTAGTGCTGGCTGCCTCACCTCAGTATGACCAGCACCTCTACTCGGTGCTCCACAACCACGGCCCATACCATTTCCACCTCAGGCCTGACCATAGCCTCTCGGTGGCTGTTGAACACCTCTCGGTGGTAGAATAGTACCCATACTAGTAGCTTGCATTTGACCGGGCCTCCGTGGACAATCTCTGATACGGTGCTCTAATGATCCGCACCTCAAACACGCCTTAATCCTTTTCCAGCATTCCCCCTGATGGTGTTTCCCACAATTCGCGTAGGGCTACGGTCCAAAAGCAGCAACAGGGGCACCAACTTTCCCTGGCCCAGCAACTCTGGCCTTTTTCTTAGGCCTCGCCAATGAACTTGAGGGCTCTAAATCCCTCTTGTTCCTACCACTTTCCTTTTCACGGTTCTGGCACTCATCGCGCTTCACATCCTCGGTGATCTTTACCTTATCCATTAAAGCTGCAAAATCTCGCTCTCTCTATGGAGCTATCAGAACCCTAAATTATCCCTGAGGCCGTCCTCGAACTAAATACAACGCTCATATTCAGTTGCCACCATCCCACGCGCATAGTGGTTAAGTCGCAAAAATTCAGCCTCATATTCGGTGACTGATTTATCCCCCTGGGTCAAATTAAGAAACTCTCTCCTCCGGGCATCCACATAACTAGTGCCCACATATTTTCCTTGGAAAGCAGTTTTGAAAAATTCCCAAGTCAATCGGTCTGGATGAGTTCCCTCTTTAACTGTAAGCCACCACTGACAGGCTTCATACCACAACAGTGACACCGCACCTTTTAGTTTCTGCCTGGGGGTGCAATCGAGGTCGTCCATGATACTCTCTGTGGCCTCAACCCAATATTCAGCCACATCAGGAGCAACTCAAGCAATACCCCTAAAAATCTCAGCCCTATTAGACTTGAGTCGTTCTGTAACCGACCCACAACCCATAGTACTAGTATTGGGCCCAACAACCCTCTCTAGAATTTGCAACATGGCTTGGGACTGTGCATCATCCTTGGTCGCACGATCGTAAGACCCAGTTTCATCACAGGTGAAGCCAGGGCCTCTTAAGCTTCAACGTTAGGCATATGGCCAGATGACAAAGACCTAGCTCAAGCACCTCCACAGCTTTTGCCTCGGCCTCTTGTACCCCTTCCACAAGTACCTCTGGTGCTTATTATTAATTTTCGTATTATCTATATTAACAATTTTATGTATCAGTTTATAGTTCCAGTGTTTATTAACGGATATTTTATGAAAAGCAGTATTAGTTGTTCAGAGTTTTGTTTTCGCAAATTGCAATCTTACTACAATTTTAGGTTACCCCAAACAGAGCATTTCAGTACAACATATTGCCTACAGTATTCTCAATATTTAAACAAGTAGTAGTTTCAGAGAACAAACAGAATCGATGCTGGAGACTCGGTGTACCACACATTCAGCAAAACATTTCCAAACATTTCAAATAATTTGAAACAGTCCTTTTTCGAAATATCAAGTTAAAAAGAAACCTAAATCCACAGTCGAGTTTTGTAAGTTGGCTCTGAAACCACTAAATGTAACACTCTAAACCCAGCCTAGACGTTATGGCCGAATCAACGATGTCACATTGAAGTGTTTCTCAAAAAACATAATTTCGTTGAAAATCCATTCTATATTAAAAACTCTTTTTTATCTTAATGAAAATTTAGAATATCTTGTTCATTGTTAAAATTCAAGTCATTTACGAAAAATGTTAATCACATTAGATTATTATTACACTTTAAAATAATGTTGGTTGAGGAAGCTTTTAAAATATGTTGTGTAAACATGGTGTTTTGAAAACTGTTATTTTTTCAAAAATCCGTGGCCTATTACTAACAGATATGAATCAAAGTAAATAAATCCCAACTCAAAATAAAAACTTAAAGTGGCCTTATTACAAAAAAATACCAAAATTAAATTACTTATATATTAAAAGTTAAAAATGGAAGCAAAAGTGATTATGTGGCCACCTTCGAGTCCCTCGCACCACCGATCCCCTAAGAATTACCTGTGCAGAAAAGAAAAAGGGTGAGTTTATGAAAACTCAGTGTGTAATCCCTTAACAAGAGCCAGTCATATAGTAGGCAATTACATACCGCCTAAGCCCGTAAAGATATTAGTATCAAGACGGCCTTAGCCCAATTTAGTAATGTGATCGATGTCAAGACAAAATGCAAACAGAGATCCTACCCCACCAGCCTCTACACTCCACTCTGTCCAGCCCTACACTCTATGTGGGGATAAAATCAACCCACCCATCCTTACACTCCAAAATAGCACCGGTTGCGGCACTAACCAGTGGTTGCAGCAGGGTTGCCAGTTCAGTACACATCCTCCAATCAATAATAAACTCATCCCCATGCAATATGTCATGCGTCGTGGCATAATATCATACGTGTATGCAATATATATGGAATGGCATGCTCGAATACAGTCATACACATTATAAGGGCAAATCAGTCATTTTACCTCATAGGGGCATAACAGTCATTTCACCAAATTAGGGTCTAGGTGTACTTACTAACCCAACAGTTGGTCCACAGTTGTCTCGGGAGACCTGTCCAACCTTATCAGTCAAACAATGAAAATGGGCCCACGGCCCATATTACGAGCCCATGTGGCCTACGAAGCCAAAAATGGCTTTGGTCGTGTAAACTACACAGCCAGGCCCAATAATCTCCACACATCCGTGTGCTTTACTCATGTAGGGCCCACGATCCCGTGCAGCCTACATGGTCCATTTCGGCCTATCATGGCCTGAATTGACCTTAGACCATGATATCGGTCATGGCCAGCCTTAACGGTCTTACGCCCACGATTGAGTGTTCAAAAAATAGCACGAGCGAGCGCACGCTCGTGTAGTGTCGACGGTCACCTATTTCGGCTTTTGTCAATTTACGGCTGTGTGGTTACACACCTGTTCACAAAAACGTGCGAATAGTCCACGAGTACTCCAACCTACATTTAATCACAAGTTTCGGTTAATCGCATCCCAATCGACCTATCAAAAACCCCCACCAAAAATACTTGTCCAAAAGATTACCTCTCACTTGATTAGATCAGTTGATTGTGGCTTGCTCACTTAATCTGTTTCCAAGAGACTAATAAATAGGCCTTAGGGGGTTGTTTGTGTTCCAACCAATACTTATCAACCATAAAAAAAAATGAACAGTTTGAACTAGACGAAAAGTCACTTACTAAAAATATAAAGTCCAGATTAGAAGGAAAGAATAATCGACAACACCCACAAAAAAGTCGAAAGTACAGAGAATGATAGAGGCAAAGTGGAATAATTCTATCATAAATTGATAGCACAGGAAAGTTTAGGCACAAGATTAAAAAGATAAAAGAGAGGATGAAGAAAGAGCAATACCGAGCCGTTGTATAACTACCAAAGTCGATAGAGAGCACAAAAGAATCAACACAAAGGAGGTGGAAGAATGAGTAATATTCGGTCAAGGTAACAATATAAAAAGAGAGGGGATCTTGTTAAAATAGAAAGAATCAAAGGAGAGGAAGGAGAAATAAGAGAACAGAAATTGATAGTAGAGAAAGAAGTAGTAGTTAAAACAACAAGATTTGGGAGAGAGAAAGCAAGGTCATTCGGCCATAGAGGAAAACTAAATGAGAGAGGGAGAGGAGAAATTAATTGGTCAACCAAAAGAATATTAGGGAAGAGCAAAATTAGGAATAAACCAACGAGCAAAACCCGAAAGATCTTTAGCAACAATCGGTAACAAAAGAAAAACCCGAAAGAAGAAAAAGCATAAAAACTCCAAACGTAGGAATTCAACTCCAAGGAGTGAAAGAAAAGCACCAAAATGCAATAGTCAAAAACCAATGTGAGAAGGGGAGAATTATCCTAGTCCTAGCTGAATTCTGAGTGCCTAAGTTCAAAATCAGCACAACTCCTCCACAACCTCAACCTCCCTAATTTTTCCTCCTAAAATCTCTCCCCCATTATCTCCTCAAATCCCCCAAATCGATCACTATCCTAATCCCCCATAATCCCTCCTAAATTTCGGCTACACACTCCCCTCACCTGTCAAACACTCCAACCGCCCATTAGCTTTAGAGTCTACTGATATTTAACCTCTTACACGGCATAGCAACAAAATAAAACCTTCATTGCGCATAGCAGGTCTCGAACTCAAGACCTTTAGCAGCAATGACACACCACTTACCCCCTGACCAGCAGGCTCTTTCTGTTATGCTATACCCACATTAATTTAAAAGCCTACTAACTAAAGGCAAGGGCTTATTCAAGTAAAAACAAAATTTTATACAAGCCAAGGCTTGAACTCGAGACTTCTCCAACACTTCCCAGGACACTTAACCATTGAAACAAGCATGCATTTTGTGACACAACATATATAAATAAATATTTAAGATTTGCGGCGTTACACTTTTGGTAAGACTGAGAATAGGGATAATAACATAACTTAGGGATCTCTACGGAACAAGTTAAATGAATAAGTCGTCAGATTCAGAGCCAGAATAACAAGTACAGTCTAGGTGGATTTTTCCTTAGGTATTGTCTTAATTCAATTGATTTTCCCAAAAGAAATTCCCCAATTCTATTTTCTGTGAATTCTTAGTTTAGATAATTAGTTAGTTAAAACAAAAACCTCTTTATTCTTAGGCTAGATAATAAAAAAGCAGTCATTACTAGTACTTTTAGTTCCTTTGGGTTTGAGAATCTGGTCTTGCTAAAACTATACTACTGTTCGATAGGTACACTTGCCTTCATCGCGATAATAGTTAGTTTCAAGAACGATTAATTATAAATATTTAAAACCTATTAAGAAATCTCGCGATCAAGTTTTTGGCGCCATTTCCGGGGAACTAAGATATTAGGAACGCTCAATTTTTATTATTTTAGCCATTTATTTTTCTTGCAATTTAATTTAATTTAATTTATTATTATTTATTAATTTTTTTTTCTTTCTCTTGGTAGGTTTTTATAGTTTATGACTAGAAGAAACCCGTCAGGACCATTACTTTTTGATGAAGAAATTGATCACACAGTTCGCAGAAACCAAAGAGAAATAAAGTGAAGCTTAAGATACACAGAGAACGAGCAAGAGGACGATACTCAACCCCCAACCGAAGAGATGGCTAAAAACCAAGACAATCAGCTACCTCCTGTAATTGCGATTAATCAAGAATTGAATCAAGCATAGTTAGACCTGCTATAGCTGCAAATACTTTTGAACTGAAACCTAACACAATTCAAATGATGTAATGATATCTCTTCGTTTGTTCAGATGGACTTTGAAACTCTTTATGATGCATGGGAGAGATACAAAGACTCACTGAGAAGGTGCCCTCACCATGAATTACCATTTTGGGTACAGGTTCAAACGTTCCATAATGGCCTGAATCCTTCGACTCGACAAATGGTTGCTGTTGGTGCAACCATCAATCATAAAACACCTGAAGATGCCTATGAGTTTATAGAGGAGATGCCACTGAATAACTATCAGTGGCAAGTCATGAGGACAAAGCCAACAAAAACAACAGGCGTTTATAACGTCGATTCAGTTACTATGTTGTCAAACCAGGTAGAACTTCTAAATAAAAATGTTGATGGTTTACTTAGTTCTACTTAGGTACATCCAGTAATGAGGCGTGAGACGAATGGAGGAGGAGCATGCACAGAGTATCAACCCTTCAACCCTAGCATCGAGGAGAAACAAGTTCAATATATGGGTAACAATAACTCTAGATCCCAAAATAACCCATATAGTAACACTTATAATGCAAATTGGAGGAACCATCCCAATTTCTCATGGGGCGGTCAAGGAAATCAAAGACCACAACATCCTCCGGGTTTTCAATAACCACCCTATCAACAGGAAAAGAAACCGAACCTTGAAGAGATGCTGTCTAAATTTATCTTGGTGTCAGAAACCCATTTCTAGAACACCGAGACAGCACTTAAAAATCAACAAGCGTCGATCCAAGGGCTCGAAACGCAAATAGGCCAGCTGTCCAAACTAATCTTCGAATGACCACAGGGTAGCTTGCCAAGTAATACTGAACCCAACCAAAGGAATAGCTCAACGTGATTAATGTTCAAGATGTAGAAGGATTTGTTGAGCTTGAGCCAGAACCGAAGCAAGAAACTGTGGTGAGTAGAGATCAAGATGAGATAGGTCATAATAAAAACAAATCAGTGAATGTCAAATATAAACCTCGTGTGCCATACCCCAATGCGACAAGGAAAGACCACTTAGATGAAAAATTTTGTAAAATCATTAAACTCTTAAAAAAATTACACATTAACTTACCATTTATTGAAGCTCTATTGCAGATGCCAAACGTAATGAAATTTTTAAAAGAGCTTTTAGGAAATAAGCGAAAGTTGGACGAGGCGTCGTATGTGGAGCTAAACGAAGTTTGCTCAGCTATTCTACAGAATAAACTACCCAACAAACTAAAAGATCCACGGAGTTTTACGATTCCTTGCTTAATTGGTAGTTTAGATGTTAATAATGCATTAGCTGATTTAGGGGCTAGTATTAACGTTATGCCTTACAAAATGTTCAAACAATTAGGTCTTGGGAAATCCAAACAGACTAGGATGAGCATTCAATTAGCAGATAAAACTATAAGATTTCCTAGGGGTATTATTGAAAATGTGCTAGTTAAAATCGATAAATTTATATTTCTCATTGACTTCATTGATTTAGACATAGAGGAGGATAGAAACACTCCTTTGATTTTAGGAAGGCCCTTTTTGAAAACTGCTAAAACGATTATTGATGTTGGCACAGGTGAGCTCTCACTTCGTGTGAGAGACGAAACAATCACCTTTCAAGCTTGCAATACTGGCAACACATCAAAAATTGAAGGTGATTGTTTAGACCATTCTACTAAAACTGACAATATGGTACAACCTAGTTTGCAGGAAATGAGTCTGAAGAAAGCACATGAGCCATTCTCAAGAAATAGTAGAGGACCAATTCATGAAGATCGAAGGCTACAAGTCGAGGAGATAGATGAATGGCGGACGCATAATCCGAAAACACATGATAAACCAAAACTGCACCAAAATGAGCTCAATACCTTTCCAAATCAACTTAAGGTTGGAGATACAGTTTTATTAGATGCCGTGGATCCTCACATTGTCACTACCAAACCAAATGAAAACCTCCCTCTTACAGTACTTAGTATTTTCCTATTCGGTATAGTTGAGGTAAGTCATCCCAAGTTTGACACTTTTAAGGTAAATAATACCCATCTAAAACCTTATTTTGATAAGATGGATCGCAGGAATGAGGAGTATAAACTCCTTGAACCCCCATAACCATTCAATGGAGAGGTAAGTCCAGCTTAGACTATAAATAAGCGCTTCTCGGGAGGCAACCCAAGCACTAACTGTATTAACTTCTTTAAATTTTAGTGTTTAACACCTAACTTACTAACAGAGCTCTTGAATACAGGTTTACCACCTAGACACGACCAATCACACGAGCGTATTGAGGGCAGTGTGAAAACAGGGCAAAGATTTCCCCAACACGGGCTACGATAAAGTGCCACGGCCGTGCGACACGCCCTTGCTAAGCAACCCTGGGCGAACCTGTTAAATTAACACGGGTGTGGGCCTACATACACGGGCGTGGGAGAAGCGAACGAAGCCAGGCACG